>NC_139463.1:12140000-12475000 GCF_057233095.1 Heloderma suspectum
GCAGAGAGCCGGAAGTTGCCCATCCACAGTTAGTACCTGGACAGGAGACTGAGCAGGCACTCACGTCATCTGTTCACTAGAGTGAGCTATACTGCATTTCTTTTTAAATTCTAGTGATTCTTTCTAAATGTGCAATCATACATGCAAATTAGCGTATGCCAACTGTATGCAAACCTGTGTCCTCTTTTCTAGCAATGCATAATTGGCCACCCTTCAAGCAGGGGGAATTGTTGACCAGCCTAAGGAAGACATCAGCAAGAGAAGCTGCAGCTGTGTTTCCCTTTACTTTCAGTGGAGGACTAAGGTAGCACAGAAATTCCCAGGAATCTAACTAAGAGTGCAATCCTATGCATTTTTAGACCAAAAAAAGTCCTACAACTCCCATGCTAGGACTTGTATGACCTTTTTTTTCCAGGATGGCACCCTCATCTATTTTAGGGCCAAGCCCTCTGTAGGCAGCTTCTAGGGATGTCAGAGAATTCCACCACAGACTTCCTTAGAATATTATCCAGCCCCCCGGAATCCATGGCAGAACAGCCTCCTCCCACCACCACCCCGCAGAATCCCGCCAGGATGGAGCTTACCTGGTGGCGGATGCGGCAGCAGCTCCGGTGGCGGCAGTTCCAGCTGGTCTCCTGGCCGCTACCAGGTTGCTGCAGCCGCAAATGGCAGCCATCATAGCAGCCGCCATTTGTGTGGCTGCTTTTTGCCATGATAGGCTATGTAAGTATTTACGTAGCCTATCATGGTTCTGTGGAATCACCACGGAGCAGAGCCAGCCAGGAAGGATTCTGGGGGAAGGGACAGAGCACCTCCCCACCACCACCGATGCCCCGGAACGGATGGGTGAGTGGGATTTGTACATCCCTAGCAGCTTCCAACACTTAGGACACAATCTTATTCAGATAGGCAGCCGTAGGGGTCGACAAAAGTCACTTACCTGTCCTTGAAGCTTGTTCGCGGTGGGGGGGAGGCGCTTCGCTGCTCCCCCCGCGAAGTTCAGGCCGGGGGGGAGGCTTCCCGCCTCGCCTGGCCAAAATTCAGGCCGGGGGGGAGGCTTCCCGCCTCGCCTGGCCGAAATTCAGGCCGGGGGGGAGGCGCCTCGCCTCGCCCGGCTGCGAACTCCAAAGTTCTTAAAAAAAAAAAAAAAGCCCCCGTGATAGGCTACGTGACGATTAACATAGCCTATCATGGCTAGATCTGCAAAGTCAGCTGTGACAGGCTACGTTAATCATCACGTAGCCTATCACGGGTGACTTTAAAAAAAAAAAAGCGCGTACGCTAATGGCGGCCCCCATAGGGAGCCGCCATTCGCGTTCCTTATTTGGTCGCTGTAGTCTACGTAAATCTTTATGTAGACTACGGCAAAAATAAGGGCAACGCAAATAGCGTTGCCCTTATTTTCGCCGTAGTCTACGTAAATCTTTACGTAGACTACAGCGACCAAATAAGGAACGCAAATGGCGGCTCCCTATGGGGGCCGCCATTATCCGTACGCGCTTTTTTTTTTTTTTAAGTCACCCATGATAGGCTACGTGACGATTTACGTAGCCTATCACGGCTGACTTTGCAAATCTAGCCATGATAGGCTACGTTAATTGTCACATAGCCTATCAGGGGGCGTTTTTGTTTTTTTTTCTTTTCTTGGAATGGCGGCGGCGGCAGCCGGTCGAAAGACCGGCTGCCGCTCCCGCCTCGCACGAACACCCGCCGAACCGCCGGCCAGACCGCCGCCGTGAGGGACATTCGGCAAAGGTAAGTCCCGTCCCGGGGGGGGCGGGGGGGCGGAAAATTTCTCCCCGAAACTTGTTCGGGGGGCCGAACACATTGGTGCTCGGCCCCCCGAAGTTTCGGGGAGAAATTCTCCGCCATCCCTAGGCAGCCGTCTCCGAACTCAGAGGTGACTGCCTATCCAATGCAGGGCAGGAGAAGCAGGGAGGGGATCATTCCCTCCGCACCTCTCCGGCCTTGCATTTTTGGCTAGACACCCTATTGCAGCTGTCTAGCTGCAGGAGGGCAGAGCAGGGGAGGAGGCTGCTGAACAACACATTGGATGTGTTGTACAGGCATTTCCGCCCTCCCTACCCCAGATGCCCTCTGGGAATGCCCCGTTTTGGCGGGTCCACACTCCTCCTGCAAGCACAGAGCATGGGGCTGTTCCATGTTCCTTCTGAGGCAGCGCAGAAGTGGAGGGGAGGTTGATGCTCCAGGAAACAACCTCGGAGCGTGGGCTCCGAGGTCAGTTCCCAGAAAACTAGAAATCCTACACTGTCTAGCTGCTGTCTAGCAGCCATAGGATTGCTCCCTCCAAAACACAACACAGAGAATTAATCAGTCGGGCATCTCTAAACCCCACATCGGAATGGTCAAGGCTGCAATCTTATACCCATTTTCCTGGGAATGAGCTCCATTGAACTTCTTGACACCTACATCTCATTAGACACACATTGCATCACACTGCAACGTAATGAGAATGTTGCTGACATTTGAGCCTTCTTGAAAATTTCACAGTGTGACTTGGAACTCCTCTGAACTGTGTTTGTGAGGGAGGAAGCCCATTGGCACTCAAAGGGTTTACTTCAGTGTATATGTGCATAGGATTAGGCTACATAGCATAATACTTCACATCATTTCGTGATTGCTCAGCCTAGCCGCTAGCCTCTCCTGTGCCATTCTCTAAATCTGAGTAGGGATGGCAGAGAATTCCGCCACAGATCTTGGTGAGGCTGAATGCCAGTGCATTCGGCCCCCTGAACTCCGAGGTGGAACGGCCTGTCACCCCCCCACCCCCCACCCCGCGGATCCCCCTGCGATGAGACTTACCTGGGGCGGATCTTCCAGGCAGCAGTGGCTCCAATGACAGCGGCGGCGGCTGGTCTTCTGACTTGCCGCCGCCACCATTTGCAGTCATGTAAAAAAAAAAAAAAAGTGATAGGCTACGTAAATCTTTATGTAGCCTATCATGGCTGGGTTTTAAAAAAAATTAAAAACCGCGTACGCAAATGGCGGAGGCTATGGCCGCCGCCATTTGCGTTCCTTATTTTTGGCCGTCTTAGTCTACGTAAATATTTACGTAGACTATGACAGCGAAAATAAAGGGGAACACAAATAGTGTAGTGGGCGCTATTTGCCTCCCTTTTTGATTCGCTGTTTTAGCCTACATAAATATTTATGTAGGCTAAAATGGTGAATCAAAAAGGGACGCAAATAGCGCCCGCTATGCTATTTGCATTCCCCTTTATTTTTGCTGTCATAGTCTACGTAAATATTTACATACATTAAGACGGCCAAAAATAAGGAACACAAATGGCGGTGGCCATAGCCGCCGCCATTTGCATACGCGGTGTTGTTTTTTTCCCAGAGCCCTCTGCAGCCGGAAATCCAGCTGCGGACGGCTCTGGCCTGGCTGGGCCTGGCCGGCTGCTCCGTGGAGCTGCAGTGGAGCACAGTCGGCTGTGGAGGATTCCGGGGGGGAGGACCGGATCGCCTCCCCCCCATTGACGATTCCGGGGGGAGGGACAGAATGCCTCCCCCACACCATCAACATAATCCGCGAACAGGTAAGTGACTTTCGTACATCCCTAAATCTGAGCAATACTTGCCCAGCAAAGACTAGCTAATTCATACCAGCTCATCTCTCCCCCCGCCTTTTTTTTTTTTTTTTTAAGAAAAGGGCAAGGGACTTATTATGAACATCATTGGGGGAGTGAGGTACTGGGAGGGGGGAAGCAGCATCAGCATCAAAAGATTTCCCTGACTCCAACTAAATAATAACGAATAGGGTCTGCTGTTTCAACTCACTGTTCTGCATTGCCAAAATCTGCATCCAGCTGGCCACTGCAGAGACGGTTGGCCCAACAGCTTGTTTGTGTGGACAAATAAACAGTTGGCAATACGGGATGTAATCCTGAATATTGCTCACAATTATTTTTGTGAAGGGTTTTTTTTCTCCTTTTTTTCATTCTTGCATGAAACACAGCAGTGGAAGTACACAGAGTTCGGCCCGAATGCTGTTTTTGCCCAATTGTAAGAAAAAAGTAGCTGTTCAGGAAGACTGTACATTTAATTACTACAATACTAACCATTTATTTATTGATTTGCCACATTTAGCCAAGGTGCCTATGGGCAATATACGAACATATTACAATAATTTAAAAATCACAAATTAACAAAAAATACAATTCAATAAAGCAGCACTAAAACAACTCCTATAGAACAGAGACCAAAGCTAAAAGTCATACCCAGTGGCAACTAAAACAATTTTTAAAAAATCAGTGTGTAAAATAAACATATTAAAATAGAGTATGCTACAGGGTTAAAATGTCAGATGTGAACAAGCCTGAAAGAATAAGGTCTTTGCCCGGTGTGGAAAATACATTAAGATAGGCACCAGGTGAGCTTTTGGGGGGAATACATTATATAAACATGGGGCCACTACTAAGAAGGGCCCTTCTCTTGTGATCACCTTCTGTATCTCAGCTTATGGGGGTGATCAGAACAGGACCTCTGTTGATCTTCTCTTGTCATTGGCAGATACATATGGGAAGAGACAATCCTTCAGATGCTAAGCAGCACTAGTTATGGCAAACAGAGCTCTAATTCACTCTGAAATGGTATGGGCTGCATCCAGACTTATTCATGCTTAGGGTAGACCTGCTGAGTTCAGTGTGGACTTAGGCAAGCCATGGCTACCTCACCCCATTGATTTCAGTGGGTCTACTTGAATTATGACTAAAACTGATTCCCAACTCTGTTAGCATGATTTTTGTGGTCTAACACATTCCTGGAGATTGGAGGGCATTTCAGTATTCCCTACATCTCAAGGCCCACCTTATTTCCCAGAACATACAACCATCTCAAAGAGGGTCAGATTCTAAAATAAAGTTGGCACCACCTCCATGTGCATAGAGCACATAGCATTTCGGAGACTGGAAGACACAGATTTGGGGACATTAGGAAGGATCAAAGTCTTCTTGAAATATCCCCTCTAGAGACAGACTAACAACTATCCATATGTGTGTGTGTGTATATATATAATTGTGTTATACAAAATAAAAAAAACATACAACAATTTCCGCCTCCCCCCCCCCGATTGAATTACAAAATACAAAGTCCCTCAGGATGCAGATCTAACTTAAAAAAATGAAATAATATATAATAATATCCCAGCATAGAACAAATAGGATCATTTACAACAACCATAATGATTTATACCTAGCTGGTACCATCCGGCCCTGTTCCAATATACATTAGCATATTCAACAAACAGTAACAAAACAGCTGCAAAAGAATCATATTTTCATTGGCTTCTCATGACCTGTAATTTATATGACAATTTTTCTATTATTGCTTTCTTCCACACCACTAACAGCTATCCTTTGCTTTTCCAGAATGTGTCTGTCATGAGGCAGGGATACATACGGTGGCCAGATGAAAAAGTGAACAGAGCTCCTGCACCTTTAATAGTTTTGCGCAGAGAGAACACAACCATTGAAGGTGCATCTGCCCCCCGCCCCGCCCCGCCAACCCCATGAAACAAGAACATTTCAATGGAATACACATGCAGGCTCAATGCCTCTTTTTCTTATGAGTCAGTCTTTCAGCAAAACATCTCAAATATGCCTTGGTTAAAATAGGGTAGTACCACCAGAGGCCATTGGTTGACCATCCCTGGTCCACATACATCACGTGAAAAAAAGACTTGATGGGCAAAAGACATGAGCCTTTTGAGGTTAAGGCTAAAGCAGCAAAAACAACCCAATGAAAAGATATGAGTGCTAGAACAGAAATAGTAACCAAAAGCAGGGGAGAAGAAGAGAGAGGGAAAGAAAGAATGGCATATAGAGTAAAAAAAAAGTGAACCTATACTTCAGGCTGGGACCAAAGATAGACTGCAGACTTGAAAATGTTGAAGATGACTGGTCAAAAAGACATGATACAGGAGATCAATTGCTAGGATCACTTACATATTTTGCAGGATCTCCTACATATTTATCCTACAGGGTCTTCTCTGCTGTGGCACCCCGGTTATGGAATGCCCTCCCCTTGGAGGCCTGACTGGCATAGACATTGGTTTCATTTCCGTGCCAAGTTAAAACATGGCTTTTCACCAAAGCATTTGAGGGCTAATTGAATTCCCTAAACTTGCACACTAACTGTTTTATTGTTTTAGATTTTTTAATTGGTATTAGCTTGTTTAATGGTTTAATATGTTTTAGCTGTTGAAATTATGTATTGTTTTATACTGTTTAAATGGATTTTATCTGTACACTGCCATGAGATCTTAATGATATAGGGCAGGACACAAATTGTTTAAATAAATAATTCCCCTCACACTCACACACACACACACACACACACACACGTCAGCAGTTCTAGGAGGCCCCTTTGAAGATGGGGAAGTCTCTGAGAGATAGGTCTTTAAACATTTCCTCGCATATCCTTTCCCAGATCTAAACCATACATACCCAAACTGCTGTTTGCTCCAGAGGGGAAACACATGGACCAATTAGCAGGATGGGGGGGGATTTTAATTTGGGGAAACAGCATAGGAGGAACAGGATTAAGCACTCCCTTGGAACACAACTTCCCCCATCTTCCAAATGGCTTCCTAGGGCAGCTGACTACCCTAAAAAGACAACTGAAAGAGATCCTAATCCAGCCTCCCCCAAGCCAGTGCCCTCCAGATGTGTTGGACAGGAACTCCCGATGGCCATGCTAGCTGGGACGGATGGGTGTTGCATTCCAACACATCTGGAAGACACCAAGTTGTGGGTGGCTAGTCATCAACCTCCTGCATCACTTCTAGTTGGCCCAGTTTCCTTAGGGGACTTGGCCCACTGCATAAACACTGGCCATCTAGCTGCCAACCACTTGTGCAATTGAACCCATTTTCATGGATTTTGCAGGACTTCCCCCCCCCCCTGAAGCCAAAGCTGCATACCAGAGAGATGTTCATCTGCCATGGCTCCTCCTGCCCCAGCCACACTGTAACAGGAAAGGCTGCAGCCTGTTGAACCAGTCTTAATGAAACAGGAATTTTTTAGGTGCAGAGGTAACAAGCCTACGATGTAATGATCATATACAACACAACCTGCTGAACTTTGAGTTAATGAACTGATATTCCAGCCTTCTACAGTATTAAATTTGTTTGGGCCATCCAGCTTGGAAGAATATATTGCCCTCCAGCCCCATGGGCAGAATGGCAGAGTTTCCTCCTACACTTGATTGTACTGCTTCATTCAATTGCTGACCTCACGTTCCCCATTATTGGCATATTTTTAGATTTATTGCAATATGCCAGAAAGCTTCAAAACCAATTAACCTCACTATGTAATTCATCACAGTGCTGCTGCATAAATCAGATGGCTGTGTCAAGCAATTGGGGCCCAATGAGCCACATACTACCTGGAAATTTGAGTACATAATGGGGGAAAGGAACACTCATCAGGTGGAACTAATGTATCCGAGGTTGGGGAAGATTTAGAGTGTGACCACCCAGCTGTATTTAAGAAGAAACAGCAGGAGGTGCTGGTAATTATAGAGGAGTTTGTAGAAGCTGTTTCTTACTGGTAAGTGTATCTGATGTTTGTTTGTTTGCTGCTGTTGCTAGTTGAGGCTATTATCTATGCACACTTACTTGGGGAAAAGCCCCATGAAATTAAGTGGTGCTTCTCAGTAATACGTGCAGGATTCAGTTCTACCTCTTTCAGTAGAAGAGACTGTTGAATGGAAATTTACTGCTGCTTAGTGGCCTGCCTGCCAGTCAAAAACACCACCATACACATACCAAGGGGGAAAGTAATGGTAACAAATCTGTACATAGCCACAGTCTGAGGGATAGGGGGAAGGGGAGAGGCAGAGAGAAATGATGGATGAATCTACCAGTTTTGATTTCTTCCAGTTTCTCATTTTTTCCAGTCTTAAATTTGGTCAGTCTCTTGACCTCTCTGAGTAAAAGTTTGCATGAACATCCATAAGCCTTCTTGAGCGCATTTCTCCTAGCGCATGCATTTTGTATGCACTTTTTTTATCGCATGCACTTTTTGCGAACAACTTTCATAGCATAATGCATTTTTAAATGTTGTTTTCCCTAATATACACATTTTTATTGGAAAAGTCCACTGCAAAATTCAAAGAACTGTGAATGCTGAAAGATACCTAAGTTGTGATTCACCTAGTTTTTCAAAAATATGAAATTAGGCAAGTTCTCATTACAATGGAAACTGAGTTTCTCCCCCATCCCTACTCACAATGCAATCTCCACCCACTGCCTTGCCCAGACAGCAATGCTAAAAGCCCCATATCCCAAAGAGAATGCTAGATGACAGAGCTGGGAGGCCAGGTTAACATTTATACAAATGGCCAATGCCACGTCTATTGTTCCTAACAGTAACTAAAACAACAACAACCCAGTAGTACTGTCTTTAAAAGGGCACCCATGTAAAGGAAAAGAAGTACCAATTCTGCAAAACAAAACCCTCCTCCTAGCCGGTCCATTGACAGAATAATAGGACATAGATAAACACTGAAATAAGTTTTTTTTTTAAAAAAAAAGTAGGTAAGAAGCATTTAAAACAGCAACAACCTTTAGTTATACAGAAGGCTAGTTGTTGGATGTCCCTGCACTTTGCTGTTCTATGGAGATGCACCTAATTATTAACTGCCCAGAGAGCTTCAGCTATTGGATGGTATAGAAATGGGATAAATAAATAATGAGTTTAATGACACCCCTGCATTTCTGCCTACAGACTGCCCTATGGGAGGCAAGCTTGGAACAACTGGGCTGCATCCATCTGAGGAAAACCTGAAGGAGCAGGGGTTTGAGGGGGCAAGCACAGAGATGAAAGAGACCAGCGGAGAAGATGGTGTATGCAATCTTCTTGCAGAGACCCTGGAAGATGAAGGGAATGGCCAAGGCTTCCAGGACCCTGCCAAGGAGGGAACACCAGGGCATAAAGACACTTTCCAAAGCACTGAAGATGTCAAGAAAGCCCACTCTTCCATCAGTGAAGGGTGCTGAAACAGGGGAAACGGCATTGCCAGTTTCTGAATGTGTGGTTCCTACAGTCCCAGTATCAAGTAGTGAGCCTGAGGGTAGCAACCCCTGAAGAAGAATCTGAAAAAGGAACTGTGACATCACCTGGACATTAAGTTCTAGATTTGCAGTCCAGATATCTGCCGATGTGCAGGAGCTGGTCCATGCAAACCTTGAAATGTACTTTTTGAGCAGGTAACCAAATCACAAGAGATTCTTGTAGCTCTCTTACCAAACTCAGGCCTAATTCTCCTACAGAATATGACTCGGTTGGGATCAGCCTGAGACATTTGACTGTAGTTTCACCAAACTTGATGAATCATCCCATTGTCCTAATGCAGCTTTCTCCCCCCCCCCACAACCCACTGATCCCCCAGATGTGTTGGACTATAAATCCCAGCATCCCTTGGCAGCATAGCCAATGGCTGGGGTTGATGATGAGAGTTGTAATCCATCCAATACATTTGGGGGGCTCCAAGTTGGAGGATGCTCCCCTAATGGGACAGGAGGTGGGACACTAGGTAGGGATATAAAGAAATAAACCTCCCTCTTGGCCCTAATGTCAGTTCATAGCAGTTTCTGTACTATGGTACTCTGAAAGCCAATCCTTCTTGCAGATGGAATTCTACACAGGATAATAAATTAGTGTCCTGTTCAACAACGTAACTTGAATGGATGTTGCTGTGTCTCATGCACCTCTATCCTAACTCATTCATTGTTGAGATTAATCTCTTGGCATTCCTTTTGAATTACTACTACCTGTGTGTAGTCACAACCACCGCATTCTTTAAAACCTGTCTTGTCTGCCAGGGTGGCTTGGAACTTTTTTCAACTGCTGTATCCGCTGGTTGCCTTGTAAGTCTGGATGAATTTATTAGCAGTGCAACATCGAATGCAACTGATTCTGTATAACTTTGAACTAGCCCACGTTAGTGCTGCAAGAGAAGCATTGAATCTATATTGTGAAACTGAATGGATAAAATGACTGCCTGGCATTTGTACCTGTCAATAAATAACTTTTTAAATGATTACTGCAACCTACCACCGTATTGATCTGCTTTACTCTCTGTTAAATTAAGGGGGAAAACAATGCATACTTCAGAGCTTTGGCCTTGCCTGGGGATTATTGGGTGGAAACTTGCAGTTGGTGTACAACCTGAATTTCTAAAGCAAAATGAAATCAAAGAAACCGTTCAATACAGATAAGCTTAAGCAACTCAGGGCACAATCCTATGCATGTTCAGACAGAAAAAAAGTCCTACAACTCCCAATATCCCCCAGCCAGCATGTGGAATGCTGGGAGTTGTAGGACTTTTTTTCTGTCTAAACATGCATAGGATTGTGCCTTTAGACATTCTTGGGGGCCAGTTGCTAATTTTCAGAAGCTGAAAGACTTGGAACAGTCAGTATCCTGTGAAGGTTCTAAATCATCCTTGTGTACTCCTTAAAATCCTAAGGTGGGAAGTTTATTTGGGGGACTCTAGCTCCCATCATCCACATCCACCATGGCCAACCCTCAAATATTATGGGAGTTATAATCCAACATTTGGGAATCCGAGATTGGGGACCACTGTTCTAGAAAAATGTTTCTTTAAAAAAAGTTACTCCACTCTGCTTTCCCATTCATGCAGTGGTGTGGTTACTTATTTTTAGACTCTGGACTTAACAGTCTTGGGGAAAGGGGCTCTTCACTTCAGATGGTAGTGTGCATTAGGGATGTACGAAAGTTCCGCCACGGATCTCGGGGAGGCCAAATGCCAGTGCATTCAGCCCCCCGAAATCGGTGGCGGAACGGCCTGCCCCCCCGCCCCCCCCGGGACGAGACTTACCTTGGGCGGATCTTCCTGGCGGCGGCGGCTCCAGCAGAGGTGGTTCAGTGGCAGCAGCTGCGGCGGCCGATCTTCCGACCAGCTGCCGCTGCCACCATTTCCAGTTAAAAAGAAAAAGAAAAAGTGATAGGCTACGTAAAGATTTACATAGCCTATCACGGCTAGGTTTTAAAAAAACACCGTGATAGGCTACGTAAATGTTTACGTAGCCTATCATGGCTGACTTAAAAAAAAATGCGCATACACAAATGGCGGTGGCTGTGGCCGCCGCCATTTGCGTTCCATATTTTGGCACGTCTTAGTCTACGTAAACATTTACGTAGACTAGGACGGCGAAAATAAGGGGAACGCAAATAGCGTAGACGCTATGCTATTTGCGTTCCCCTTATTTTCGCCGTCTTAGTCTATGTAAATATTTACGTAGACTAAGACGGGCCAAAATAAGGAATGCAAATGGCGGCGGCCGTAGCCACCGCCATTTGGGTACGCGCGTGTGTGTTGTTTTTTTAAGTCAGACATGATAGGCTACGTAAAGATTTACGTAGCCTATCATGGCTGACTACAGGGACGCAAACGGCGGCGGCTACGGCCGCCGCCATTTGCATCCCTGGTAGTCAGCGGCCGGATGTCTGGCTGCTGGCAGAGCCGGCCGGCGGCTCCGCAGAATCCCTGCGGAGCACAGCCAGCCGGCGAGGATTCTGGGGGGAGGGACGGAGCGCCTCCCCCCCCAGCGGAACCTGGCGGAGCCAGGTAAGGCCAATTTCGTACATCCCTAATTCATGCATGACTGGTATTCTACAGTATCCTGGTACACTATACCCCAAAGCACATACCAAATTTTAACCTTCCAATGCAGCACCACATATAGATGTAATTATTAGAGCTGTGTAGGGACCCCCCGATCCGACTTGAAATGCCGCTTCGTGGCTTCAGAGGCAGGCCCAATTCGGCATGAGCAGATCCAGGGAGGGGCTGACCTGTCTCGGCCCCGAACCCAAAGTGGGATTCGGACGTCGAACCCTGCTTCGGGTCCCCCTGATGCCCCCACGCAAGCCCCCTTACCTTGTCACTGCCGCCTCCACTGCCGCCGTCCTCACTGCTGCCGCTGTAGTCCTCACCACTACCTCCATTGCCACTGTCATCTGCGACACCTTCTCTGCCGCCTTCGCCACTGCCAACTCATGAGGCCTGGACACACGTGCCAACTCATACTGCAGGGATTCACCATTTTTAAAATGGCAACTTCCAGGAATTTTCTGCATGAAGGAGGCTACTCTTTTTCACCCACATTCAGAGAGTCCTTACACTTTGTTTTGCTGGTAGTTCTCTGCTTACTTTACTGCAGTGACACAGCCAAGGGTGCTGCGTGTGAGTGTCGATGTGTATTTGTTCTTTCTGTTACACACCTCTGAAGACATTTGGCAAGCCATTCTGGTGGCCCACTCAGTCTGTCTGCCCAAGCTAGGCTATTCCAAGGCCCTGGTTCCTGTCAGAAGAGCCGGGTCTCCCCAACCTTAACACTACCCTAACCCTCATGTGCAACTGTAACACAACCAATCAACCCGGTATAATCCAAGACTTTTGGCAAGCCATCCTGGTTGCAGCCACTCAGTCTGGCTGGCCAAACTAGACTCTTCCAAGTTCCAGTTCCTGTCAGAAGTGCCTGGTCTGTCCAACCCTAACCCTAAACTGAGGCTTAACCTAACCCTCATGTGCAACTGAAATGCACACAATCCACCCAGTATACTCGAAGACATTCGGCAAGCCGTCCTGGTGCCCCACTCAGTCTGTCTGGCCAAGCTAGGCTTTTCCTAGGCCCTGGTTCCTGCTCAAGGACCCGGGTCTCCCCAACCCTAACCCTAACCTGAAGCTTAACCCTGACCCTCACATGCAAGTAAAACACACTAAATCCACCATGTATACTCCAAGACATTTGTCAAGCTGTCCCAGTGGCCAACTCAGTCTGCCTGGCCAAGCTAGGCTTTACTGAGGCCCCAGTTCCTGTCTGGAGAGCTGGACCTCCCCAACCCCAACCCTAACCTGAGGATTAACCCTAAACCTCATGTGCAACTGAAACATACCCCCCTCCACCCATAATACTCAACGATGGTCGGTGAGCCGTTGTGGTCGCCCACTCAGTCTGTATGGCCAAACTAGGCTTTTTGGAGGCCTTGATTCCTGTCAGAAGAGCTGGGTCTCTCCAACTCTAACCCTACCCTGAGGCTTAACTCTAACCCTGATGTGCAACTGAAACAGTCCCCAATCCACCCTGTATAATACAAGACATTTGGCAAGCCATTCTGGTGGCCCCCTCTGTCTGTCTGACCAAACTAGGCTTTACCAAGGCCGCAGTTCCTGTTCAGGAAGTCAGGTCTCCCCACCCTAACCGTAACCCTAATCCTAACCCTAGCCTGAGGCTTAACCATAACCCTCATGGGAAATTTAAACATCATCCCATCCACCCAGAACACTCAAAGACCATCATGTGCAACTGAAACACACACAATACACCTGGTATAGTCCAAGACATTTGGCAAGCTGTCCCGGTGGCCCATTCAATCTGGCTGGCTGGCCAAGCTATGCTGTTCCTACTAGACCGTAGTTCCTGCTCAGGGACCAAGGTCTCCCCAACCCTAACCCTAACCTGAGACTTAACCCTAACCCTCACATATAAGTAAAACACACCCAATCCACCCTGTATACTCCAAGATATTCGTCAAGCCATCCTAGTGGCCCATTCAGTCTGTCTGGCCAAGCTAGGCTTTAGCAAGGCTCCAGTTCCTGTCCAAAGAGCCAGGTCTCCCCAACCCTAACCCTACCCTAACCCTAACCCTCACGTGCAACTGAAACAAAACCAATCCACCCAGTAACCAAGACTTCCAGCAAGCCATCCTAGTGGCCCACTCAGTCTGTCTGGCCAAACTAGATTTTTCCAGGGCCCTGGTTCCTGTCAGAAGGGCCTGGTCTGTCCAACCCTAACCTGAGGCACAACTCTAAACCTCATGTGCAACTGTAGGAGCCCCCAATCCACCCAGTATACTCCAAGACATTCGGCAAGCCATCCTGGTGGCCCGCTCAGTCTGCCTGGCCAAGCTAGGCTTTCCCTAAGCCCTGGTTCCTGCTCAAGGACCTGAGTCTCCCCAACTCTAACCCTAACCTGAGGCTTAATCCTAACCTTCAACAGAATTGTGGTTTTTAATGATGGCTAATGATATAGCTCCCACATTTGCAGATGGACTAATTCATGTTGGGAATCAGCAAAATGTTGTGGGTTGTGGTGTTTTTTTTTTGTGCTTTTTGGTGTTTTTAATATCTTTTCTCAGGCCAAATGCTTCTTAGTGCTATTGCCAGGGAGAATGTACTTTGCATTATGATAGGTGGACAGATGGAGGCAAGAATCAGGCATGATTGCTTTGAAGCCAATCAATTATCTGTGTCTCAGTGCTGCCTCTAGTCAGCTGGTGTGCATTCAGGCTCTCATTCTTTTCAGTACAGTGAGAATGAAAGCTCATTGGACTGATCTTCAGGGAAGTCTAGGTGAATTGAATACATGTTTGCAGAATTATCTTCTTTTGCATAATGTCACCTGGTCACAGAATAAGAACAAAGGTATGCTTTGTGCAGAAAAAGGATTTCCTGGGCTAGGAATGCCATCAAAACTCAAAGAGGGGCCCACTAGCTTAGAATGCTTTAGAAGGGGACTTCTCATATATATGGAGGATAAGGCTAATAATGGCTACTAGTCATGGGGCTGGATCTAGACAGTTATACTTGGAGTAGACTCATTAACATCAACAGAGATGTAAGTTAGCCATGACTAATTGAAGTCCTATTGATTTCAGTGGGCCTACTCCAACTGTGACTTCAGTCTGGAACAACCCATGATGGATCACTTAACCATTCAGAAGCAGTATGCTCTTGAGTATCAGCTGCTGGAGAACAACAGGAGAGGGTTGTAGCCTTCAGGCCATGCTTGTGGGCTTCCCAGGGCCATCTCACTGGTCCCCGTGAAACAGGATGCTGGCCTAGATGGGCCTTTGGACTGACTCTGTAGAAGTCATCCTGTGTTCTTAGATGTGCTGCCCCATCTCAGAAGAGGCCTTGGACTCTTCCCATTCTCTCTCACTTACAGGTACTTCTTCCTATGTCCGTGCTGGCCTTCTACAGTTTTTCTAAGTACTTGCCTACTTAGTAGATCAAAATGGTCCTTAATCAATTGATCTCACAGTTTGTTGAAGCCCTACAAAACCCTACAAGGAGAGACTGAAGGAACTGGGCATGTTTAGCCTTGAGAAGAGAAGGCTGAGGGGAGATATGATAGCGCTCTTCAAGTACCTGAAAGGCTGTCACAGAGAAGAAGGCCAGGATCTCCTCCCTATCATCCCAGTGTGCAGGACATGGAATAATGGGCTCAAGTTACAGGAAGCCAGATTCCGACTAAACATCAGAAAAACCTTCCTGACAGTTAGAGCAATACAACAACAGAACCAATGACCTGGGGAGGTGGTGGGCTCTCCACACTGGAGGCGTTCAAGATGCAGCTGGACAGCCATCGGTCAGGGTCTTTAGAAGGGGATTTCTCATATATATGTAGGGGTGCATGAAATACTCACCCTGTTCTGGTTTGTGGTATCCGCTGGGGGCGGGGAGGCGATCCGTCCTTCCCCCCCAGAATCCTGGCTGGCAGGCTCCACTCCATGGCGATTCCGCCGAGCTGCCAGTTGGCTCCGAAGCCCCAGTGATACGGCTGCCATTGCCACATCGCTGACTGACTGACGTAATGCAGATGCAAATGGCGCCCGGCGTAGTGGATGCCATTTGCGTCCCTGCTCTTTGACATGGTAGGCTACGTAAATTTTACGTAGCCTATCATGCAAAGGAACAGGGATGCAAATATGCCATTTGCGTCCCTGTTTTTTCAAAGATTTACGTAGCCTATCATGTCAAAGAGCAGGGACGCAAATGGCATAGTGGATGCCATCTGCGTCCTCCGTCAGTCAGTCCAGCCAGTGATATGGCAATGGGAGCTGTATCACTGGGGCTTCGGAGCTGGTGGCAGGCAGGATATGGTCAGTGAGGGACTTTGCAGGGAGGCAGAGGTAGTAGATCCGATCCTCCACGGACTTCAGGGGGCTGGATTCTATTGAGCCCTCATCCAGCCCTCATCAGGGTCTGTGGAGGATTTCTCCAATATCCCTATATATATGGAGGATAAGGCTAATAATGGCTACTAGTCATGGATTCCTGCATTGAGTAGAGGGTTGGACTCAGTGGTCTTATAGGCCCCTTCCAACCCTACTATTCTATGGTTCTATGATTCTAGTCATCTAAGTCATATAGGTTTTGATGGGTCTAGCTTCAGAAGTAGGAATGGCGGAGAATTCCGCCACAGATTTCAGTGAGGCCGAATGCCAGTGCATTCGGCCCCCTGAAATCCGTGGCAGAACGGCCTCCTGTTCCCCCCCCCCCCCGCGGAATCCACCTGGGACAGCACTTACCTGGGGCAGATGCGGTGGATTTGGCAGTGGCAGCTCCGGCGGTGGCTGGTCTCATGGCCGGCCATGGCCAGGCTGCTGCCGCTGCCATTGCCATCCTTGCAGCCGTTATAGGCTATGTAAAAATTTGCGTAGCCTATCACGGCTAACCCCCGCCCCCCAAAAAAACCCAGCATATGCAAATGGAAGTGGCTACAGCGGCCACCATTTGCATTCCCTATTTTTCGCCAATTTATCTTATGTAAATATTTACGTAAGATAAAATGGCGAAAAAAAGGGGAACGCAAATAGTGTAGTGGGCGCTATTTGCGTTCCTTTATTTTTCGCCGTCTAGCCTATGTAAATATTTATGTAGGCTAGAACGGCGAAAAATAAAGGAACGCAAAAATAGCGCCCACTACACTATTTGCATTCCCCTTTTTTTCGCTGTTTTATCTTTTGTAAATATTTACGTAAGATAAATCAATGAAAAATAGGGAACGCAAATGGCAGCCGCCGTAGCCAATACCATTTGCGTATGCTGGGGTTTTTTTTTGGGGGGGGTACCCGTGATAGGCTATGCAAATTCTTACGTAGCCTATCACGGCTGCCTGGCTGGACGCAAATGGCGGCCGCTACGGTGGCCACCATTTGTGTCCGCACCAGCCCGTCCGTGGCCGGAAATCCGGCTGAAGACAGCCTGGAGCCGGACGTCAAGGATTCTGGGGGGAGGGCCGGATCGCCTCCCCCCCCCATTGAGGATTCCGGGGGGAGGGACAGAGTGCCTCCCCCCACACCGCGAAAGATTCCACGAAAAGGTAAGTGAGTTTCATACATCCCTATTCAGAAGTAATCATGTTTGAAAGTGCAATACACCTAGGGATGTCAGAGAATTCTGCGACGGATCTCGGTGAAGCCGAATGCCAGTGCATTCGGCCCCCCAAAATCCATCACGGAATGGCCTGACACCCCCCCACCCCCCACGGATTCTCCCCCCAGGATGAGACATACCTGGGGCGGATGTTCTGGACGGCGGCGGCTCTGGCGGCGGCTTCGGCAGCGGCGGCTGGTCTTCTGAACGGCTGCCGCCACCACCATTTGCAGTCTGTGTATCCCCCCCCCAGATGTGATAGGCTATGTAAAGACTTGCGTAGCCTATCATGTCTGGGTTTTAAAAAAAAAACGCGTACGCAAATGGCGGCGGCAATGGCCGCCACCATTTGCGTTCCTTATTTTTCACTGTCTTAGTCTACATCAGTATTTACGTAGACTAAGACAAAGAAAAGAAAGGGGAATGCTAATAGCGCCCACTATGCTATTTGCGTTCCCCTTTCTTTTCTTCGTCTTAGTCTACATAAATATTGACGTAGACTAAGACGGCAAAAAATAAGGAACGCAAATGGTGGCGGCCGTAGCCGCTGCCATTTGTGTACGCTTTTTGTTGTTGTTACCCAGAGCCCTCCACAGCTGGCCATTGAGGATTCCGGGGGGGAGGACCGGATCGCCTCCCCCCCCCCGTCGAGGATTCCGAGGGGAGGGACGGAACACCTCCCCCCCCATGAACAATCTGCGAAAAGGTAACATCCCTAAATACACCTTTCTTGGGAGGAATCCAGATCAAAACAGCAGTTTTGAGGTAAGAGCGGAAGCCGTTGAGAGTGTCAGCCGGGCATGTTTGGGAAGAGCTGCCACTATTGTGATTGATGGAAAAAGCTAGAAACAGGCTTGTGTCAAATGAGCAGCATCCATCAAGATGTGCTGACATTCACCGGGGTTTGCAGCCTCCATTAAAGAAGAAGCTGGGTATGTTTACGCAGAGATCCCTTGAACATAACCCCATCTCTCCAATGGCGTTGAATTGGAGATGGCTTGGATCGGACTGCCAGTGAATCCACAGCCAAGCCAAAGCACTTCTCCTCTGAGTGAAGTAGCACTATCAATAAATTCTGGCTGTCTGATCTCATGAGCGAGACAAATTTCATCTCTCCTGCCCACCCATTCAATTTATTATACTTCCAAATGGTTGGGTGTATAATGCTGTAGATCACTGAAGTGTCAGTCTCCAGGAAGAGAGCAAGAAAAGCACATTCTTTAAAGCAAGTTTTAATTTTGGTAAGCCACCTTGTGTCCCAGTACTGGGAAAATGATGGGGTATAAATAAATATAACAACAACAACAAAATTCCCAACCCAGTACTGACTGGCCTTTTCCTCCTGTGTGGAGGTACCTTGAGGTTGTCAGGCCAAATTTATATACGAAGAAGAATGTCAGGGTGGACAGTGAGCCCATAGAATCCCAGAGTAGTTCTGATTCGGAGGAAGAGCAGTCGCTCCTGGGAGAGGAGCGTGCCCCTTTTTCCCAGGGCCCGCAGCTGACAGAGATTCCTCCCACCAACATTCCTAGATTAGAAAGCAGTCCAGGGAGTGACCCAGCACCGATAGCAGACTGGTTGGATGCGCGGCGCAGACGCAGAGAGCGGCGCCAAATGGAGAGCATGGAAAGGAGGCGTAGCGCCCGGTTGGCGCTCAAAGAATGGTTGCACTCAGAGGATCCAAGGGAAAAGGGGAGGGATTCTCCCTAGTCCTTATATTCAGGGGTCTGCCAGTAACTGCCCTTCAAACGGGGACCAACTGTTCCAACTTAGGGCATAGGGATGCTGCTGCTCAGATCTAGTTGCTACCTGTAGAGTTATTAAGTTGTAAAAGAAGAATAAATCTTTGAAAAGAATCCCTTTGTCTGTGTCTGGACTTGGCTACTGGATTAGACTGAGAGAGCCCTCCAAGGAGCCCTTGACAAAGAAACAATACAGAAGCAGCAAATGTGACATTGGCTTTATGTCCACCAACATTGGCCTACTGATTGCCTGTCTGTTCCAAGTCACCAGCTATCATTGGGAGCATCTTCTCCTGTAGGCCTTCTGGAGCTTCAGGCCACCAAGGCCATAAATGGTGGATAGAGAATGTGGATTGAGTGGATCCATGCAGAGGTATGGTACTTGGTCATGGCCAGTGCCAAGGGTAAGCATTATTGGGCACCTGCCAAGGGCTCACACCCCAGCAGGGGCTCACTGACAAGAGCCCCCTGAGAGTTGCTTCTCCTGTTCACCATTGCAACCTGCTTGTTCACCTGACTCTGGCTCTGGCCCTGGCAATGGTGGTGGTGAGAAGGAGAAGCAGGTGATGCCACTGCCAACTTGCTCACCAACTCCCTGCCTGTCAAACAAACAAGTGGTAGCAAGGATGAGAGAGAGAGGATGAGGAGCAATACCAGCTAGTGACAATAGTGGTGAGATTGTAGACTCACTGAGAGAGAGGGTCCATTCAAGGTCTCTTGCCCAAGGACCCTCAAATACCTGGAGCTGGCTCTGTTCGTGGTGAAGCAAGAATGCATTACAGCTAGAGACGGACAAACACTGTCAGATTGTTCCCTCCAATGACCAGGTGTGCCCCAAACTAAGTCTGTCCCATCCCTGTTTCCATGTGGGATTTTACAGGGGGGAAATCTGTATGGCTTTAACAAACTTGAAACAAGTTTTTTTACAACATTCAGAAACACATCTTTTAAAAGGGCAAGGACTCATAAGGTGCTCTGAGGCCTGCCCTTAATTTTTCGTTCTTTCTTTAACAATGTATACCCGCTAGGGATGTACGAATTGTGTACCTTCCATGCCGCTTCTAGGGATGGACGAAAGTCCCTTACCTGGTCCCGTAGCTTCCTTCGCTCTGGGGGGGAGGTGCTCCGTCCCTCCCCCCGAAATTCTGGCTGGGGTGGGAGGCGCCTCATCCCTCCCCGCCGAAATTCTGGCCAGGGGGGAGGCGCCCCATCCCTCCGGCTGAAATTCTGGCCGGGGGGGAGGCGCCCCGTCCCTCCGGCTGCAAATCTCGTCTCCTGCCGGATGTTTACATAGCCTATCATGGCTGACTTGGGGGGGGGGGGAAAGCGCGTACGCAAATGGCGGCGCCCATGGGTGCCGCCATTTGCATTCCTTATTTGGGCACATGTAGTCTACGTAAACATTTACGTAGACTATGGCGAAAATAAGGGCAATGCTATTTGCGTTGCCCTTATTTTCACTGTAGTCTATGTAAATGTTTACGTAGACTACACGTGCCCAAATAAGGAACACAAATGGCAGCGCCCATGGGCGCCGCCATTTGCGTACGCACTTTTTTTTTCTCCCCCCAAAGTCAGCCATGATAGGCTACATAAAGATTTATGTAGCCTATCACGGTGTTTTTTGAAAAAAGTTCTGCCATTCACAAGCCCCTGGAATTCTCTTCTCTTTTTTGTGCCCCCAAAATTACGAAGATAAATCCATACCAACAACCATAATTCCAATGCCCAGCCGTCTCCGTGCGTCTGCGTAACTTCCATAAGAATTGCTATTTTTTGTAAATATTTACATGTGTTGAGTTTTAATTGAAATCCTCCCTCTCCATTTACTTTCAGCCAAAACACTTCCCCTTCCTAGGGGCTTCCCAAAAGAAGGCTGTCTTAGAAGTGCCTGAGCGATAAACAATTTGTTTAAAGTAACAATGTTTTAAAGAAAGAAAAAACCTTTTAAAATGACCATGCCGCTCCAGGACCAGCAGGATTCCGTGGCATGGACTGAAGGGAAATTCGATCCCATTTCAGTCCATGGCGGAATTCTCTGACATCCCTAATAGCTGCTGGGAGCAGCTAGAAAGAACAGTACCTCCCACACAGCTTTTAAAAAAAATGTTTTAGAATGCTCCAGGTAGCAGCCTAAAGCCTAAAGCCTGAAAACCAAACGGCAGGTTCTGGTGTAGGGATGCTGGAGAAATTTGAGATGAACTAAAATGAACTTGGATTTCCAAGAATCCACTGTGGAGCAACTAGGGATGTACGAAAGTGATTTACCTGTTAGCAGATTATGTTTATGTGGGGGGGGGAGGCGTTCCGTCCCTCCCGCCGGAATCCTTGACGGGGGGGAGGCGCTCCATTCCTCCCCCCCTAGAATCCTCGAATGGCCAGCTGTGCTCCGCAGCAGCTCTGGGGAGCAGCCAGCCAGGCCCAGCCAGGCCAGAGCTGCCCGCAGCCGGATTTCCGGCCATGGAGGGCTCTGGGTAAAAAAACAAAAACAAAACAACCACGTACGCAAATGGCGGCGGCTACGGCTGCCGCCATTTGCATTCCTTCTTTTTGGCCGTCTTAATCTACATAAATATTTACGTAGACTATGACGGCGAAAATAAAGGGGAATGCAAATAGTGTAGCGGGCACTATTTGCGTCCCTTTTTGATTTGTCGTTTTAGCCTACGTAAAGATTTACATAGGCTAAAACAGTGAATCAAAAAGGGATGCAAATAGCGCCTGCTACGCTATTTGCGTTCCCCTTTATTTTCGCCATAATAGTCTACGTAAATATTTACATAGACTAAGACGGCCAAAAAGAAGGAACGCAAATGGCGGCGGCCGTAGCCGCTACCATTTGCATATGTGGGTGTTTTTTTTAAAAAAAAAACCCACCCAGCCATGATAGGCTAGGTAAAGATTTACGTAGCCTATCACATCTTTTTTTTTTTAAACCCACCCAGCCATGATAGGCTACGTAAATCTTTACGTAGCCTATCACGTCTTTTTTTTTTTTTTACCAAGACTGGAAATGGCGGTGGCAGCAGCCGGTCAGAAGACCAGCTGCTGCAGCCACTGCCACCCGGAAGATCCACCCCAGGTAAGTCTTGTCCCAGGGGAGATCCGTGGGGGGGCAGGGGGGGCAGGCCATTCCACCACAGATTTTGGGGGGCCGAATGCACTGGCATTCGGCCTCACTGAGATCCATGGTGGAATTCTCTGCCATCCCTAGGAGCAACCCCCTCAGGCCATGCAGAGTCTGTGGACTTTCAGATTTATTTATTTTTTTTACTTTCCTAAAATTTCCACATATTTATTCATAGGAAAATATGCATGTTTCTTCTGAGGAAAAGCTGAATGGAATGGGGGATAATACACTATATGATACATACTAAGGTAAAATACGGAAATACTTATGAAACCTCTTACGCAATTATTTCCATAATTATTTACGTATTTTTCCTCATGACGGAAAAAAATATTCACATCTGTCTGTGAGCAGACAACAGAAGAAAAGGTGCCTGACAATTCGCAAAACACAGATGGAGGGGATTTTACACAGTCTGTACATCTCTAGTCTGGTGATGTTACAGGGTCATCAGCTCCTACAACTAAACAAAAAACAAACAACTGGGTTGGGCCTAACAGGATGGCCCAGCAGTAAAGGGGTGGAACTAGAAATATGATGTCCTGGGGCAGGGAGGGAAATAAACAAGTTTTGTTTTCGTTTTTCTATTCTTGGGAGAGAACAACTGAATGCCTCTTGTGAATGATGAATTTGTGAGATATGTTCAAAGGTACTTTTTCCCCAGCTCCACTGCACTTTTGCAGCAATGCAGCCAGGGCAATACACTAGTCATGTGCTGTGTTGATTTCTATAACAGTTGGTGGTTCATGAACAAGTTACCACAATATCAGCTAGGCTTGCACACCTCTCCCGTACAATCAAAAGAAGCCATCCATGTTACCAGAGTAGTGGATGGCACTGAGATCTAACTTACTATCCTGATGCCCTGAGAATGAAACTCAAAAAAACCTGAGCCACAAAGCCAAATCAACACTTAATAAGGGGGGATCTTCATGACAATGGAATGAGCAGCACGTAGGAGTATTACCCAGACTTTCATGGAATCGGCTTTGGTCTGTCAGGGACATACGAAGCAAGCAAGGTATACTGTACCTTTAAAATCTGCTTTTCATAGGTCACAAAGAGCTTGAAAGGAACATATTTCCGGTTTGCCTTGGAGGAGTAGAACTGAAAGTTATCCCAGCAGAGGCTGCTCAACTGATAAGAGAGGCTTGTTTCCCACCAATGTCCAGGCTCCCCCCTGCTATTACATTATTATGAATGGAGAGTAACTAATTCACAATTCTGGAGGCTAGAAACAGTGCTAAAAAGACAGGCTAGATCGCTCCCCATACGAGCACCCCACCAGCACAAATAAGCCCCATTCCAGCAAACAGTCAGGGAGGTATAGCTCCAACCCCCCTTTCTCCTTCTATATCTATTTCTCCTGCTCACAATGAGAGGCTTCTCTGCTCCCGTGCTCCTAAGACCCTGAGATCCCTACTGCGATAAAACCCTGTGTTAGCCGTGATAGGCTACGTAAGTATTTATGTAGCCTATTATGGCAAAAAGCAGGGACGCGGCCGCTATGCCATTTGTGTCCCTGCCTTTTGCCGTGATAGGCTACGTAAATATATATGTAGCCTATCACGGCTAACGCAAGGACGCAAATGGCGGCCGCTATGCCATTTGCGTCCCTGCATTAGCCGTAATAGGCTACGTATATATTTATGTTGCCTATCACGAAAAGAGCAGGGATGCAAATGGCATAGTGGCCACCATTTGCATCTCTGCTCTTTGCTATGATAGGCTATGTAAATATATACATAGCCTATCATGGCTAACACAGGGATGAAAATGGTGGCCGCTATGGCGGCCGCCATTTGCAGCTGGAGCCCGACAGAGGATGGAAGTCCGGCTGCGGGCGGGCCTGGCTGGCGGCTCTGCAGACTTGCCCCAGAGCGGAGCCGGCCAGGGAGGATTCCGGAAGGAGGGATGGATCGCCTCCCCCCCCCCCCCGCGGATGCCCCGGACCGGAATGGGGTAAGTAATTCGTACACCCCTAGTTTTATTCCAGCCATTCCATCCTCCAGTCTTAGTTTTTTCAAATGTGTTTAATGGTGCTCCCTTATTCCTTCCGCACAAGGCCGTGCACTGGGGACATGTGGTTGTGACAGTCCGAGCTGGTGGCCTGTTTACCATTCCTGCTGCATGCCCTTGCTAGAAGTACATCACTCGCCAACTTCAAAGCGAGAAGCTGTTAACACTGGCACTAATTAGCACTGTGTTCCTCAAAATTCACCTTTCCCTTTCCCTCTGCTAATGAATATGGAGCAGACAATCTGCTCTGCGCTGCAATGATAGCACAGCAGAAAGAGTGAGCCAATTGTTTTTATTCAATAAACTGCTTGAAAAAGGATAGCAGAATTGTTTCTCCCTTCGCTTCCCCTACCATGCACAGAGTGAAACTTCCTCCTCTTCATCATAGCCCCTTTAATTAAGTGCTGCACCTGAACTGATGTTATCAATTAATACTGAAAAGGAAAGGCATTCACGCAAAGCCCTTCACTACTCTCCCATTTTGATTCCTTTTTAAAAAAAATGTTCTTCTGTTCACTCAGAGCTGAAACCAAATCAATTTTTCTTTCACATAGTTGCAAGAGAAGTATGGTGCCTGGGTTGTAGCTTTTACAATTGTTGGTGGGTGGTGGGTTTTGGGGTTGTGTTTGTGATTTTACGGGTGGGGACCTGATAGGCAAAGCAAGGGAGGCATGTGTCCACCTGACGGAGGCAGTGGGGAGAGTTCTGGGGGCCAGAAGATACTGAGGCTGGGCAGCAGATGCTGGTGGAGAGCGCTAGGCCATGCAGGGTAAGGGGAACAGGGGAGAGATGCATAATAGCTGTCCCCTGTTCCAGGCCTGTCCAGATCCAACGGATGGCTGGGGGATGCATGACTCCATCCTCTGGCCTCTGTCTGCTGCTGTGTAATATCAGGTCCATTGTCCATAAAACATCTCTCATCCATGTAGGGATGGCGGAGAATTTCTGAGAATTTCTCCACGAATCTTGGTGAGGCCGAATGCCAACGCATTCGGCCCCCCGAAATTGGTGGTGAAATTCTCTGCCACCCGCCGGCCCCGGGATGGGACTTACCTCCTGCGAATGTTCCTCTCGGTGGTGGGTCCCGGCGCCGGTTCGGTGCTGGTTCGGCGGGGGCGGGGGCAGCGGGGGGTCTTCCTACCGGCTGCCGCTGCCGCCATTACAAAATAAAGTTAAAAAAAAAAACAACCTGTGATAGTCTACGTAACGATTAACGTAGCCTATCACGGCTAGATTTCCAAAGTCAGCCGTGATAGGCTACGTAAATCGTCACGTAGCCTATCATGGGTGACTTTGGGGGAAAAAAAAAAAGCATGTACGCAAATGGCAGCAGCCCATGTGCACCGCCATTTGCGTTCCTTATTTTGGCACGTCTAGTCTACATAAAGATTTACGTAGACTATGGCGAAAATAAGGGCAACGCTATTTGCGTTGCCCTTATTTTCGCCGTAGTCTACGTAAATCTTTACGTAGACTACCCAGGCCCAAATAAGGAACGCAAATGGCGGCGCCCATGGGCCGCCGCCATTTGCGTACGCGCTTTTTTTTTTTACGTAGTGACGATTTACGTAGCCTATCACAGCTGACTTTGGAAATCTAGCCGTGATAGGCTACGTTAATCGTTACGTAGCCTATCACGGGTTTTTTTTCTTTTTCACTTTTTGTTTCGTGGCCGGGGAGACGGGGTGCTTCTCCCTGGCCTAAATTTTGACCGGGCAAGGCAGGGCGCCTCCCCCCCCGGCCTGAATTTCAGCCAGGTGAGGCGGGATGCCTCCCCCCCCTCACCTGAACTTTGCGGGGAGAAGCGAAGCACCTCCCCCCCACCGCGAAAAAAGCTGCAGGACAAGGTAAGTCCCTTTTGTACATCCCTACATCCATGACATGATCCTGGATGAAGGTGCGAACCTGGCATGTATTACAGGGACCTGGCTAGAAAATGCTGCTGCTCCCACTCTTGTGGCCATTTGCCCAGCTTGTTTTTTTTTCATATGCACAGCAGCCGAAGGCTGGGGGTCAGGGCGGGGGAGTGACTGTTATCTACTGGGAGTCCTTGGTCCTAACCGGTCTCCATCTCCTGGAGACCAGGGTTGCTGACGGCATGTACTGGAGGCTGGGCCTGAAGGGCAGTCTGGGGATTCTGCTCATGTACCGTCCACCCCTTTGTACAACAGACTCCCTGGCAAGGTGCTTGAGTAGGGATGTACGAAAGTGACTTACCTTTCGCGGATTATGTTGATGGTGGGTGGGAGGCATTCTGTTCCTCCCCCCAGAATCCTGGCCAGGGGGGAGGTGCTCTGTTCCTCTCCTGGTATCCTCGAAATGCCGGCTGTGCTCCACGGCAGCTCCGCGGAGCAGCTGGCCAGGCCCAGCCCAGCCAGGCCAGAGCTGTCTGCAGCCAGATTTCTGGACCCGGAGGGCTCTGGGTAAAAAAAAGCAACAAAAAAACTGCATATGCAAATGGCGGCGGCTACGGCCGCTGCCATTTGCATTCCTTCTTTTTGGCCATCTTAATCTATGTAAATATTTACGTAGACTATGACAGCAAAAATCAAGGGGAACGCAAATAGCATAGCGGGCACTATTTGCGTCCCTTTTTCATTCACCGTTTTAGCCTACATAAATCTTCATTTATGGCTAAAACGGTGAATCAATAGGGGACGCAAATAGCGCCTGCTATGCTATTTGTGGTCCCCTTGATTTTTGCCGTCATAGTCTACATAAATATTTACGTAGATTAAGACGGGAAAAAGAAGGAACGCAAATGGCGGTGGCCGTAGCCGCCATTTGCGTACGCGTTTTTTTTAAAAAAAAACCCACCCCCAACCATGATAGGCTACGTAAAGATTTACGTAGCCTATCACATATTTTTTTCTTTTTTTTTAAACCTAGCCATGATAGGCTACGTAAATCTTTACGTAGCCTATCACGTCTTTTTTTTTTGCAAGCCTGGAAATGGTGGCGGCGGCGGCGGCTGGTCCGAAGACTGCCCACCGCTGCCACCGCCGGAGCCGCCGCTGCCCGGAAGATCCGCCCCAGGTAAGTCTCATCCCGGGGGGGATCCACGGGGGGGCGGGGGGTGGCAGACTGTTCCGCCACAGATTTCGGGGGGCCGAATGCACTGGCATATGGCCTCACCGGGATCCGTGGCGGAATTCTCTGACATCCCTTTGCTTGAGGTGGTCTCTGATGTGCATGCACAGTCCCCTAACTTGTTGGTGTTGGGGGACTTCAATCTACATTCAGAGGCCATCCTCGTGGGGGTGCCTCAGGACTTCATGGAGACCATGAGTTCCTGGGAGCTGTACCCTATTCCCACTGGGCCCACCCATGTAGCCGGTCATGCGTTAGACTTTGTGTTTGTTTCCAGAGAGTTGGGGAGTGATCTGGAAATCAGGGGTATATCATCCACCCCCTTGTCATGGTCAGAGCACTACCTGGTGGGGTTGGACTTCTTCATTCCACAACCCCTCCACAGGGATGGAGGACCCATTAAAATGGTCTGCCCCAGGCATCTTATGGTTCCAAATGGATTCCTGACTGCGCTTGGGGATTCTTTGGAGCACACAAATGGCCACTTGGTCGAGACCCTGGTGGATGACTGGAATGCTGCAATCACTAGGGCATTAGACTGGGTGTCTCCGAGACCCTCTCCCCCTGAACAGAGCTCAGACTGCACCATGGTTCACCCCATGGTTGCAAGCTCTGAAGCGGGATGTGAGATGGCTAGAGTGCTGGTGGAGGAAATCTCACTCCAAAGACAATCACACACGGGTTAGAGCTGTAGCTTCAGCCTACCACATGGTGATAAGAGCAGCAAAAAAGAATTTTTATGCTGCCTCTATCACATCTGCAGAGTGCTGTCCCAGGAGGCTGTTCCAAGTGGCCTGGAACCTGGTCAAGTCCAGTTGTTCCAGAACCAATGGAGCATAAGGCCTCCTGTGATGAGTTTGCAAAGCACTTCGCAGATAAAATCGACCAGAGCAGGAGTGCTATTTCGTGGATACAATTAGTGAACAAGGGGTGGTCAGTGGCAGACTGGTTGTGTGGGATTGGTTCCAGCTTCTTCCTTCTGATAAAGTGGACAAGGAGCTTTCATCTTTAAGGCCGACCACCTGCTTACTCTATCCTTGCCCTTCTGGGCTCATTATGAGCTTCAGGGAGAGACTTAGGGAGGGGATCAAGGCAGTGGTGAATGCCTCCCTCGAGGAGGGAGTGATGCCATCCGTGCCCTCCATCGCTCGTCGCTCCCTGCGTCTGCATCAAGCATCTAAGAAGCCCCCCTCCTGCACTCCCTCACTGCCAGGGTCGCTATCTATCTTAGGAATGCTGGCAGGAGAAATCTCTGCCCGGTGCTGAGCCTGTGAGGGATGAGCTGGGCCCTCTCCCAATGGATTGCTGTTCCTCCTCAGAATCCGAACTGCTCCAAGGCTCTCTGGGCTCAGTTTCCACCCTGACATCTGGTCAACTCTCGCCTAGGATACTGGAATGCCCTCTATGTGGGGTTGGCCTTGAAAATGGTTCAGAAGTTGCAGCTGGTGCAGAAGGTGGCAGCCCGCCTGATTAAAGGCAGCCATCGGCAAGACCACATCATTCCAGTGCTGAGGGAGTTGCACTGGTTACCAGGTGTTGGCATTGACCTTTAAAACCCTATTGTTCTGGCCCAGTCTATCTTAAGGAGCACCTCCAACAACACCAGGGATGCGGCTCAATGAGATCGGCCTTGGAAGGCCTTCTGTCTGTCCCATCAGCCAGAACAGCCAGGCTGGTGAGGACTAGGGATAGGGCCTTTTCTGTGGTGGCCCCCACTTTGTGGAATTCCCTCCATAGTGACCTCCGCCATGTCCCCTCTTTGATGAGCTTCCACCAGGCTTGGAAAACCTGGCTGTTCAGGCAGCCAGTTGGGGTAGGTTAGGATTTGATTTTTTGTTTGTTTGTTTTAGAACAATGTTGTTTTGTTCAGTTGATTATGTAAATTTGTTGTATTTCATGTTGTTATTTGTATTGTAACAACATGAAATACAACAAATTTACATAATCAACTGAACAAAACAACATTGCTCTAAAACAAACAAACACAAAACCAAATCCTAACCCACCCCCACTGGTTGCCTGAACAGCCAGGTTTTCCAAGCCTGGTGGAAGCTCATCAAAAATATGTTGGTATACCATCAGAAGATGGGACTCCCAGGTCGGAAGATGGTCAAAACGCTACTGGGGAGGAACAGAGGATAATTTCAACTAGCCCCAGATGTGATGATGCAGCTAGCTCAAAGCCAAAAGGACGGCTAGCAGCCGATGGTGCTGGTGGTGAATGACGAATCCCATGTTCTAAAGATCAACACACCATAGGAACCTGGCATGTAAGATCTATGAGCCAGGGCAAATTGGATGTGGTTATTGGGGAGATGCCAAGATTAAATATAGACATTTTGGGTGTCAGTGAACTGAAATGGACTGGAATGGGCCACTTCACATCAAATGACCACCAGATCTACTACTGTGGACAAGAGGACCACAGAAGAAATGGAGTAGCCTTCATAATTAATAATAAAGTGGCTAAAACAGTGCTTGGATACAATCCAAAAAATGACCGAATGATCTCAGTTCGAATTCAGGGTAAGCCATTTAACATCACAGTGATCCAAATATACGCCCCAACCACAGATGCTGAAGAAGCAGAAGTAGATCAGTTCTATGAGGATTTGCATCATCTACTGGATAGTACGCCAAAAAAAGGACGTTATTTTCATTACAGGATACTAGGGATGTACGAAAGTCACTTACCTGGTCTCGCAGCTTGCTTCGCGGTGGGGGGGAGGCGCTTCGCTTCTCCCCCCGAAGTTCAGGCCAGGGGGGGAGGCTTCCCACCTCGCCCAGCCAAAATTCAGGCCGGGGAGAAGCGCCCCGTCTCCCCGGCCGCGAACCTCAAAAGAAAAGTAAAAAAAAAAAAAAAAGCCCCGTGATAGGCTACGTAACGATTTACGTAGCCTATCACGGCTAGATCTGCAAAGTCAGCCATGATAGGCTACGTTAATCGTCACGTAGCCTATCACGGGTGACTTTAAAAAAAAAAAAAGCACGTATGCAAATGGCGGCCCCCAAAGGGAGCCGCCATTCACGTTCCTTATTTGGTACCTGTAGTCTACGTAAAGATTTATGTAGACTACGGCGAAAATAAGGGCAACACTATTTGCGTTCAGGATGTCTGGCTCTAGCTCACTAACCACTAGGGATGGCAGAGAATTTCTCCCCGAAACTTCGGGGGGCCGAGCGCCAACGTGTTTGGAAAACACAAGAATGGAAATTTGGAAAACACAAGAATGGCCAACACATTGGAAAAGATCAACTTATATCCCCATACCAAAAAAGGGAAGCACCAAAGAATGTTCAAACTATCGAACAGTGGCCCTTATTTCACATGCCAGTAAGGTAATGCTCAAGATCTTGCAAGGTAGACTCCACTCCAGCAATTAATGGAACGAGAATTGCCAGATGTACAAGCTGGGTTTAGAAAAGGCAGAGGAACTAGAGACCAAATTGCTAATATCTGCTGGATAATGGAGAAAGCCAGGGAGTTTCAGAAAAACATCTATTTCTGTTTTATTGACTATTCTAAAGCCTTTGACTGTGTGGATCATCACAAATTGTGGCAAGTTCTTGGTGGTATGGGGATACCAAGTCATCTTGTCTGCCTCCTGAGGAATCTGTATAACGACCAAGTAGCAACGGTAAGAACAAACCACGGAACAACGGAGTGGTTTAAGATTGGGAAAGGAGTACGGCAGGGTTGTATACTCTCACCCTACCTATTCAACCTGTACACAGAACACATCATGCGACATGCTGGGCTTGATGAAGCCAAGGCTGGAGTTAAAATCGCTGGAAGAAACATTAACAATCTCCGATATGCAGATGATACCACTTTCATGGCTGAAAGCAAGGAGGAGCTGAGGAACCTCATGATGAAGGTGAAAGAAGAAAGTGCAAAGCTGGGTTGCAGTTAAACCTCAAAAAAACAAAGATTGTGGCAACCAGCTTGATTGAGAACTGGCAAATAGAGGGAGAAACTGTGGAGGCAGTGACAGACTTTGTCTTTCTAGGCACAAAGATTACTGCAGATGCTGACTGCAGCCAGGAAATCAGAAGACGTTTACTTCTTGGGAGGAGAGCAATGACAAATCTGGATAAAATAGTGAAGAGCAGAGACATCACACTGACAACAAAGGTCTGCATAGTTACAGCAATGATATTCCCCATAGTAACCTATGGCTGCGAGAGCTGGACCATAAGGAAGGCTGAGCGAAGGAAGATAGATGCTTTTGAACTGTGGTGCTGGAGGAAAATTCTGAGAGTGCCTTGGACTGCAAAATTATCAGACCAGTCCATACTCCAGAAAATAAACCCAGACTGCTCACTTGAGGGAATGATATGAAAGGCAAAACTGAAGTACTTTGGCCACATCATGAGAAGACAGGATACCCTGGAGAAGATGCTGATGCTAGGGAAAGTGGAAGGCCAAAGGAAGAGGGGCTGACCAAGGGCAAGATGGATGGATGATATTCTGGAGGTGACGGACTCGACATTGGGAGAGCGGGGGGTGGCGACGGCCAACAGGAAGCTCTGGCGTGGGCTGGTCCATGAAGTCACGAAGAGTCGGAAGTGACTGACTGAATAAACAACAACAACATTTGTACTGTATGCCACCTAGAGTGTCTGGGTAGCTGGCCAGATGGGCGGCTAATAAATCAAATAAGTAAGTAAGTAAATAAGATAACTCTTCCTTCTCAAAAACATATGTTTGGAAATAGTTCTTGTTAAGATTCAGAATACAATGAACACACCAATGGGTGAAGGCTAAAGATTTTATTAAGCAGAAACAAATTAACAGAGTAATTAAACTGTTTTCTAGGCATTACTGGAATAGTGTTGGAAGGCCCCATGCTGAAGTAGCTGTCATGTTGCTGCAGTAGCATAATATTTTATGCTCCCTGATTCCCCAGTGGAGTGAAGTTTCTGCAGGATAACTATTTACAGGCTCAGTTTTTCTGAGGAGACAGTACTAGAGATTTATGCATTTCCCCCTGTAATATCTGTTTATATCACATTGGTTGTAAAGATGTGTCTCTTTAGACAGGTCTCTGATAGCTTATGTGCCTTTGATTTTATCGAGCTTTATTGGCCACTGTATTCTTTTCCACTTATTGTTTACTCTGTTGGTTTTACTGATGTTTGGGGATTGTATGTTGTGGTTTAATTGCTCTACCCTGCCTTGAGAATAATTATATTGGAACGTGTGTTATAAATCTTCTAAATCAATCAATTTGCAAATGTACAAGTACACTGGGGGTGGGAGGCAAAATTGTTATTTGACAACAACAACCACAAACCATCAGACCTCCACTTCCTTTGCTGGCTACGTCCTGCTGCTAAACTGCTTCAACTAGCCCACATTCAGACAGGTAGACTATGACCATTAGAAAGTAGCTACCAGTTATCAAAAGCCATCCATGCTTATCTAAACAAGGATCTCATAGCTACCCATATGTGTTCATTTTAAGAAGCTTATTTAGCCATGAAGCTAAACAAAATCCTAGAGAAAATGTCATCTCCAAATTTTTGCATGAATTACAGATTGATGGATGTACAGATAGATAGCTACAGAGCTGCTTTATTCTGGGTCAGAACTTCGCTTCATCTAGCTCATTGTAATGGCTCTGTCTGCTCCTATGGGTATTTCTGTTTTCTCTTTTATGTGCTCACAATAACTTCTCCCTATTTCTCTATCCTCTTGCAAAGACCTAGAATGCCACAAATATCATTGTCTCATAGGATCAGACATACTAATACTATCTGGAAGCCAAGTGGTGTTCCCCCCACCCTTTGCTCCTTATGAAGCCTCAGTGCTCAGCTCAACTTCATAATGCAGCTTGCATTTTATTTTATTTTATTTTATTTTATGGTAAAAACCAGCAGGTTTGATTTAATGTAGGGATGTACAAAAGTCACTTACCTTTTCGACGGGGTGATTTGCGGTGGGGGGGAGGCGCTCCGCACCTCCCCCCGAAATCCTAACCCGGCCAGCTCCGCTCCGCGGAGATTCCACAGAGCCACCGGCCAGGGCCGCCCGCAACCAGACATCCGGCCGCTGGGCAGCCTCAGGAAAAAAAAAAAATAGCGTACGCAAATGGCGTCGGCTACAGCGGCCACCATTTGCATTCCCTTTTTTTCGCTGTTTTAGCCTACGTAAATATTTACGTTAGCCATTACGGCGAAAAAAAGGGGAACGCAAATAGTGTAGTGGGCGCCATTTGCGTTTCTTTTTCCCCCGCCGTTTTAGCCTATGTAAATATTTACGTAAGCTATTACGGCAGAAAAAAAGGAACGCAAATGGTGCCCACTACACTATTTGTGTTCCCTTTTTTTTTTTGCCATAATAGCTTACGTAAATATTTACATAGGCTAAAACAGTGAAAAAAAGGGAACGCAAATGGCGGCCGTCATAGCCGCCGCCATTTGCGTACGCTGTTTTTTTTTTTTTACCTTGCCATGATAGGCTATGTAAATACTTACGTAGCCTATCACGGCAAAGAGCAGGACACAAATGGCAGCTGCAGCAGCCAGTTGAAAGAACAGCCACCACCACCGGAGCCCCAAGTAAGTTTCGTTCTGGGGCTATTCAGCGAGGTGGCGGGGGGTGGGAGGCCGTTCCGCCACAGGTTTCGGGGGGCCAAATGCCAATGCATTCAGCCTAAGTGAAATCCGTGGCGGAATTCTCCACCATCCCTAATTTAATGAGGAATAATAGACTCCTCTAATTCGGAGGCAGTCCAGGACAGTCACTCGACGGGTTTAGAAAATGCAGCTCTGTTATTTCTGTCCAACATAGATATGCATGTTCATCTGTTCTGCATCAGAATGAATTAAGTTATGTAAAATATGTATTGTCCTGCTGTATTCTTTTCTGCTGTGTTTTCTCATTTTGGCACTTCTTTTTTTTAAATAACCAGTGCTTGAAAGGCTATATTCTTAAACAGAAGAACAGTTAGGGCTAAGCTGAAATGTCTGCCCAACTCTGCCACCCATTTGTAGGCAAAGGAATTGGGATGGGGAGGGGTTCAGCTCCTGCTCAGCTGTGCACAGAGCCATGGGGTTCCAGTTCTAGCCAAAGCAGTTTCTGACACCCATTTATAATGAACCCTAACCAGGGTTCTCAGAGTGGCTCCAGGACTCTCAAAGCAGCAACACTGTTACAGCAGCATGTCCTCCAAAGGGATTTGTGATGTTTCAACTGAAAGATGTTCAAACTCTTATAAGCTGAAGATACCTGAGCAACCTGGGGATCAACTTAGAACATATATAGAAGAAAGACCAAGCTCAGTGGTGGTAGAGCATGTGCTTTGCGTACAAAAGGTCTCAAGTTCAATTCCTGGCATCACTGGCTAGGACTGGGAAAGACCCTTGCCTAAAATCCTGGAAATCTGCCCATCAGTACAGACAGTACTAGATGGTGTCAGGACCCTTCCCAACCAAGAACTTGGACTGAGTTCTTCTGAGGAAGAAGTATGGAACCCCTAGACAACCCCAGTATAACAGATGACCTGGAAGAAGCTGCTATAATCCTAAGCATCCTGGATGCATCTATCACGTTTTGGTTTCTCTCTATTTCTTGAGTTCAGTTCATCTCAAACTTTGACAATTTCTCCAGTCCAGTTTCATTTGTCCTGAGAATTCTTTTTTACTTCTTCTTTAAAAAAAAAAAAAGTTTGTATGAGAATTCATAAGCATTTTTTGTACACGTTTCTCCTAATACATGCATTGTGTATGCATTTTTGCCTAACAAACACCTTTTTTGCAAATAATTTCCCTAAAATAATGCATTTTTAATGCTATCTTCCTAATGTATGGACTTTTGTACACATTTTTGATTGGAGAACCCCATTGCAAAATTCTGAGAAATGTGAATGTCGAAGGATACATTAGTTTTGGTTTGCATATTGGTTTGAAATTGAAAGTGCAAAATTAGGCAAGTTAGCATTAAAATTAGAACTGAATGAATTTCTCCTCCATCCATAGTCCTAAGTCAAGCTGAGGTACCTCACCTTCTCTGCTTCCCATGCTCATGTTAACACCTCCAACCATATCCCAAGCTTCCCTGCTTCTCCCCCTTTGCCCCCTGGACCTCGAAAGTGGACTAGGGATGGCTGGATTTTGTGAAATCTGTTCTGTTTGTGTTTTGTGGATTGTGCGGTGTCGTTCATTCCAGCAGCCTTTCACAGATGGATTTCATTTTTTTTTGTTATGCAGAAAAATACACAAATAATTATGTAAGAGAGTTCACAACAATTTACATAATTTACATTAGTACGTACCATTTCTTGAATTGTTCCCCATTCCAATCAACTTCTCCCTGTTTCCCAGGCTCAGCAGAAACTTGCATATTTTCCTACAAATAAATATGCATACATTTCAGGAAAGTAAAAACAAAAACAAAAAAAAACAGAAAGTCCATGGACCCCACATGGTCTAAGGCCAGTCTGCAGTGGATGCCACAGGCCAGATTCTTAGAAATCCAGGCTCATTTTAGTCCATCTCAAATTTCTCCAGTATCCCTGCAGTGGACATTATGGGAAGCCCAGAGTAGATATAGAAGAGCATGTTGTTTGGCTGTTAGGAGGCTCAATTACTGGGAGCTTCCTTGAGAGGAAGAAGAAATCAGAGGAATTCTAACTCTAAGCTTTTTATCAGCTTAGGCTGGTATACCAACTACGCCCTTATCTGGACAGAGATAGCCTAGCTACAGTTATCCATGCTCTGATAACTTCTCGTCTGGATTACTGCAATGCGTTATATGTGGGGCTGCCTTTGAAAACGGTCTGGAAACTTCAGCTGGTCCAAAATAGGGCAGCAAGATTGTTAACAGGGACTGGCCTGCGAGCTCATATTACGCCAGTACTTTTCCAGCTGCACTGGCTGCCGGTCCATTTCCGGGCCCGATTCAAAGTGCTGGTGTTAACATTCAAAGCCCTTAACGGCTTGGGGCCAGGTTACCTGAAGGATCGCCTCCTCCCATATGTGCCTGCCCGGACCTTAAGATCATCAGCAGCAGCCCTTCTCCGTGAGCCCCTGCCAAAGGAAGTGAGGCGGGTGGCTACTAGGAGGAGGGCTTTTTCTGTTGTGGCACCACGGCTCTGGAATGAGCTCCCTAGTGAGGTTCGCCTGGCGCCTACATTGTACTCCTTTCGGCGCCAGGTGAAGACCTTTTTATTTTCCCAGGCATTTTAGCTTTCTAAATTTTTATCTTTGTTGTTTTAAATCTGTATTTTAAACTCCTGTACTGCTGCTAGGTTTTATTGTGGTTGTATTGTTATATTGTGGTTTTAATGTTCTATATATTTTAAATTGTTTTATTGTGTGTTGTTTGGTTTTAGTTTTTGTGAACCGCCCGGAGAGCTTCGGCTATTGGGCGGTATAGAAATAAATAAATAAATAAATAAATAAACAAACAATGGCCCAGCAAATAAACAGGAAGAGGAGGAGCTGGCAGTGAGGATATAAGCCACTCAGTCTCCTCTGGACCCTTGCTGGGTTAATAGCACCTTATTGTGCTCCTTCACTCCAGCAGCTCTTCCTTGCTGAGCTCCAACTCCCACACTAAGTGCTGGTCTTAGATAGATGGACCAATGGGCTGTCTTCAGATAAGGCAGCTTCTTATGTTTCTCTATCCCAAGCATCACTTGGCTTCCATGTGCTAAAATCAGGCCTATGCATTTTTAGCCAGGAACAAATGGTCAGAACTTCTCCTTCTCCTTCTCCTCCTCCTTCTCTTACCAAGGATGGCCAGGCAGTGCATAACCCTTCACACCTAGGCTGTGAAACCAAGCAAATAGGACACTGAAGGGCAGAATTCACTTTACCCTGCATAACACATGGAGAAAAAGCTGATGATCCTCCTTCAAATTGTAAACATGGACTACTTGACTTAATGCTGTTACAGAGGAGACCACCAAGATATAGCTACCAAAAAAATAACATTAGCATGGGGAAAATTACCTTCAGGAGAGCATAATTGAGTTGCGCTTAGTTATATCACAATGGTGTCATACCAATGATGATAAATCATTAACAAGATTATGAAATGCTATCAGTGAGTGCTGTCAGAGGCGTGAGGTGCTAAGGATGCATTAAATTTTGATGACTCTATTTTTGTATGATGCTGGTGTGAGTCAGCAAATCTACATTCATGCTAATTTTCTAAAGGAATCAGCTAATCATATTTCTGCACATACTTTGGCAAATTACTGGATTATTTTCCCTCTCTCCATCTTGCCTAGTAGTACACAAACCTTGCAGTGTTCCTCAATGTTTTATACCCTGTAATCCAAGAGGGCTAAATCTAAGAGCAAAGGTTAAGATCTGAGAATGATGGAGATGAATTGCTTCTGCAGAGAAATATGTTGGAGAATTATCCTGGAGGTAAAAAGATGAAAGGCTGAGGGTTTGGAAGGAGCAAGGGGTGTGTGACAGGAGCCCACTCCTGGCTCTTACATTATGCTGCCTCTTAAAAAGAAAATCCTATCAGTATAAAAAACATATTCATGACAAGCACTAAGAATGTGGCACCACTGTACAAAGCAGAAACCAAAAGGTGTGTGTGTGTGTGTATCACCCTCTTTCAAATACTGGGGGTTGTTTACAATTGAATTGGTTCCTGACAGAAGTAGTAACTAAACAATATAATACAGCTGTCTAAAGCATTTCAACTAAAACACCACAAAACACAAGACTGAGCTGGGAATGAGATGTTACAAAACTGCCACTAAAAGCAGTAACCCTGAATCTCATCCCGCCCCCCCTTGGAAACATCTTGTAATCTGATGAACCACAGCACATGACTGGGTTCTTGTGTTTCCTCACTCTTGCAAGGAAAACTGTTCTCATATCCATTTGTTTTGTAATCACTTGCCCTCAGTGACGGAGGATCTGATTGGTGGTGATTCCATGTACCGATGTCTGGTGACATCATCGCATCAGATGGACAGTCAAGACATCCCATCCCGTTCTGTGGTCCCTGATTGGCTTGGATTGAATCTGAGCTGGAGAGGAATTGGAGGTGGGGAGAGATGCCCACTTGCCTGTCAGTGCAGCCAAGCATTACAAGAGGGACAAGTTCATATTACGAGCTAGGTAATTATGAACGTTGGCAGCATCACTATGCAGAAGGCATTTGAGCTAACAAGTGCTGAGCTGCTGAAAATGTGATTGATGATTGCTTGCTGTTGTTCCAGCTCTTTTCAGGTGACTCAGCAGGCAGGGGAGGAACTGACTGACCTATCTTGCTCAGTTAAATGGGGTACTATGGTAGATACTACCCTTCTGTTCATTTGGTCAGTTGCTACTGCCAATGCTCAAATTACTCAAAATGCTCTTTAAAAGTTAAAGAGTCTGTGCTTTTGTCCATCCATCCATCCATCCATCCATCTTTTCTTTTCTTTTTTGTCTCCATAAATGGGTTTGCTTTAACTTTTTGTGAACTGCCCAGAGAGCTTCAGCTATTTGGTGGTACAGAAATGAAATGAAATGGATGGATGGATGGATAAATAAGATGCAGTGGAGAGCAAAAAGCTCGTTGGAAGTGCAAAGTAGCTGACCATCCTTAATGATGCTCCCCCCCTTTTCTTTGAGCCCCCCAGGGTTGTAAATTTTCCATGAGTTTCGTTAAGGCCTGCTGTTATGTCTTATGCTATAAAATAAACACCGTCCGGGACCTGCTGGCCCCATTTCTATTGCTGACTGATGTACTGCTTGTCTTTCAGGGCATTAATGATGAAGTACCTCTCTTTGCTCTACTGCTTTGGGGAGATGAAGGAATGGGAGGGGGATATAAGCCCATTTTCAAAGACCTACTTAAAGAGAAATAGTAGATCCCACATAAAAGCTAGGTGTTGGTTAAGTGCAGTTCTTAACTCTGTGATAATGAAGCAGATGGTTTTCAGAGGCAAAAATGGAATTGAGCAACATCAGTGTTTACCAGCTTCCAAGAAGGAACTGAGCAATGTGTCTCAAGAATTTTTTCTGCTGAAACATTCTTGTTCTTGGACTTGGTGAGATAGGATAGCCAGGTTCCTATCAGGAGGGAAATGATCCCTTATCTTCAACAGGTCCAGCAAGAACATGATGCATGCCTCTAGCAAACTTTTGCTACTAGTCCAGTGCCCAAATAGGCAGAGCTAGAACTAGTTGCCCGATGAGCTAGTGATGCCATGCCATACAGTGTGACTGGGGTGATGAAATTCTGGTTTGCCCTTGATCTAGTGACTCTAGAGGTAATTGATCTGAGTCTTTGGCATAGATACACAGTGTCCAAGACACACCCAAGTATGTAGACAAGAAAGACATGGTGGAGGAGAATGGACCACTAGAGAGATGATGGAAGCAGACAAGAGGCCATTTTCAGTAACAGGAAGTAAATGCATCACCTGGCAAAGTTACCATGGAAACTACAGGGAAGTTGGAGCTTCTCCCTAAGATAAGCAACGACACCTTTCTGGATAGGCATTTCTTCTCATTCATGACGCAGAAAACTAGAATATGGCTCTTTACATAAGATCATAAGGTGTCTTGCTGGATCAAACCAAAGATACATCTAGTCCAAATTTCTGATTCTAACAGTGACCAATTGGATGTTTCTGGGAAGTTTGTAAGCAGGGTATGAAGATTTCAGTTGTTGTTTGGCCCCAGAATTTTGTCAACCAAGGTATATGGCCTCTGAACATGGAGGTCATGATCCTCCATAGGGATGGTGTGGGTGCCTGACTGGGTTTGGGAGTCCATCAAACACCACCCATTTTCTCTTGTGAATCCAGCTTGGCCAGCTGCTGTCCAAGCTGTGCAAACAGCCAGGATTTACTGGACCTGTCCACTCATGCCAGGCAGCCACCCATCCTCTTTTCAAGCCACCATCTTTTATGCAAGATGGGGCTCTATATTTCCATATATTTACTGTTTTGCACAATGGCAGCCATAAAGAGCCTTTTCCACAAGATTAGGGGCCTCTGATGTTGTGTAAATGGCCCTTTACAGCCACGGTTGTGTGCAACAGTAAATATACAGAAATATAGTGCCCCATCTTGCATGGAGGATCAGGCAGATGCAGCACACTCCCAGATCGTTCTCTGAGCCCTCCAGGAGTTCACATAGCCTGTCTCACACAGGCAAGCAGCGGTGGTGGTGGTTCAAGCACCCACTGAGCAAGGAATCTTGTGAGTCCGTCCATCCCTAATCCTCTATGAATTTTTCCAGTATTTCTTTTTAAGCCATCCTCCTGGAAGAAGTTAGTTGTGCAGGCCCTGCAATCAATGCTGTCATACCGACTGTGCTTATAAGGAGAATAAATAATGACTCTCTGTGTATTTTGTATCATTTAATCGCTATCTCATACACAAGTAAGAAAAGCAAAAGAGCCTGCCAGTCTGCCTCTTGAGGGGGATCTTGCAGGAAGAACAAGCCCTGTCAGACAGTAACCTCATACCATGTCTATGAACCTCTTAGGTAGACTAGGTGATGCCAGCTTCATTGCACAGCCTGGGCATCTATGAGGGGGTCAGATTCTCCTAGCACTAGACTAATGTCTGGAGAATAGAATGGCCCCAAGAAAAATGGCTGACCAGCCATGCATTCAACCCAAGAACAAACAGAGAGGGAGTCTGCTTATTTGAGCAATCCATCCATACAGATGAAATAACTGAATGTCAAAAAGATCTCCTCCCTAGGGGTGTACAGATTATACTCACCCACATCCGCCCGTGGGTCTGCGGGGGGGGGGGAAGCAATCTGGTCCTCCCCCCGGAATCCTCCCCAGCTGGCTCTGCTCCGCAGCAAGTCCACAGAGCCACTGGCCGGCTCCGGCTGCTGCTAGACCTCCGGCCACAGCCGGTCTGTGGCCGCGAATGGTGTCCAGCATAGTGGATGCAATTTGCATCCCAGCCTTTTGCCATGATAGGCTACATAAATCTTTATGTAGCCTATCACGGCAAAAGCCAGGGACTAGGGATGTCAGGGAATTTCACCACGAATCTCGGGGAGGCCGAATGCCAGTGCATTCAGCCCCCCAAAATTGGTGGCGAAACGGTCTGCCCCCCGCCTCCTCCCCGGGATGGGACTTACCTTGGGCAAATCCTCCTGGCGGCGGCAGCTCCGGCGGTGGTTCGGCGGTGGTTCGGCGGTGGTTCAGCGGCGGCGTAGGTGGCGGGTGGTCTTCCGACCGACTGCCACTGCCACCATTTCCAGTAAAAAGAAAAACCAAAAAAAGTGATAGGCTACGTAAAGATTTACGTAGCCTATCTTGGCTAGATTTTAAAATAATACCGTGATAGGCTACGTAAATGTTTACGTAGCCTATGACGGCTGAGTAAAAAAAAAAACCACGCGTACGCAAATGGTTTTTGTTTTTTTTTAACTCAGCCGTGATAGGCTACGTAAACATTTATGTAGCCTATCACGGCTGACTGCAGGGATGCAAATGGCGGCGGCTATGGCTGCCGCCATTTGCATCCCCGCCGACTAGGATTCGGGGGTGGAGGGACGGAGCGCCTCTCCCCCGGCCAGAATTTCAGGGGGGAGGGACGGAGCGCCTCCTCCCCCGGCCAGAATTTTGGGGGGAGGGACGGAGCGCCTCCCCCCCGCCAGAATTTCGGGGGGAGGGACGGAGCGCCTCCCCCCCACCGTGAATAAAATTTCGTTCAAGGTAAGTGACTTTTGTACATCCCTAGCAAGGACACAAATGGCATCTGCTACGTTGGACGCCATTTGCAGCCGCAGACAGGCAGCAGTAGACGGCAGCAGACGGACGGTGGCAGGTAGGATCTGGCCGGCGCTGATTCTCCAGGGTGGCAGAGGTGAGTCTTTCATTCCACCGTGGACTCCAGAGGGCCGGATTCTTAGAATCTGGCCTCATTGGAGTCGGTGGTGGAATTCTCTGCCATCCCTACTCCTCCCCTTGCAGCTTTTGTAGGCAGGCTTAGAAAAGTGGCTGGAGCAAAGATCCCCTTGTCATTATTGAAAATAGCTTTGCATTTGCTACTCTGAATACTTCAAGGCTAAGAAGTGTTAGAGAACAAGAACAGACTTTCTTGACAAAGGACCTCAGTGATTTGTTTGAAGATTTTCCTCACCCTTTCATAGGGATGTCATAGAATCATAGAATAGTAGGGTTGGAAGGGGCCTACAAGGCCATCGAGTTCCACCCCCTGCTCAATGCAGGATTCCAAGTCAGAGCATCCCTGACAGATGGCTGTCCAGCCTCGTCTTGAATGCCTCCAGTGTGGGAGAGCCCACCACCTCCCTAGGTCATTGGTTCCATTGTCGTATTGCTCTAACAGTCAGGAAGTTTTTCCTGATGTTCAGCTGGAATCTGGCTTCCTGTCACTTGAGCCCATTATTCTGTGTCCTGCACTCTGGGATGATCAAGAAGAGATCCTGGCCTTCCTCTCTGTGACAACCTTTCAAGTACTTAAAGAGCGCTATCCTGTCTTCCCTCAGTCTTCTCTTCTCAAGGCTAAACATGCCCAGTTCTTTCAGTCTCTCTTCATAGGGCTTTGTTTCCAGTCCACTAATCATCTTTGTTGCCCTCCTCTGAATCATCTCCAGATTGTCTGTATCCTTCTTAAAGTATGGTGCCCAGAACTGGACACAGTACTCCAGATGAGGCCTAACCAGTGCTGAGTAGAGGGGAACTAGTACTTCCTGGGATTTGGAAGCTATGCTTCTATTAATGCAGCCCAAAAGAGCATTTGCCTTTTTTGCCAGCACATCACATTGTTGGCTCATATTCAGCTTGTGATCGACAACAATTCCAAGATCCTTCTCGCTTGTAGTGTTGTTGAGCCACGTATACCCAATCTTGCAACTGTGAATTTAGTTTCTTTTTCCTAGGTGCAGAACTTGGTATTTATCCCTATTAAATGTCATTCTGTTGTTTTCTGCCCAGCGCTCCAGTCTATCCAGATCACTTTGAATTTTGTTTCTGTCTTCCAAAGTATTAGCTATCATGCCCAATTTTGTGTCATCTGCAAATTTGATCAGCATTCCCTGCACCTCCTCCTCCAAGTAGGGATGTCACAGAATTCCGCCAATGCATTCGGCCCCCCAAAATCTGTGGCGGAACGGCCTGCCTCCCCCCCACCCCCCCCACGGATCCCCCCCAGGATGAGACTTACCTGGGGCGGATGTTCCGGGCGGCGGCGGCTCCGGTGGTGGCTTTGGCGGTGGCGGCGGCTGGTCTTCCGCCCAGCTGCCACCACCACCATTTGCAGTCTTGTCATTTTGGGTTTGTTTTTTTTTACAAAGACATGATAGGCTATGTAAAGACTTATGTAGCCTATCACATCCTGGTTAAAAAAAAAAATGCATACGCAAATGATGGCGGCTACGGCCGCCGCCATTTGCATTCCTTATTTTTCGCCGGCTTAGTCTACATAAATATTTACGTAAACTATTATGGCGAAAATAAAGCGGAATGCAAATAGTGTAGTGGGCGCTATTTGCGTCCCTTTTTGATATACCGTTTTAGCCTAAGTAAATATTTACGTAGGCTAAAACGGCGAATCAAAAAGGGATGCAAATAGCGCCCACTACGCTATTTGCGTTCCCCTTTATTTTTGCCCTAATAGTCTACGTAAATATTTACGTAGACTAAGATGGCAAAAAATAAGGAAAGCAAATGGCAGCTGCTGTAGCCGCCGCCATTTGCGTTCGTGTGTTTTTTGTTTGTTTGTTTTGTTTACCTAGAGCCCTCCGCAGCCAGAAATCCGGCTGCGGAGGGCCCTGGCCTGGGCCTGGACGGCTGCTCTGCAGAGCCGCCGCGGAGCACAGCCGGCTGTTGAGGATTCCGGAGGGGAGGACCGGATCACCTTCCCCCCGTCGAGGATTCCGGGGGAGGGACGGAATGCCTCCCCCGCCATGAACAGAATCCACAAAAATGTAAGTCACTTCTGTACATCCCTACCTCCAAGTCATTAATAAAAATGTTGAAGAACACTTGGCCCAGGACTGAGCCCTGAGGTACCCTACTTGTTACTTCTCCCCAGTTTGAGAAGGTCCCATTGATAAGCACTCTTTGAGTCCAATTCTGTAGCCAACTGTGGATCCACCAGATCGTTCTTTCATCTAGCCCACTTTGAGCTAGTTTGCTCATCAGGATATCATGGGGCACTTTGTCAAAAGCTTTACTGAAGCTGAGGTATATTATGTCTACAGCATTCCCACAGTCCACAAGGGAGGTTACTTGATCAAAAATGAGATCAGATTCGTCTGGCAGGACTTGTTTTTGACAAATCCATGTTGGCTTCGAGTCATCACGGCATTGTTTTCAAGGTGCTTCCAGATGGATTGCTTTATCATCTTCTCCAGAATGTCCAAGGGATTGATGTCAGACTGAATGGTCTGTAGTTCCCAGGTTCCTCCTTTTTGCCCTTTTTGAAGATAGGGACCACATTAGCCCTCCTCCAGTCATCTGGCACTTCCCCCATCCTCCATGATTTCTCAAAGAGAATAGAGAGTGGTTCTGAGAGTTCTTCTGCCAGTTCCTTTATTACTCTAGGGTGCAGTTCATCTGGCCCTGGAGATCTGAACTTATTCAAAGTAATTAGGTGTTCCTTGACCATATGCCTATCGATCTCAAGCTGCAATCCTGCCCCATCAGCCTGTACTTTGCCTTTGCCAGGGGGGTCATAGACCCTCTTTTGGGAGAAGACTAAGCCAAAGTAGGAATTGAGCACCTCTGCCTTTTCTTTGTCATCTGTTATTGTTTTGCCATCCTTATTTAATAGCTGAACTACCATTTATTTCCTCTGCCTTTTACTATGCACGTAGCTGAAGAAAGCCTTTTTGTTGTTTTTAGCATTCCTCGCTAACCTCAGCTCGTTCTCAGCTTTAGCCTTCCTGACACCATCCCTGCAATTCTGTGCTACCTGCCTGTACTCTTCCTTTGTTACTTGGCCTTCTTTCCACTTCCTATATGTCAGAGAATTCCGCCACGGATCTCGGTGAGGCCGAATTAGGGATGGCGGAGAATTCCACCACAGATTTCAGTGAGGCCGAATGCACTGGCATTCAGCCCCCTGAAACCCGTGGCGGAACTGCCTCCCCCCCGCCCCCCGCAGAATCCCCCCCCAGACGAAGCTTACCTGGGGCAGATGTTCCGGCGGAGGGGACTCCGGCTCTGGCTCTGGTGGCGGCTGGTCTTTTGACCGGCTGCCACGGCCGCCATTGTCATCCTGCTCTTTGCCATGATAGGCTACATAAGTATTTATGTATCCTATCACGGCAAGCCAAAAAAAAACCACACAGTGTACACAAATGGCGGCGGCTACGGCGGCCACCATTTACATCGCCTATTTTTCGCCGTTTTATTCTACGTAAACATTTACGTAGGCTATTATGGCGGAAAAAAGGGGGAACGCAAATAGCATAGTGGGTGCTATTTGCATTCCCCTTTTTTACGCTCTAATAGCCTACATAAGATAAAACGGCGTAAGATAAAATGGCAAAAAATAGGGAACGCAAATATTTACATAAGATAAACCGGCGAAAAATAGGGAATGCAAATGGTGGCCGCAATAGCGCAATAGTGGGCGCTATTTGCATTCCCTTTTTTTTTACTGTAATAGCCTACATAAGATAAAACGGCGTAAGATAAAACGGTGAAAAATAGGGAACGCAAATATTTACGTAAGATAAAACGGTGAAAAATAGGGAACGCAAATGGTGGCCGCCATTTGCGTACACTGTTTTTTTTGGGGGGTGGTTGGCTTGCTGTGATAGGCTACGTAAATACTTACATAGCCTATCATGGCAGCCTGGCTGGATGCAAATGGCGGCCACTACGGCAGCTGCCATATGCATCCGCAGCAGCCTGTCAGCAGCCGGAACTCTTGCTGCGGATGGCCCTGGCCGGCTGCTCTGCAGAACTGCTGCAGAGCGGATCCAGCCGGACATGATTCTTGGGGGGGAGGACCAGATCGCCTCCCCACCCATTGAGGATTCCAGGGGGAGGGACAGAGCTCCTCCCCCCCACCGCAAATCACATCCGCGAAAAGGCAAGTGACTTTCGTACAACCCTAGGCCGAATGCCAGTGCATTCAGCCCCCTGAAATCCATGGCAGAATGAAGCCCCCCCGCCCCCACACTGCAAAATGGGCCCAGAATGGAGCACCTACCTGGTGCCATCCACGCTGACTTGCGAATGGCGGCCATGTCTGCGGCCGCCATTCGCTTCTTCAATGTAGCCGTGATAGGCTATGTAAATACTTACATAGCCTTAGAGATGTACGAATCCCTTACCTGGCTCCACACAGGGGCATCCGTGGTGGGGGGAAGGCACTCCATCCCTTCCCCTGGAATCCAGCCCGGCCGGCTCCACTCTGCGGCCAAGCCGCGGAGCCTCTGGCCCCCTCCGCCCACCCTCAGCTGGACATCCGGCTGCTGTGCAGCCCTGCAGGGACGCAAATGGCGGCTGTCGTAGCTGCCGCCATTTGTGTCCCTGTATTGAGCCGTGATAGGCTACATAAGTATTTACGTAGCCTATCATGGAGGGGGGGGGAAACCCCAGCATATGCATATGGCGGTGGCTACCGCCATTTGCGTACGCTGGGTTTCCCCCCCCGCCGTGATAAGCTACATACGTATTTACGTAGCCTATCATGGCAGGGGGGGAAAAAACCAGCATACGCAAATGGCAGTAGCCGCCGCCATTTGCGTATGCTGGTGTTTCCCCCCCCACACACCGTGTTAGCCTATGTAAATACTTACATAGCCTATCACGGCCTCCGCAAGGATGCAAATGGCGTCCCTGCATTAGCCGTGATAGGCTATGCAAGTATTTATGTAGCCTATCACGGCTATTGAGAGGAAGAAGTGAATAGCGGTCGCAGGACGGCCACCATTCGCAAATCAGTGTGGACGGGAGCAGGTAAGTGCTCCGTTTCATGCGCCTTTCGTGGGTTGGGGGGGTGGGGGCTTCATTCCGCAATGGATTTCGGGGGTCCGAATGCCTCATTCGGCCTCACCAAGATCCGTCGCGGAATTCTCTGATACCCCTACGTAGCCTATCACACTAATGCAGGGCCATTTGCATTAAACGCAGGGCCATTTGCGTCCCTGCAGAAGCCGTGATAGGCTACATAAGTATTTACGCAGCCTATCACAGCAAAAAAAAACACCCAAAAAACAGCCAACCCAAATGGCAGCTGCTACTGCAGCTGCCATTTACGTTTCCTTTTTTTTTGCTGTTTTAGCCTACGTAAATATTTATGTAGGCTATTACAGCAAAAAAAAAAAAAAGGAACGCAAATGATGTAGTGGCCATAAAGCAGCAAAATACATGGACACAAATGGCAGCTATGGCAGCCGCCATTTGTGTCCCTGCAGGCTGCCCAGCGGCTGGATGTCCGGCTCCGGGCGGCCCCAGCCAGCGGCTCTGCAGAATCTCCACAGAATTTGGGGGGGAAGGACGAAGTGCCTCCCCCCCACCGCAAATGTCACCCTTCGAAAAGGTAAGTGACTTTCGTACAAGTGACCCTTTCATGCACTCCCTGTAGTTAAATGGTCTCTTCTGTAGTTAAAATATGGCACCTTAAAAGCCTAACAAATGTATTTATTTTGGCATATGTTTGCCTTATATTAATGAATCGGCTCACCATTGCCATGACATCTCTGTTATCACCCAACAGTGTTTTGTGAATGACAACTGTTAAGCTAATTATCACTATCTGTACTTTTTTACACTTCGATCTTCTCTGACATCACTGTTTACATCTCCCCCCCCCCCCGCCTCCTGCATCTGTATATATATTGGTCAATTTGAGGTTGGCACTTCATGCATCTGATGAAGTGGACAGTGTCCACAAAAGCATATGCCAGAATAAATAAATGTGTTAGTCTTTAAGGTGCTGCAAGACTCCTTGTTGTTTTTTCTTCTGTTCAAGAAAGGGCAATTACTGACTTTGAAAAAGCAAGTGTGAACGACACCAGGCATGTTCAAAGACTAGAGAAACTGAGAAGAGAAGAAAGCCTGCTAACGGGTGCCTCCGAGATATGTCTGCTAATGGGTCTTGGAGTTCTTAAGACCACATACTCAAATGTTACCTTGTTGCACATGGTTTATGACCTTGTCCTCAGTATGATTTCTTTGAGGAGTGGTAGTGTGTGTGTGTGTGTGTGATGGCTGGATAGGCAGCTGTAGCAGGATATTAACACTTCGAGTAAACAAAACATAAATTAGCTAGAATACATCACAGAAGGAGCAGGTGCACTCTGAAATCAGGGGGTCTAAACACATTCAACTCTGTGCTGGATTGTGGCCATTTAGGTACTATCAGAGAATGTCAAGCATGTTTTGAAATCCTAGTTTTGTTCACATTATTTGTTTCTGAGCATAATACTCTGTAGATCCAATGGGCTTATCTGGTGGCAAAAGGACTAGAGACAGTGAAAAGGGAAGTAGACAAGTTCAGATCCTATTTCTTACCTAACACTTATACAATGACCAGGCAGAATGACCATTGTTGGGTGGAGCAGTTCTGGGAAGGGAGGAACCAAATGTCAATGGAGGGGTCTTGCTGTCTTGCCCCTCCCTCTGGCATAGCCAGGTGAAATGCAGTGTTTGAATTTCAAGTGTCGATTGGTTGGATCTGAGTTTGTTCTTTAATTGTTGTAAAATCAATAGAAGTCTACAAATTAGAAAGCAAGCCTTGCAATCAATGCTGTGTAAGTCCTTAATTGTCCAATTAAGTTTTAGGAATGTGCAGAAGTCTCTTGAGAAATTTTGCGAATCATAGCTCAACTCTTTTGACTTATCTTGAAATTCCTCAGCATAAGGGCACAGGCAGAGCCATGCTGGATCAGACCAAAGGCACATCTAGTCCATGTCCAGCAATAGGTTCTCACAGTGGCCAACTGGATGCCTCTGTGAAGCCCACAAGCAGGTCATAAGTGCAGTACCACCCTCCAGGTTGTGCTCCCAACCAACTGGTATTGAGAGACACACTGCCTCTGATCTTGAAAGCAACCTATAGTAATCATGACTTGCAGCCATTGATAGTCTTACTCTCCATAAATATGTCTAGTCCCCTATTAAAGTCATCCAAGTTGGCCCTCATCAACTGTCCAAAATGCACAGTTACAAGATGGGCAATACGTGGCTCAAGAACACTACAAGTGAGAAAGATCTTGGCATTGTTGTAGATCACAAGCTGACTATGAGCCTACAATGTGATGTGGCTGCAAAAAAGGCCAATGCTCTTTTGGGCTGCATTAATAGAAGCATAGCTTCCAAATCCCGGGAAGTACTAGATCCCCTCTACTCAGCACTGGTTAGGCCTAATCTGGAGTACTGTGTCTAGTTCAGGGCACCACATTTTAAGAAGGATACAGACAATCTTGAGAGGGTTCAGAGGAGGGCAACAAAGATGATCGGGGGACTCTAAACAAAGCCCTGTGAAGAGAGAATGAAAGAACTCGGCATGTTTAGCCTTGAGAAGAGAAGACTGAGGGGAGATAGGATAGCACTCTTCAAGTACTTGAAAGGTTGTCACAGAGAGGAAGGCCAGGATCTCTTTGCGATCATCCCAGAGTGCAGCTAGGGATGTTAGAGAATTCCACCATGGATCCCAGGGGGGCCGAATTCCAGTAAATTCGGCCCCCCAGAATCTGTGACGGAACGGAGCCCCCCGCTCCTCCACCCCGCGAAAGCCCTGCGAAACTGAGCCTACCTGGCTGCGGCTCCAGGTCCGGCGGCAGCAGCAGCGGAGGCAGCGGCTCCGGCCGCTGCCGGGCTGCTGCGGCTGCAAATGGCAGCCATCATAGCGGCCGCCATTTGCGTCCCTACCCCGGCCCGTGATAAGCTACATATATATTTACGTAGCCTATCACGGCTAAAGCAGGGACGCAAATGGCGTCCCCTACACCATTTGCGTTCCTGCTTTAGCCGTGATAGGCTATGTAAATATTTACATAGCCTATCACGGGCTTGCGTAGGGACGCAAATGGCGTCCCCTACGCAGGACGCCATTTGCATCTGCACCAGCCCTGCAGCGGCTGGAGGCCCCGCTGTGTGTTGGCCCGGCCAGCAGCTCAGCAGCCTAGCTGAGGAGTGGAGCCTGCCGGGCAGGATTCCGGGGGGGAGGAACGGATCATCTCCCCCCACCTGCGGAACCCGGCGGAGCCAGGTAAGCGAGGTTTCGTACACCCCTAAGTGCAGGACATGGAATAATGGGCTCAAGTTACAGGAAGCCAGATTCTGGCTGAACATCAGGAAAGACCTCCTGACTGTTAGAGCAATACGACAATGGAACCAATTCCCTAGGGAGGTGGCGGGCTCTCCCACACTGGAGGCGTTCAAGATGAGGCTGGACAGCCATCTGTCAGGGATGCTCTGACCTGGATTCCTGCATTGAGCAGGGGGTTAGACTCGATGGCCTTGTAGACCCCTTCCAACCCTACTATTCTATGATTACATCTTGTGGGAGTGAATTCCATAATCTTTACAACGCATTGTGTGGAGAAGTACTTCCTTTTATCTGCCTTCAGACTCCCACCATTCAGCTTCATTGGCTGACCCTGGGTTCTACTATCATGAGAAGGGAGACATTTCTCCCCTATCCACTTTGTCCCCACCATGTATAATTTTGTATGTATCTATCATGTCCCCCCTGACCTGCCTTTTTTCTAACCTAAAGAGCTCCAAACATTGTAACCTTTCCTCATACCAGAATTGCTCCATCCCCTTGATTATTTTGGCCTGCCTTTTCTGCCGTTTTCAGCTCTGCGATAACACTACGCATACTAGCATAGTGTTGGAAAAGGCAAAACTAGATGCACAATGTAACTGAGTGTTACCTTTGTGTTGCCAGTAGGAAATGGCTCTTGTTAGGATTCAGAATACAATGAACACACCAATGAGTGAAGGCTAAAGATTTTATTAGGCAGGAACAAATTGACAGAGTAATTAAAGCAGAAGACTACAAAGCAAGATTATAAGGATTAAGGATGTCTGGATTTTGTGAAATATGTCCCATGTGTGCTTTGTGGATTGTGTGGTATCATCCGTTCTGGCATCCATTCACAGATAGATTCTTTTTTGTTGTTGTTATGCAGAAAAATACACAAATGATTCCATAAGAGGGTTTGCAACAATTTATGTGTTGGAGGAAAATTCTGAGAGTGCCTTGGACTGCAAAAATATCAAACCAGTCCATACTCCAGGAAATAAAGCCAGACTGCTCAGTTGAGGGAATGATCTTAAAGGCAAAACTGAAATACTTTGGCCACATAATGAGAAGACAGGATATCCTGGAGAAGATGCTGATGCTAGGGAAAGTGGAAGGCCAAAGGAACAGGGGCCGACCAAGGGCAAGATGGATGGATGATATTCTGGAGGTGACGGACTCGACCTTGGGGGAGCTGGGGGTGGCGACGGCCGACAGGAAGCTCTGGCGTGGGCTGGTCCGTGAAGTCACGAAGAGTCGGAAGCGACTGAGTGAATAAACAACAAACGTAGCATTTAGCTTATTGTCCTCTATTCTATTCTACTTTTCCCCCACGTTTATCTTCCAGCCTTAGCAGAAACTTGCATATTTCCCTGTGAATAAATGTGCATAACTGTGAGAAACTATTTTTTAAAAAATTCGAAAGTCCATGGACTCTGCGTAGCCTGAGGATGCCGGTCTGCAGCAGATTCTGCAGGTCAGATTCTTCGAAATCCAAACTCGTTTTAGTCCATCTCAAATTTCTCCAGCATCCCTAAGAAGGATTATGTCCCTACACATGATGGGAATCCCCTCCAAATGTTAACTGATGTGGCTCCAATAACAGCCTGGAATGCAGCACTTCTCTGGATCAGCCTGCCTTGAGATCCCACCCTAGGAGTGTCTACTATTATGCTCATATTAATCTCACCCCTCTTCTGGCCCTACTCCAATGACTTCGAGATCGAGACTGTTTACACACCCTTGCAAAGGAAAAGGATTCACTCTAACAAGTGGCAATAAGCCACCATAGATATGACGATCCCAACTTCTCTCACATCAAATGGCCAACCTTGAGATCTAAAGGTAAATAATAGCAACTGATGTTGTACAGATAACTAACTCTGGGAAATAATGAGAAGAAGAAACATTGCTTAAATTAAAGCAGCAGGCCCAACCAGAAGCCTAGGCACAGAAAGGAGCAAAAAAAATATATATATTGCACCAGTAATTCCTAGAGATGTCAGAGAAATCCGCTGCAGATTCAAATGAGGCCGGATTCCTTGGAATCCAGCCTCAGAAATCCGCAGCGGATCGGGACCACTTACCTCCGCTCCAGGAGGACTGGAGGCGGAACGGCACTCGGCTGCTTCTTGCCAGCCAGAGCCGTTCACCTCCTCCCTGTCCCTGCCGATTGCCATGTCTTTAAAAAAATAAAATGGCGATCGGGAGGATGTGTCCATAGGCTTATATGCAAGATTCACAGCTCTATTTTGTGTATAGGTCTATGGGCACATGCAATCAGCAGGATGTGGGAATCTGAGTGGAGTGGAACGACTCTGGAGGATTCCAGGGGGGGGGACAGATTGCCTCCCCACGCCACGGATTCCCGACCAGAACAGATGGTAGGGAATCCGTACACCCCTATCTCCTGGCCGGGGATACCAGGGGATACCTCAGAGGCAGCGTGGAAGTGGGGGAAGTCGGTTCCTGGAAAACAAGGTATCCTATGGCCATCTTGCCACTGTCTAGTGGCCATAGGATTGCTCCCCCCATCTGTCAATTTCATTTTCTGACAGTTTCTCATTTTTCCAGTCTTCAGTTCATCCCAAACGTTGCAATTTTTTCCAGTCTTGTTAGCCCACAAGTTTGCATGAAAATATTTATGTGTTTGGGGATGCATTTCTCCTCATACATACCTTTCTGTATGCAATGTTGCCTATACACATTTTGCAAGTAATTTTCCTAACATAATGCATTTTAATGTTATTTTCACCAATATACATTTTTGAGCACTTTCTCCAAGTACACACTGTTTTGTTCACATTTTTAATGGAGAACTTCCTTGCAAAATGCAGATAAATGTGAATTTTGAAGTGTAACAAGAGTTTCGGTTCATGTTTTGATTCAAAAGAAGCGAAGTTCGTATTAAAATTTGAACTGAACAAATGTATCCCCAATCCCTAGTCTGGAGGGAAGCATACTCAGGGCTCACTCAAATCTGCACGGACCCTCGAACTATCCTGTGGTAGAACCTTCACGTTATACCACTATTTTAATTCTTGTGCCACCTCTTGGGCAATTGTTTGTGGAGCAGCACGTATGGCTATTTTCCTTCCACCCAAAGCTGATCCAACCCTATGATTTTACCATTCAGGAACTCAGTGGTCTGTCTGTCTGTTTTTCTTTTCTTTTCTTTTACAGCTTTTGCATGAAGGCCTTCTCTGATCACAGGTTGGCAAAGTCCCATCCCTTCCCTTTAGACTGGGCTGGCAGTTTCATTTTGCAATTCATCATTCACAGCTGATCAGCCGTGTCACTGGGTCAGTAGCTGCGCTAACCTCCCAGGCTGCAGGCTGGATGCTGCCCAAACCCTGATCTTATAGCCTCAGCTAGCGCACAAAGGAAGGAATCTGAAGGTGAGTTTTAAGAAAAAACTCTGCTGATCAAAGTGGTAACTGTTTCCCGAACTGTACCACCGCACAACAAACGTGTGCGTGGGGCAGGGGGGAGTTACATGTTCGAATTAGAACGAAGCACAAATATCCTACTTAAAATCTCCACCCTATTTGCAGGCTGCAAAACTGGAAGTACTTCTGCTGAATATTCTTGAGGGGAGAAGAAATTCTTCAACAGTTTCTTGGCAGCAGGTTTGCCTTCAGCAATGGTACTAGCAAGATGGTTTCTTTCTTTCTTTTTTTCCTCTGAGGCCATTTTTGGGGGGTGGTCGTGATGAGGAATGGCAGCTTCACTTAAAAATATACAGACGGAGAATATTTTGAAAATATTCTGACAAATAGCTTTGTTTTGGGGGGAGACTACACAAACTAATATGATCAGAAATGTTCTCAAAGACAATCTCCTCTAAGTAATTAAGGCTCAGCTCCAGTTGCAATGCTCCTCCATGGGGGGGGGGGTTGATATATATTCTGTATCTGTGATATATATTCTGTATCTGTATCTCTCTCTCTCTCTCTCTCTCTCCCCTATCATCATCTATCATCTCCCCTTTGCATGTCAGGAAGAATGGTTCATTGTAACTTTCTTCCTGACATGTTATTTTTCTATATGCATGGATTTTTATAGGTGCAGGGAAATCATGTATACATATAAGGAAGTGCTTATTTACAGATAAGTAAGCACCTCATGGGTGCAAATGACAGAAAATATGGTAATCGAGGTCGTAATTTCTCCACGATTATGCTAACTGCAGCCACAATTCACATATCTTCTGCTTTGTAAAGACAGAAAATGCCCACGTGTAATTCAGAGGATGTGCCAGGGCTCCAGGGAAATCCGTGGAGCCGCAAGTGGACCACATTTCCACATGGCAGACACCCTGGACTAGACATTGGGGGATTCACACATCCATATTAACTATTCTGTCTGTCTGCCCAAACTGGGCTTTACATCCTTGCATAGGAACCCAGGTTTTCCCACCCTATCCCTAACCTGAAGGTTAGCCCTGACACTCACATGAAACTGAAATATACCCCCATCCACAAGGTACACTCAAAGACACCAGGCAAGTTGTCCTGGTTGCATGCTGACCCAGTTTGTCTGGCCAAGCTAGGCATTACCGAGGTCACTGTTCCTCACAGGGACCCTGGTTTTACCAACCCTAACACTGACCTGATGCTTAATTCTCACTTTCATGTGAAACTGAAACATCTCACCATCCACATAGTATACACAAAGACAGTAGGTGAGCTGTCCTGGTTGAACACCCAGTCTGTTCTGGATGAGCTAGGATTTACTAATGCCTTGGATCCTGCCTGGGAAGCTGGGTCTCCCCAACCCAAACCATAACCTGAGGCTTAGCCCTAATCCTCACGTCTAACTGAAATATCCCCGATCCACATGGTATACTCAAGGACACTAGACAAGCCATCCTGTTTGCCAACTCAGTTTGCCTGGCCAAGCCAGGGTTTACCGAGGCCCTGGTTCTTGCATGGGGAGCCAGGTCTCCCCAATCCTAACCTAAGGCTTAACCCTAACCCTCATGGACAACTGAAACATCCCCACATCCACCTGGAATAATCAGACACAGTCAGCAACCTCATTGCCACTCTGTCTGGCAAAGCTAGGCTTTACTGAGGCCCCAGTTCCTTCCTGCCCAAGGATCTGGGGCTCCCTAACCCTAACCTAAGGCATAACCCTAAACCTCACAGGCAACTAGAAGATCACCCCATACATCTGGTATATTCCAAGACATTCAGCAACCTGTCCTGTTCTCACCCTCAGTCTGCCTGGCCAAGCTAGGCTTTACCAAGGCCCTGATTCCTGCCCCAGAAGCCAGGCCTCCACAACCATAACCCTAACCTGAGGCTTAACCCTATCCCTCATGAGAAACTGAAACATCCCCCCCACGCCCCCGGTATACTCAGCAACAGTCAGAGAAACATCCCGCCACTCACTCACTCTGTCTGGCCAAACTAGGCTTTACTGAGGCCCCAGTTCCTGCTAGGGAAGTCAGGTGTCCCCAACCCTAATCCTAACCTGAGGTTTAACCCTAACCCTAACATGAAATTGAAACATACTCCTAATCCACCCAGTATACTCCAATACAGTCGGCAAACCATCCTGGTTGCCCACTCAGTCGGTCTCGCCAAGCTATAGTTTACCAAGGCACTGGTTCCTGCCTGTGGAACTGGGTGTATATTAGGGATGGATGAAAGTCACTTACCTGATCCTGAAGCTTGCTTTGCGGTGGGGGGGAGGCACTCCGTCCCTCCCCCCGAAATTCTGGCCGGGGGAGGCGCCCCGTCCCTCTGGCCACGAAACGTCGTCTCCTGCCGGGACGCAAATGGCGGCGTCCATAGCCGCCGCCGTTTGCGTCCCTGCGATCAGCCGTGATAGGCTGTATTTACGTAGCCTATCACGGCTGACTTAAAAAAAAAAAGCGCGTACGCAAATGGTGGCGCCCATGGGCGCCACCATTTGCGTTCCTTATTTTGGCACGTGTAGTCTACGTAAACATTTATGTAGACTACAGCGAAAATAAGGGCAACGCTATTTGCTGAAACTTACCCCCCTCCATCCGTTATACTCCAATACAGTCAGCAAGCCTTCCTGGTCACCTCCTCAGTCTTTCTAGCCAAGTTGGGCTTTACGAAGGCCCTGGTTTCTGCTCAGGAAGTCAGGTCTCCCCCACTCTAACCCTAACCTGAGGCTTAACCCTAAACCACATGTGAAACTGAAATATCCCCCCCCAATCCACCTAGAACACTCGGCGACAGTTGGCAAGACATCCTGGTTGACCCGATCTGTCTCGGCACACTAGGCTTTAATTCTTTTGCCACCTCTTGGGCAAGGGCTTGTGGAACAGCACATGTGGCTATTTTCCTATCACTTATAGGGATGTCAGAGAATTCCGCCATGGACTCCAGTCCAGTCCAAGACTTCTAAAGAATCCAGCCCCCCAGAATCCATGGTGGAACGGCCTCCCCCCCCCCCCGCTACCCCACGGAATCTCCCTGGGACGAAGTGTACCTGGTGGCGGATGCGGCAGCAACGGATGCAGCGGCAGCGGATGCGGCGGCGGATGCGGCGGCGGCAGCTCCGGCTGGTCTCCCGGCCACTGCCAGGCTGCTGCGGCCGCAAATGGTGGCCATCATAGCGGCCGCCATTTGCGTGGCTGCCTTTCTTCATGATAGGCTACGTAAATACTTACATAGCCTATCATGGCTTGCCAGGGACGCAAATGGCAGCCGATGTAGCAGCTGCCATTTGTGGCCGCAGCAGCCTGGCAGAGGCCGGAATTCCGGCTGCGGCCAGCCCTAGCCGGCAGCTCCGCTGAGTCACCGCAGAGCAGAACCAGCTGGGGTGGATTCCGGGGGGAGGGACGGAGTGCATCCCCCCACCACGGATGCCCCAGAATGGAGCCAGGTAAGTGTTTCATACACCCCTAATCACTTACAGTTGATCCAACTTGTGATTTTACCATTCAGGAACTCTGTGGTTTTTCTTTCTTTCTTTTATTCTTTTACGGCTTTTGCATGAAGGCCTCTTCTGATCACAGGTCAGCAAAGTCCCATCCCTACCCTTTAGACTGTGCTAGCAGTAGGGATGTACGAAAGTCACTTACCTTTTCGACGGGGTGATTCGCAGAAATCCTAATCTGGCCAGCTCTGCTCCGTGGAGATTCTGCGGAGCCGCAAGCCAGGGCCGCCCGCAGCCAGACATCTGGCCGCTGGGAAGCCTGCACGTAAAAAAAAAGAAAGAAAAAAGAGTATGCAAATGGCGGCGGCTACGGCGGCCGCCATTTGCATTCCCTTTTTACGCTGTTTTAGCCTACGTAAATATTTACATAAGCTCTTACAGCGAAAAAAAGGGGGAACACAAATAGTGTAGTGGGCGCCATTTCCGTTCCTCCCCCCCCCCCGCTGTTTTAGCCTATGTAAATATTTACGTAAGCTATTATGGCCAAAAAAAAAAAGGAACGCAAATGGCGCCCACTACGCTATTTGCGTTCCCCTTTTTTTTTTGCCGTAATAGCTTACGTAAATATTTACATAGGCTAAAACAGCGAAAAAAGGGAACGCCGTAGCCGCCACCATTTGCTTACGCTGTTTTTTTTCTTTAGCTTGCCGTGATAGGCTACGTAAATACTTACGTAGCCTATCATGGCAAAGAGCAGGATGCAAATGGTGGCTGCAGCAGCTGGTCGAAAGACCAGCCGCCACCACCGCCGGAGCCCCAGGTAAGTTTCGTTCCGGGGCTATTCCGTGAGGTGGCGGGGGGTGGGAGGCCGTTCCGCCACGGGTTTCGGGGGGCTGAATGCCAGTGCATTCAGCCTCATTGAAATCCGTGGCAGAATTCTCCGCCATCCCTCGCTGGCAGTTTCATTTTGCAGTTCATCATTCACAGCTGATCAGCCGTGTCACAGGGTCAGTAGCTGCGCTAACCTCCCAGGCTGCAGGCTGCCTGCTGCCCAGACCCTCATCTTATAGCCTCAGCTAGCGCACAAAGGAAGGAATCTGAGGGTGAGTTTTAAGAAAAAACTCTGCTGATCAAAGTGGTAACGTTTTCCTGAACTGTACCACTGCAGAACCAACATGTGCGTGTGTGTGTGTGTGGAGAGGGGGGGAGTTACATGTTTGAATTAGAACGAAGCACAAATATCCTGCTGAAAGTCTCCACCCTATTTGCAAGCTGCAAAACTGGGAGTACAATTTTGCTGAATATTCTTGAGGGGAGACTAAATTCTCCAACAGTTTCTTGCGGGCAATGGTAGCAATATGGTTTCTTTCCTGTTCTTTTCATTCTGAGGCACTTTTTTTTTTTTTTTGGTGTGTGTGGGGGTGATGGGAAATGTCAGCTGCACATAAAAAAAGAAGAAAAAAGTGGTGAATATTTGGAAAATATTCTGCAAAATGGCCCTCTTTGCAGGGGAGGCTGAAAAGTTAAAATGATCAGAAATGTTCTTAATAACAATCTCCTTGGAGTAATTAAGGTTCAGCTCTAGTTGCCCCCATTATATATCCCCTTTGCATGTCAGGAAGAATGGTTCATCATAGCTTTCTCCCTGATGTGTTATTTTGCTATATGCAGGGATTTCCCCTAAGGATGGCTCGGACATCCAGTTGGGACTCAAAGCTCGGTGATTTCTCACCTGCTCAGCCCCACAGACATCAGTCTGCAGGTTCCTGTGCTTTCCCGACTCAGTGCACCCCGAGTTGGTCAAGCCAGTGTCTTCCCGCTCCCTCACTGAGAGCTGCCATTTTGAGTAAAAATGGCGGCCTGGACTTTTTTTGTAAATAACCATTTATTATGTAAATGGCAGCTGTAAAGGTGCCATTTACACAACATTCCAGGAGTAAGTAGACCATTTACGTAAATGGTTATTTACAAAAAATGCTGAGCCACCATTTTTATGCAAAATGGTGGCTCGGCGAGGGAGCGGTCGTCCATGTGCTGCTCACTGAGCACCCACATGGACTCCTGGCAGCTCACCACATGCGGTGAGCAGGGTCAAGCAGCCAGTGCAGATCTGGCGAGTGGCACATGGGGTGAGCTATGGTGAGTTTACCTATCCCTGATTTCATAGTAGTACATTCCAGAAAATGCTTTACCACTTGATTCTGCTAAGTGTATAAACTAGCCTTGTAAGAACATTCCAATGTCCCCATAAGCTGACTTTCGGGATCATTTTCAAATATTTCATAGTGGACCCATCTAGTTCAGAATTGCCTACTCTAGCCTTCCCCATCCTGGAGACCTCCAGATGTGTGGAACTACAAATCCCATTATCCCTCACCATTGGTCATGCTGGTTGGGGCTGATGGGAGTTGAAGTCTAGAACAACTGGAGAGCACTGTGTTTTGCGGGTTCTGAGTGGTAGCTGCTTTTGAGGGTGTCAGATGGGGAAGTTTCTTATCACAGCTACATTACTCAACCAGCATTGCCAGGGATTGATCAGGAATGTCTGTGGTAGAAGGTTTCATATTGAAACCCCAGAATCTCTATGTTGGACTAGGCAAGAATCCAGCCAGAAATCCTGAAGAGCCATTCTGCTGCCAGTCAGTGTTGACAATACTGGGCTAGACAGCCCAGCAGTTTGACTCAGGGATAAGGCAGCTTCCTATGTTCCTATGTTTCTGTGTTCCTATCTTGGGATTCCCTGCATAGAAGGCAGCTGCTCTACCCCTGCACTTAGGGACGCTGGAGACATTTGGGACGGACTAAAAAGAGCCCAGATTTCTAAGAATCCAACCTGCAGAATCAGCTCTGGACTGACCTCCTTGAGCCATGCAGTCCTTAGATTTTCGCATTTTTTTCTTTTTTTTACTTTCCCCAAATTTACACATATTTATTCTTAAGAAAATATGCAAGTTTCTGCTGAGACTGGTGAATATACTTGGGGAAAAGTTGAATAGAATGGGGGACAATATACTAAATGTTACGTACTAAGGTAAATCAGGTAAATTGCTGTGAATCCTTGGATGGATTATTTGTGTATTTTTCTGCCAATCAGAGGTGGAGGGGGGATGGAATTGTTTTACACAATCCACACTACACTATGGTGACAGATGAACAGGTCTATCAATTTTGGTTTCTCTCAGTTTCTCATTCTTCGTGCAGTTTTCCTAATATATGTACTTTTATGTGCAATTTTGACTAACATGTACAATTTTTGCAAGCAATTTCCCTAATGCAATGGGGGACAATATGCACAATTTTTGCAAGCAATTGTACATACATACAATAGTACATATGTACAATATGTACAATTTCTGTACTTATGTACAATATGTACAATTTTTGTACTTATGTATAATTTTTGCAAGCAATTTCCCTAATAGAATGAGTTTTGAATATAACTTTCATTAAGATACACATTTTTGCATGCCCTTTTCTCTGACACAGTCTTTTCTCTGTACACATTTGTTGACTGGAGAACTGATTGCAAAACCAGAAATACAAATTTCAAAGAATAACTGAACCACCTATTGGTTCAAAAGTGCAAAACGTTCACTTTAAAATGCAAACCAAATAAATTTCACTCCCATCCCTGACTACGGTCTGTCCTCACATTTTGTTGCGGAATGTGGCATCCTTGTAATTGTGCTTTGAGGCATTCCTGTGAAATGGATCTAGATCACAGCAGCATCTTTGATCAAGTTGCAGCAACAGTAACATTTTGGCCCTCTGTTTTAATCTGTATGCCTTTATGCAGATCTTTCACAAAGCCAGCCCTGAAAGCAAAACATTGCATCCAACATCTTACAGAGTGCACAGAGAATCTATCACTCCAGGGGTAGCGGCTGCTGTGTGTTTCCGAGAAGCAATATTTGCAAGAGAAAGAGGAATGTGCAACAACAAAAGCTTTGTGATACAATTAAATATCCGAGGTTGCAGAATGGAGATGGAGACTGGGATGCCAGTCTCTCATCTCAAATAAGTCTGGGTAGTAAAGAATTGCCCATAATTATGGTGAACTTTTCGAATCCTTCTCCTCTGCCCCTTGTCACACTTAGTATTCCTTTTGACACAACTTTGCAACATTCACTTGATAGGTATAATAATGTATGGATGTCGTAAGCCTAGCAGTCTTTGTACAATATTTAAAGAGCATATACTGTACCAGGTGCTAGACATGGGTAAAAGTAAACAAGTGCCTGTCCACAGAATCCCAGTCTATTAAAACAAAGGGGGATGATCAGAGCTAGACAACATTTAAGAGAGGACCAATAAGTAGAGCCCTGCTGGATCAAACCAATGATCCATCCAGCCCAGCACCCTGTCCCCCATAACGGGCCAACAAGAAACCTCCTGGCAGCCCACAGGCAAGAGATAAAGGCAACAGACAATGTCCAGCTGTTTCCTCCCCAGCAACTAGTAATTTTAAGGTAGGCATGGGTGAACGAGTAATGTTTGCTAGGATTTTCTGAACTTCCCAATTCCCGTTCACATTTGCAATCGATGCTTGCTCTATGCAAATAGGGAAATTGTGCAAACCGAGCATCAACGGAATGTGAAATTTGTGCAAATTTCCCCAAATTTCCTAATTTGCACAACTTTCCTCCATACACTAAAGTGGGGCTGATTCAGTCTGCATAGGAAATTTGTGTGAATTCGGAAATGTGTGGAAAATCAAACTGGGAGGTTGTGCAAATTGAACGAAAGTGCATGTTTGGCGATTTGCAGATATTTTTGGTGGTCACCTCCTCATGAGTGCAATCATGTTCAGGGCTTCGAAGAGGGCATACTTCCATGTTTTGCAAGCAAACATGATATTCTCTTGCATCCCTATTTAGAGGCACACTACTTCTGAAGCTAAAGGTTCCATATCATGACTAATAGCCATTGACTGACTCCTCTTCCCCCGTGAATTTGTCTAATCTAATCCCCTAAAGCAGGGGTGAGCAACATTTTTTTTTTCTGTTGAAGGCCATATTTCATCACTGGTAAACTGTTAGGGGACACACGTCAGCAGTGGACGGGGCCAAGACCAGTGATGATCTCAAGGCCAGAACCAGGAGTGTGGGTCACCATTTCTCTCTCTCTCTTGCTGTGCCATCCCATTTTCTCTGTCTCTCTCTTCCTTCTTAAGCAGCCAGGGAAGAGACAGAACTACGTTTCATGCAGAGAGCTCCCAAAATTAGGCATAATTTGCACAAATTGTGGCTGAAATTTGCACAAATTGAAAAAAAAAAAACACGGAAAATCTGCTAACTGGTCTGACTCACTGCAGGCTGAGTCTGGCCAGTTAGCAGAAAATGGACTGAAGTCTGGGGAGCTTAGCCAATGAAAGCTCATAGAGCTCCACCCCCCAAATGGATTCCTCCAACATCCCTATGGGTGCTCAGCAGCTACCCAACCATCCATGGTGGGCGCTACTTCCAGCCCCATGTCTGGCTTCACATCTCCACAGATTTATACAGTCACCAGGTGGCCCATGGCAAGGCATGCTGGAATGCTACATAAGGAAAGCTGCGTTGTGGTGGAAACACACGGTCTAATGATTCTCCTTGCTCTTGTCAGAGGTAAGCTCTAGTCTGAAGTTAGTGGGAATTATGACAGCTCCCTTTCAGAGCAGAACACACTGATCAGTGCCACCATCTGAACCAGAAACAGGTTACACAGAGTGTGAATGACACCTAGCACTAGTTCATTTGGATTACAAGGTAACCATAGTAACCGCCCATTTATGAAGCCTGGGGCTTGAGAGAAGCACAGGTATAGAATCTGATCTCATCTCATCTCTTTTAATTTCCCCCTGCAAACCTGGGGGCAGACTGGCAGCCAAATCTGCAAGACAGGTTCATTTTCCGGTACCCTGTGGTGCCCTTGGTAATGAGCGGGTGATTAAAGAACATGCCTCAGGTTCACATTTCCCTCCATTGGGTTTGGCTCAGAGATCAAAAAACGGATGGAAAGTTGATTGATCAGCCAGATAGAGAGCGGATGTTGCCCCACTCTTTCTTCCATTTAGACCAGTGATGCTGGTTACCTGCAGGTCTAGAAAATTGTATTGATGGGAAAGAGGTAGGTGCGTGAGATGAAATATGGACCACCTGAGCATCATGACAGGAAGTTCAGCTTTGCCATCTAAACCATCCAGGCCCCTTGGTGGGAGCCCTGGAAATCAGGAAGAAAATGGAGGCAAGGAATGGTGCTGCCATTCATGGAATATGTAAAAATAGGGCAGTGTTGAATTGTCTCTAATTTCAATATTTGCTTTGGAAGTAGGGCATTCAACAAAGCTGAAGAAATGACCGGGGAGGGGGGGATCACCTCATAAAATATTCATTTAGTTTAAATACTGTTCTCTCCCTGTTTCTTCCCTGCATGCTGCTGCAGTTCCCTAGTACCATTTTGCCTTTGCTTTGTCCTCACTCTCCTTGCCCTCATTTTCCCACACAGCCATTTTATCCTATTGGCCATAGTGATTCATGTAATTTTGTTCATGGGTACCCATAGTGCCATCGTGTGAGATGCAACATCACAATGTTTTCATTGCTGCAGTTGATAAGACTAAACAGCAAATGGGGGGAGGGGAATGAAAAGAGGCTGAGGACAGTGAGGGTAAAGAGGGTGTCACGACCCCTCTGGAGGAATCCTCTTCAGAGGATGGGCTGGAGTTTGGCTCTTCTGAGCCAAACATCGCAGAGAAGCTGCCCATGCAGAGGGACCTTGAGGCAGAGTGATCCTGGGCCCTCAGCGGAAACAGCCACCATACCTTCTCCTCAAGACATGTTTAGCCCCTTATCAGACTTGGAGGCAGATGAAGTGGCTACCTGGCCTCAGAGAGTATAATCACCTGAAGGTAGGGAAGTCAGAGAAATCTGCAACAGAATCAAATGAGTTCAGATTTCTATGAATCTGACCCACAGATTCCACAGCGGACCAGTATTCCCTGGGTTGCACAGAGTCCATTGACTTGCGGACCAGCTTTTTTCTTTTTCTTTCCAGAATTTTATGCAAATTTAGTCATAGAAAAATACATAAAATAAAGAAAATAGTGGCTAAAAATGTGAATTTTCCCCATAGGCTAAAGCATGAAAATGCACATGGGGAGGGGATTTGTGCATGGGGGGGTTGCACATTTTCACAAATGTGAATTTGTGCAAATCCAGGAATATGGGGAAAGTGTGATTCCATCAATGAATGGACAGTGGAATGAAAGGCACCTGATAATCTGCCAAATGCAGACAGAACGGATTTTTAAAAACCTGTACATCCCTACCTGAAGGTGCAGGTTCAGGTGGCTGCCAGATGCAGAACTGCCACCCCTCCACCCCCCCGAGGAATAAGGATTCCTTGTGAATAAAGGTAGGCTGCGAGCAAGACTCTGCTTGCAAGTAGACCATCCCCAGGTACACTGATGACCTGCAGCTGTGCTCTGGGTGGGGCTCTGAAGGCTCAGACATGAAGGACTTCCATTTTAGGCACAGAAAAATGGGTATACACTGGCACCTATACTTATATTTCCCTGATTGCTTAGTTCTCCCTGTATTTGGACTTTGAATTGGCTACTGGCCTTGACTTTTGTACTGCCCCTGGCTAAATCCCTGTATCGCTATCCTTGCACCACTGTTTGTCAGCAGGACAGAAGGATGGAAAATGGTGCTGAGAAGAGTCACATTGAAATGGTACACATCTGTTTCTGCAGCAAATGCAGAAGGATACCCCCAAACAGGAGGTACAGTTTGATCCTCAAGGGACTGGTCACCAAATGAAGCAAATAATTCTGGCTCAGCTCTAGCATCAATCCTATTGTGATAAGGAGATATTATAGGAACCAGAATGCCGGCATGGCCTATGCATTTCGAAGCCCAAGGGCAGATCCAGGGAGCATCAGTACTGGGAAAACAGATTTTGGGGAAAACACATTGTCAGCATGGCTCCTACCCTCTGCCAAGTCACCACTCAGGCGTAGCGCCTTGAACAAGAAGTCTGTGACTCTGTGTTACAATTTCCTTGTCCTTCCCCCATGGCTGCTGAAATCATGAATAATGCAAAATCTGCAACTGAGAATACTTTTCATGTCACCAATTTCATGTTTCTTGCCTCAGAATTTGGGTCAACCCTTGGAGCCGATTTGGATTTGTTTAGCGCAGTGTTATACAGCCATGCATATGACAAGGTTCACAATATGGTTTACACATCCTGAAGCGATCTTTTAACCTGCTCCTTTAATGTTTAAAGCGGAAATGAGCCAGGAGGAAGGAGATCACATTTGACTCTTGATCTTGGGCTGCCTGTTTCACATGTGCACACTTCCATCACTCGTTGAGTGTGGTGTCAAGTGATGCTATGGCGTGTGTGAATCAGCTACTGCAGATTTATTTCTATAGAACATTTATGTCACCCAATGTCCATTGTAACACAATGTTTTTTGACGTAGGGACAGTTTGCACATCACAGACGTACATGTGAGCTTTTCGATGACTCCTCAGAGTCCTCATTGGCAAGAGATTCTCCAGTCCTGATATAATTCTTTTGTAAAAATGCTTGTGCCTGTCATAGTCATGGTCTGTGATCCAGGAAAGACAGGCAGAAGTTGTTATTGCTATTTAACATTTATAAAATGCTTAAAATGTTCTAAGTGCTGTAAAGAGATTTAAAAAACAAAACAAAACAGGAGAGTCCCTGCCTGCAGGCTCACAATTTCATAGACATGATATAAAAGGAAGACAGAATGGGGAGGATAGAGGAAAGTAACCAGCACCTCCCTCCCTGGACAATGGATGGGGCTGCAGTCGTCTCCCCTTTGCTACGATGTTCTTCCTGGGAGGCAGGGGCCCTTGAAGCCTTGTCTCTCTGGGCTGGTGGCAGAGGCCAGAATGTGCTGCCCTTCAGCTCTGTAGTCTAAGGGCAATTGACAGTTGGAGCTGTGTTCTTCCTGGCTGGGAGGGAGAAGAAAGCTTTGCTCCTTCTCTGGCTAATGGATGGGGCCACAGTGGTCTCCCCCATGCCATGATTAGGAATGTCAGAGAATTTCACCACGAATCTCGGGGAGGCCGAATGCCAGCACATTCGGCCCCCTGAAATCGGTGGTGAAACGGTCTGCCCCCTGCCCTCCCCCCCCAGGATGGAACTTCCTTGGGCGAATCTTCCCGGCAGTGGCAGCTCCGGCAGCGGTTCGGCAGCGGTTCAGCGGCAGCAGCCGGTCTTCCGACCGGCTGCCGCCACCGCCATTTCCAGTAAAAAAACCCCAAAAAAACATGATAGGCTACGTAAAGATTTACGTAGCCTATCACGGCTAGATTTTTACAAAATACTGTGATAGGCTACATAAATGTTTACGTAGCCTATCACGGCTGATTTAAAAGAAAAAAAAACATTTGCATTCCTTATTTTGACACGTCTTAGTCTACGTAAACATTTACGTAGACTAAGACGGTGAAAATAAGGGGAACGCAAATAGCGTTGATGCTACACTATTTGCGTTCCCCTTATTTTCGCCATCTTAGTCTACGTAAATGTTTACGTAGACTAAGATGTGTCAAAAGAAGGAACGCAAATGGCGGCGCTCATGGGCGCCGCTATTTGCGTACGCGCGTTGTTGTTTTTTTCTTTTAAATCAGCTGTGATAGGCTACGTAAACATTTACGTAGCCTATCATGGCTGACTGCAGGGACGCAAATGGCGGCGGCTATGGCCGCCGCCATTTGCGGACCCAGCCAGCCAGGATTCGGGGGGGGAGGGACGGAGTGCCTCCCCCCCAGCCAGAATTTTGGGGGGGAGGGACGGAGTGCCTCCCCCCTTGGCCAAAATTTGGGGGGGAGGGACGGAGCACCTCCCCCCCACCGTGAATCAATTTCGTTAAAAAGGTAAGTGACTTTCGTACATCCCTAGCCATGATGCTCTTCCTGGGTGGCTGCTTCAGCCCTTGGTCTCTGGGCCAGTGTCAGAGGTGTCCTTTACTTTAGCTCTGCGTTCCCAGGACAGGGAGGGGCCATAGCTCAGCGTGACAGAGCACCTGCTTTGCATGCAGAAGGTCCCAGGTTCGATTCCCAGCTCCTCCAGGTAGGGTGAAGGAAGAATCCTGCCTGAAACCCTCAAGAGCTACTGCCAGTCAGCGTCAACAATATGGATCTAGATGGACCAAATGTCTGACTCAGTATAAGGCTGCTTCCTATATTCCTAAGTTAGGTCCCATATTCATGAGGGCAAGCTGGCTTAATGATGGCCAGGCTCCGTTGCTCTCCATATCTTCCCTTACAAAGCATTCTGAGTCTCCAAGTTTTCTAGAAGAATACTTGGAGGGGGGGATCCAAACTCAAGAGACCTTGCCCTCTCCCCAGCAGTCCCTGCTAGAGCAGGGGGGGTGGATCTGAGGTGGGGGGGTGGAGGCTGAAGAGGACTCCTTGGCTGTTGGCCTCTCCTAGCAGCTCTGGATGCTCCTGTCTCCCACAAGCTCTCCATACCACTGGGCCCCTCCAACTTTGCAAGGATGTTTTCTTGAAAGGGGGGGCACTGGCTGTGAGGGGTTCCTGGAACCAGTGTCCATGAACCTCATTATGAACGACACCTGAATTAAGAAACGTTTGGGCCTGTCACATCATAGGGTGAGGATTTCTGAATTGGAGGAGTTTGTATTCCAAAGACCCCCAAATGCCAAAAGATGCCCTTGTCACTAGCTGTATTCATGGAGTAAGAGTCAGGCTGTAGTCCCATCAGCAGAGAGAAACCCATATTTTGCAGAGCTGTCGGCCCAAAGCAGAGACAAGGTCAATAGCCGCATTGCGCCATCCTCCCCAGCAACTGGGAAGGAATAATGGAGGCGTAATGGGTGTGCAAAGCGTTTTTGAGCCTAATTGAAACAGCTGCTGTTTGCAAACATTTCAAGCTCTAGCCGAGAGTGATTTGTGCTCATTCCTCAGTTCAGCTCCTCCAAGTAAATAAGTCTGCACTTGGCATGGCAGAGTTAGACATTTGCCAGTCAACTCAGCTGGTCAGAGCATGCCATCTGGGATCTAAAGCCCTGTTCAGCCTCTAGTGTTGCTAGAAGGCAACTCTGAGGAGATGGATGGATAGATGGGTGGATTTATTTATTTATTTATTTATTTATTTAATTAATTTCTTAATCGCCCATCTGGCCGGTCACCCAGTCACTCTGGGCAATGTACAGCAATACAACAGTTTTAAAACTAGGGGCGGGTGGATCATTCATCCGTTCCGTGACAGGACCATTTGCATCCCTGTTTTTTGATGTGATAGGCTACGCAAATATTTGCGTAGCCTATCACATGAATAGGGATGCAAATGGCATAGTGGACACCATTTGAGGCCGTAAAGCTGGTAGATTAATCTAAATGCAGCCGTAAATGGCTGCATTTAGGCTATTCTACCAGTTTTACAGCCGCAAATGGTGCCCTCTACGCCATTTGCATCCAGCACGGCAATGGCTGCTGGCCGTATCGACATTCGCCAGGAACGCGGAGCAGGCGGCCAGCTCCGCAGAATCAAGGCAGCAACCCGGACAGATTCCGTGGGGAGGTGGAGGTGAGTGCTCCGTTCCGCCATGGGCCCCAATGGGGCCGGATTCTTGGAATTCCATGGCAGAATTCTCCCCCATCCCTATTTAAAACAATAGAACATTACTTTAAAACATCATATTTCTAAAAATACTCTAACCCACCCCAAATGCCTGCCTGAACAACCATGTTTTTAATGCTTGGTGGAAGCTCATTAAAGAGTAGTGGGCCAAGGCCTCATGCACCCACCCAATAGGGTGGCCACTTAAGCATTGCCAGAAAAGAGGACAAAAGAGGCAACCAATTTGCCAAACATTGGCATGTGCAAATATCTATGTATAGGGGCAAATTTAGAAATAATAACCATAATTTAAATAGAAATGCAAGACGTCATGACATAGTGGAGAAGATTGACCAGCTTGCTTTGTGCCTGCTCCGTCTGATCTCCAGATGCTAAGGATGGATGGTCAACTTCAAGGTCTCTGCTGCTGTCCCTCCTTATGGTTCTTTGACTTTGAACCAGACTTGGACTCGACAGCCCATCAAATAGAGGTCACCTTCAAACAGAGGGCTGTCCTCAGCCAGCTTTCCAAAATAGAGGACTGTTCTCTGTAAAGTACACCAGGCCACCCTACCACCCACTCTCTTAAAATGGCTTGCCAACAAGTCTTAGGGCAACAGCAACTGATCCATCTTTTTCACCCTGGGGAGAGGTAGAATTGGCCCAGAGGCAACCATTTCCAGCATATCCCTGCTGTGCAGCTTGGTCCTGCTAATATACTGCCCCCCCCCCCGTACTAAAGAATTATAATACTTCATAACTACTCATAATAGGGAGAACCTGATCTATTGAGCTAGAAATTCAAAAGGAGTTGGGAAGAGTGAAGGCCTTATTGTCTGCTGAGTCCTATTTCAACATGCCACACAGCCCTCAATACCGCCTTAGCCCATCTACCCAACTTATAAATAGCCACCGGCCTGGTTGCCTGTAGTAAGTTAATAATCACCTGTAGGTGACCAGGCAAGGAAGCTTTTGTGAACTGGAAAAGTGTTTGCTCCCCCACTCCTTTCAGGCTATGGTGCCACAAATTGTTTTTGGATTGGGGGGGTGGGGAGGTATCTCATGGTAGGGAGGTAATGTTTGTGGAGTTATTTGCAAGGCTAGCTTAGGCCTGATATATCTAAGAGAGAGGCTATCTCCTCTGTCCTTCTGTCCCAAGGAGGTCAGTTCAGATCACCATCCCAACATTTTAATACTGGGGTTCACCCTGCTTCACTATGAGCAGAGATTGTAGGTCATTGCAGCACAAACCTCCCTGAAGTAGGTTGTGCAGAAGATGCAGTGGACTTTGAGCTGTTGCTCCTGTAGAAATATACACCAGACCCTCCAAGAGAGCCTCTTCTTTCTTCCTTTCTCTTCTAGCCATTTGCTAACACCTTCTGTCTGGTGATGTGGGGCTGTCCTTGCTTTCAGACTGGTCTGTAGCATCTATGGGGCTTGGGCTCAACATGGCTGTATCTCCTGCACTTTGATCCAGAGCCTCAATTCAAGGAGGACCAGATTTCACTCCACCCTTGTCCTTGTCCTCCTCCTCTCCGGACACTCCTGTTTGTCTGCATCAGCCAGAGTCATTGGGGGGGAGGAATATCTTCAGCCCAGGCCTGCCTGCCTTTAAATGCCTGCAGGCATGCCTTGGCTGCCCCCATAGGGAGGTCTGCTCCCAGCTATTCTCTCTAGCTACCAGGGAGAACCAGAAACATTTTGATCATCACCATTCATGCAGGCAAATCATACACTGAAGTTGTGGAATGGGCTACAAATGTGATAAAATGTAAGGTATTCAAAAGTTAACATGTAGAAAGGTTTGCTGAAAAGATATTTTTACTGGGGTGCTGTTTGGTCTAGGATTTGGCCCTGTTTGCATGATGAAAAAGTGGTGTGTACCCCATCCCCTCCACCATGCTGAGATGAGCCAAGAGCTCCATGGAGTCCCAGCTCATGCAAACCCCCCCCCCAAAGAAGAGAAGACAATTTGTGCAAGCTGAGCACCTCTGTGATAAGGCATCAGCACAGCACCCAGCTGATATATGAGGAGTTCTGCACAGTGCCATACAAAAGCTGGAGCATTGTATGGAAAGGGGTTAAGTTTTCTTTGAAGTGGAGAAGAACTTCAGAGAAGGACTAGTAATCATGGCCACATTCTGCGGTTTGGTATAAAGGTGGGAATTCAATTTGAATGCTCCGCGTCAGCACATACTTTATGATGTTAGCTGAGAATATCTTGGCTCATTTAAAGCATTTACTCAATGGGGAGGAGATGAATGTGCATACATCAAGAGAGAGAAAGAGAGAGCAAGGAGAAAAAAAAAGATGGCAGAGCTCATGTATTTATAAGTATGGTACGTATGTCTGCCTTACGTTCCAGTCCAATCTAATCCAATTACTTCCAATTATAAAACAGAAAGATGCAAAATGTTTATTGAAGGTTTTGAGGTGTATGCAGGAGAATTTGTGCACTCATCTGGTTAATAGGGAAAGCATTGCATTTTCTAGGCCATTGATTTACTATCATTAAGGAACCAAACACAGAGTTCCAGTAAGTTGGTTCCAGGAATATATTTCTTCCCTCTCCCAACTGTTATGTTTGAATTCTGTCTTCAAGAGCCTCTGGCACTCCAAGTGTTAAAATGGGTTGCATTCATTTTTTTCTTTTCCTCATCCTTATCCTTCTCTGGGTTATTTTACCCCTTTTAGCAGCATTTGTAAAGAGGAAAGTGTTGGACAAAAATGACTATTTTTATCTCTGTGTTTTCTTCACTTTTACTTGCGATTGCCAGTTCCAGTCCAAATTGAACATGGTTACCTTTTTAAAATGATTTCGAAGAAAAAGAAAAGGGAAAGCCTGATACATGAATAGGGATGGGGGAGAAATTAGTTTGCATTTTAATACCAAGCAACCTAATCCACAGTATCTGAACTAATACATGAACCAGAATGCAATTATCGTTCAGTTTTTGCACTTTTCAGAATGTTGTGATGCAGTTTATTGATTAAAAAATAAAACATATGTGTACAAATATGTGTACATAGAGGGGAAATTGTTTGTTTAAAAATGTGTATATATAATGCATGCAACCATGTGTATCACTTTTAATGTGTTCCTTTTTCAAACTTGGAGAGGGGAGACACATCAAAAATATGAAGGGAGCTTTTCTCATGGGGTGCTGCAGGGCTCTGTCCTGGGCCCACAGCTCCTCACAGGTTTTAGCAGAGGGGCTGGAAGGAATACTTATCAAATTTGCAGATGACACAAAACTGGGAGGGATAGCTAACACCTCAGAGGACAGGGATAAAATTCAAAATGGCAAGAGAGAAGATTGGTCTGAAACGAACAAAATGAAATTCAATAGGGACAAATGAAAAGTTCTGCATTTAGGATATCATCATCACCATCATCATCATCATCAAATGCACAGGCATAGGATGGGGGGATCCCTGGCTTGGCAGAAATTGGTGTGAAAAGGATCTCGGGACTGTATTTGATAACAAGCTGAACATGAGTCAGCAATGTGATGCAGCTGCAAAAAAGGCTAATGTGATTTTAGGCTTTGTTAATAGAAACATAATCTACAAGTGACAATAAATAATAGTTTCACTTTATTCTTCACTTTATTAATCAGTACTGTGTCTGTTTAGACAAATTGGAATGGGTTCAGGGAAAGGCAATGAAAATGTCCAAGGGCATGGAAAACAAATTGTATGAGGGAAGGTTGAAGAACTGGGTATATTTAGCCTGGAGAAGAGAAGATGGAGCTGGGGGAGAAAACAAATTACACTTTTCAAACACCTGGAAGCTGTCACATAATAGAGGGCAACAAAGACTTGTTTTCTGCTCCCCAGAGCGCAGGCGTGAATCTAATGGGCTTAAGTCACAGTAGGGTATATTTTGGTTTAACATTTGGAGAAATTACCTGGAAGGGTGGGTGGGCTCTCCCTCACTGGACAGCTCTAAGCAGACACCTGGACAACCATCTGTTGGGGACACTGTAGCTCTGTATTTCCTACATTGAGCAGGGAGCTGGTCTAGATGGCCGACAAAGCTCCCTCCAACTCCAGGATCCTACGACATCCTCCCACCCGCAGTCCAAAGTGGTACAGACCAGAATTCACTCTGCATAATATATGTAGATTTAAATAGCTTCTGTTCTGAAAGTTTCCTCACTCTAGCTGTGTTTACACAAACAGCTTCTCTGTGGAAGAGCAAATAACAACAATAGACTGAAAAGCTGAGTGTCTCAGCTCTGCTTCATTCCACAGTATCAGCAGAACAGATGCAGGAAATAAATTGATTACATGAAGAAGAGACCAAAGAGGTTCAGATGACAATAACTGATTCTTATTACTACCTTGTTTTCTGCACCATATCTTGCAGTGAGGCTGCTCTACTGACTTATATCCCTGTTGTATCCATTTATTTGCTCTGGAATAAGATCCTGCCAATCACCTGCCAATGGTGAGAGATGGTGGGAGTTGTAGGCCAAAACGCCCAGGGGGTCACAAGTTGCCCACCCCTGATCTAAGTCCAGTCTATTTCAGAAACAGCAGATGAGGAGGTAAATCCATGTCTGGGTTGCACTCCTTCAGACTGCAGGTGGCGTCTCACAGGTTTGAACATTCTTACTTCAGAAAACAAAGCAAATCAAATCCCTGGTCACAGAAAGACAGCAAGCCAGGGAGAAGACTAAGCTAGAACCTTGGTGTCCTTGACATCTAATTTCTACATGAAGGGATTCCTTTCTTCCTCCCTCCCTCCCTTCCTTCCTTCCTTCCTTCCTTCTTTCCTTTATTTTGTGCGATGGAAGATTCAGCCATATGAGTCCATGCTCTCCAATATTTAGCAGATGAAAACAGATTACTCCAAACATTTTAATGTTTTCTTTAAATAAAAACAACATTATATGCTGCCTTTCAAAGCAACACCATCCCAAGGCTGGTTACATCCAAACTACAGTACACAACATATGAATAAAGCCACAGTATAAAACTAAAACATTAAAACTTTATGACATTAAAACAGCAACAGTGAAAATAATACACAGCACTGCACATTAATTTTTTTTTGCCTTTTTAGGGCAAAGCCATCGCAAAAAGCAATTTAAAATTAAAAAGTGTTCAGGGGAGGGAATTCCACAAGCAAGGGGCCACTACCAAAAAGGCCATGTCTCTTGTGCATGTCAGTCTAATAGTTCTCAGTGATGGGCCCACAAGCAGGACCTCTGAGGCTGATCTCAAGACCCAGGGAGGTACACATGGGTGCAAGCAGTCCTTCAAATAGCCTGGTTTAGGGTTTTAAAGGTCTTGTTTATGACTGCCTACTATCTCCCTGTACACACATACACACACACACACTTAATTTTTGTGAACTGCCCAAAGAGCTTCAGCTATCGGGAGGTATAGAAATATAATCAATCAATCAATCAATCAATCACTGTTACCCATTTCTGAAGATTCTACTCTATTTGTTGTATTTGTTTTATCTGCAATAGTTTATTCTTTTTTATTGTATGTTGTACATCGCCCAGAGTGGCTGGGTGACCACCCAGATGGGCAATTAATAAATTTAATAATAAATAATAAAAAAATAAAAAATTCTCCACTGATTCAAAAGCAAGACAATGTTTGTTCATCTGTGAATTTTTTTTACATTTATTTGATTGATTGATTTGATTTCCACCCCCATCTTCCTATAAAGAAAAATAGCACTCAAGACAGCTTACACTCATAAATAAAACTTGATTAAAACAACAGCAAAACAAATGTATTAAAACATCATTAAAAGTGCACACAATATGTGAAGATAGCTTTGAAAGGCATTATTGTACTACAATCTGTTATCAGCCATTCAAAACATGACTCAGCAGGTAGAGCATGTGAAACAGCCAGCTGTACAGGACATGGGGCCTTAGTGTCCATGCACAAATCTTTATGTGCATGTGCACTGTAGACAAGATCCATCCATTGAAAAAGGAGCCCACTTTGAGATTTAACTTCCAGTGGTGGTGGGGAAACCTAAACCCTGGAGAGGAACTACTCACACAGCAACTCACTTAAAGGAACATGTGACAAGCTATCTCCCAAAAAGGAAAACTAGGGAAACAGTAGGGACAGTGAAGTACTAGGAACACCTACCAGAAAATAGAGACCATCTCTGCTAAATGGAGATATTTTACTACCTGAGGTGGAGCATCAAATGTTGCCCCTCACCACAACTCAAGGTGCATGGTACCTAGGGATGTCAGAGAATTCCGCGACGGATCTCGGTGAGGCCGAATGCTAGTGCATTTGGCCCCCCGAAATCCATCGCGGAACAGCCTGCCACACCCCCCCGCCCCCCGCGGATCCCCCCCGGGATGAGACTTACCTGGGGCGGATGTTTCAGATGGTGGCGGCTCCAGAGGTGGCTTCGGCGGTGGCGGTGGTGGCGGCTGGTCTTCCGACCGGCTGCCGCCGCTGCCATTTGCAAAAAAACATTTGCAGTCTATGTTTTTTTCTCTTTTTTTCCCCCTATAGACGTGATAGGCTATGTAAAGACTTATATAGGCTATTACGTCTGGGTAAAAAAAAAAGCATACGCAAATGGCGGCAGCTACGGCCGCCGCCATTTGCATTCCTTATTTTTCGCCATCTTAGTCTACGTAAATATTTACGTAGACTAAGACGAAGACAAGAAAGGGGAATGCAAATAGCGCCCAGTACCCTATCTGCATTCCCCTTTCTTTTCTTCGTCTTAGTCTATGTAATATTGATGTAGACTAAGATGGCGAAAAATAAGGAATGCAAATGGCGGCGGCCGTATAAAAAAATAGCGTTGCCCTTATTTTCGCCGTAGTCTACGTAAATCTTTACGTAGACTACAACAACCAAATAAGGAACTGGAATGGCGGCTCCCTATGGGGGCTGCCATTATCCGTACACGCTTTTTTTTTTTTTTTTAAGTCACCCGTGATAGGCTATGTGACGATTGACGTAGCCTATCACGGCTGACTTTGCAAATCTAGCTGTGATAGGCTATGTTAATCATCACGTAGCCTATCAGGGGGCGTTTTGTTTTGTTTTTAAACTTTCGTGTTCGCGGCCGGGCGAGGCGGGAAGCCTCCTCCCCGGCCTGAATTTCGGCCGGGGCGAGGCGGGAAGCCTCCCCCCCAGCCTGAATTTCAGCCGGGAGAGGCAGGAAGCCTCCCCCCCCAGCCTGAACTTCACGGGGGGAGCAGCGAAGTGCCTCCCCCCCACCGCAAACGTCCTTCGAGGACAGGTAAGGGACTTTCGTCCACCCCTAGATCCTGCGGAGCCGGCCATCAGCTCTGCAGCGCTGGTGGTACGGGCGGCCAGCCACCATTGCCGTGCTGTATCGCTATGCTAGGTCCAGATGCAAATGGCATCTGGACCTATGCCATTTGCATCCCTGTTTTCACGCGATAGGCTACACAAATTATATTTATGTAGATATTTGCATAGCCTATCGCGTGAAAAAACAGGGACGCAAATGGCGTCCACTATGCCATTTCTACCCTTTGTCTGCTGCGTGGTTGAGGGGATGGAGGTGCAGCTCAAGATTCATCCTCTGGGGATGGTGGTAGGTCATGGGAGAAGGCCCCACCCCAAAGGGTTTTCTCCAAGGAAAGCAGCCTGAACCTCATGCTCATCTGAGTCTTCCTCAGAGCACTGTGGGACCCTCATTTTAGGGGCCACCAACGTGGTCCTGCCCATGGCTGCTGAGTACTGATGGGTGAACGAGTGATGCTCAAGATCACCAGGATTCTCCGAACAACATCTTGCCACTCATCTCATCCTTGATTCCAATTCACATTTGCAATCTCTGCTGGCTGTGCAAACAGGAAAATTGTGCAAATCAAGCAGCAATTGAATGGGAGAGTTTCACAAATTTCCTCCATAGGTTAAAGTGGGGCTGATTCAGTCTACAGAGGAAATTTGCACAAATTAGGAAATGTACTCAAATCAAACTGAGAATTGGGAAGGAGATGGACACAAGGATGTGTTTGACAATTTGCAAATATTTTCAACAGCCACGTGCTTGTGCTCACATCGATTCACAGCTCGAGCTTTGAATGGACCACGTTCTGATGTGTTGCGAGCAAACACAGAATTCTCATACACCTCTACTTCTGAGCCTTGCCTGGTGCCATTTCTGGCTGCTGATTGCTATGTGAGACTTCGCATACCCTGTAGGTGAGTTATGTATGAAACGGAGGCATCTTGGCTGGGCTGGGATAGCTTGGCTTTGTGGGGGGGGGGGATTTCAGCAATCCCCCTCCATCCCCACCCAGCTTTTTGGATACTGAAAACGCCCTTGGAGTTTCAACACTGAAATGCCTCTCCTGTAACGAATACTCTCCTCACCTCCCGCAGGCACAGCAGGTACCAATATGCATGTGTTTCCCCAAGTCTATAAATCCTGCCACTATCTTCCATTTCATTTCCTTCCATGGGAGCCCGAGGAAAACCAGGATTGGCTCCCTGTGGTTCCCCCCCACTCTCTAAACACCAGGCTGTTCAGAATCAAATTTGCTATTCTTTGCTTCCTCTTTCTGTAACATGAGCACACGAACAGCTCCGATCCCCTGGCTAAGTGCAAAGATAGCATCCAATGCTGCTGATTGCTGAATGACTTCTAAAAACCATGTGTAAAAATTCAAGCATTTAGGCCTCTGTGCCAAAGCTCAGGGACAATCCACTAGCCTGCATTTACAGCAGTTATTAAATGTCCTTGATCAGCAGTTGATGTTCATCAGATATCACCATACAGCAGGGATGCAGAATCTGAACCCCAGGGGTCAAATCCAGCCTCCCTGGGGTCCCAATCGGGTTTGCTAGGGTTTCCCAGAAGGCCATTTCCCTTTCCACTGGTCCCACACCCTTTCCTCCAACCACTAATTATTTGGTGATTTTGTGCATGCTTCCCATTCCAAAAAGTTGAATAATAATAACAACAACAACAACAACAGCAATCATCATCATCATTATTAACATTTCTATACAGCCCAATAGCCAAAGCTCTCTGGGCAGTTTACAAAAGAATAAAACTATATATATATATATATATATATATATATATATATATAATAAAACATAATATAAAAACCATTTACATACAAAAATGATTTAAAACTATCAAAAAAAAATCCCAGGATCGGTTAAAACCTTACCATATGCTGTCAAATGCTGGGGAGTAAAGGGAAGTCTTAACCTGGTGTCGAAACCATGACCACGTTGGCAACTGGTGGGCTTCACTGGGGAGAGGGTTCCATCAGGGGGCCACCACCAAAAGGCCCTCTCCCTTGTTGCCATCCTCCAAGCCTCCCTCAGAGGAAAGCCTCAGATGATGATTGTGGTGTATGAGCAGGTTCATACCGGGAGAGCACTCCACCAGGTATTTTGGCCTCTCCTAAGGCTAAGTTACCGGTAGTAAGTGCTTTAAGCTAAAATATGCCAATATTTTTGGCCCCACACCTTTTTGCCTTTGGCCCTGCCCACCACTGAAATGTGGCCCCCGAGGGGTTCTCTGAAATGGAATTTGGCCCTCGGGCTGAAAGGGTTCTGCACTCCTGCCATACACAATTTTGTGTCTGTAGTCTGCTTGGAAGCCATTACCTGACTTATGCTCACCTATACATAGGGATGGATGAAACCATCTCTGTCTGAGGCGGGGGGAGCTCAACAAGCTGCCCCCTCCCCCAGCTCACATGGCCTGAACCCGCTCGGCAAGCCTCCCTGCTCACCCCACCCACCTGCTAAGCTGCCTCTCCCCTCCACACCAAGGACTCCAGTCAAACCCTTGTGCTTTATGCCCACAAGGCCTTGACTGCTGAGTCCTCAGTGTGGCTAGCCTGCAGTGCTCTCGCCCTGGACTCCAGTACAGAGTGACAGCACTGGGGTGCCGCCAAGGCCCTTCCTCCTGACGCTGGCTGTCAAGGGCTTGGTGCAGGGAAGAAGGGCCTCGGTGCAGCCAGGCCTAGCATAGCTGGAATGCGGGGGGGGGGGATCATTCCTGTTTCCCCATCCCATACGAGGCCAGCTACGCAGGAGCAGCGACTTGACAGGAGGAAGGTGAGAAGGGCTTCCCTCTCGCCTGCCTTCTCCCTTCAAGCTGCTTCCTTTGTGCAGCTGGGATGAGGGGAGGAGAAAGGATCGTTCCTGTCTCCCCCTCCCATCCTGGGCTGGGCCAGCTACGCAGGGGCAGTGGCTTGACAGGAGGAGGAAGGTGAGAGGCGCTTCCCTCTTGCTTTCCTTCTCCTATCAAGCCACTGCCTTCACATAGCTGGGAGAGAAAGGATTGCTCCCCACCCACCCCCCGCAGCCATGCACCCAAAGCAACTTTTTTAAAAAAGATTAACACTTGCTCGCAATGGCCAGCTGGAAAGGGCCAGCCGTTGTGCACAAGATTTAATTTACCAAAAATAGCAAGTCTCCATTTGCAACTTAGCTGCAGGTGCTTGCAGGCAGGACTATAAGTCCCAGCAGCTTGGCTGCATTTAGCTTAAACTAAGACCTTTACGGCTGCAAATGGCATAGTGGATGCCATTTGCATCCCTGCTTTTTTTTTTCATGTGATAGGCTATGCAAATATTTGCATAGCCTATCGTGTGAATGAAAAGCAGGGATGCAAATGACGTCCGGGACGCCATTTGCAGCCGTAATGGTCTTAGTTTAAGCTAAATGCAGCCATTTACAGCTGCATTTACCTCAAACTAAGACCTTTACAGCTGCAAATGGTGTCCTGGATGCCATTTGCATCCTCAGTCAGTCCCCTTCAGCCAGCGATACAGCATAGCGGCCGTATCGCTGACAATCCAGAGCCAGAGGATCCGGCTGAAGAGGATTCCGCGGGGAGGCAGAGGTAAGTGTTCCATTCTGCCACTGACTCTGGGGGGCTGGATTCTTTAGAATCCAACCTCATTGGAGTCCGTGGCAGAATTTTCCGCCATCCCTAGATTCAGTAGCCCAGATCTCACCCATATGTTTTGGGCTACATTGTGGTTCCTAGGGGGTGTGGCTACATCATACTTGCATGGGGTGAGACTTTTAGGTCTCTTCTAGTCCCACTAGGGATGACCACTTGTGAAATCCATCCTGTGTGTGTTTCGTGGATTGTGAGGTGTCATTCATTTCAGCGACCATTCATAGATGGATTTGAATATTTTTATTTGTTATGTGGGAAAATACACAAATAATTCCATAAGAGGGTTCTCAACAATTTATATAATTTATGTTAGTATGTAACATTTAGTGTATTTTCCCCCATTCCATTCAACATTTCCCCACATATATTTACCAGTCTCAGCAGAAACATGTGTATTTGCCTATGAATAAATTTGCATAAATTTTTGGAAAGTAAGAAAAAAATTATCTGAAAGTCCAAGGACTCTGGAGCGGATTCCGCAAATCAGATTATTAGAAATCAGAGCTCATTTTAGTCCATCTCGAATTTCTCCAGCATCCCTAAGTCCAACCATTTGTGTTTTCTTTCCTGAAGAACTTTGAAGATAAAGAGGCTATTGAGCTCTCTGACATATCTGAGTTAGTTACAAATGTGTTCCATTTGAACCCTAGAACCTTTCTGAGGCCTTTGTTTTCAAAGGCATTTAGACGTCTTTCTGTATCTTTTGATCAATTTCCAGGATTCGTTCCCATAGGCTGAAGAGGAAGGAATATCTGATTTGAAGATACATAGCTTCATCTTGAATGTATAAATTTTTGATGGCCCTGATCTACCCAAAGCTGGGGAAGGAAGCTTCTCCCTTGCCAATTTGTGACAAGATTTTGTTCTGGGCACCTCCATTGTCTCAGTTCATTTATTTGTTTGCCAATCCATTGAAACTGACTCACTTCTCACACTTATGTGCCTGCTAACGAAAGAAACTTCAACAAAGGAAGCCACCAACAAGGAAGGGTATAATAAGTTCCATTAGGTGTGTCAGAGCCAATGTTTCCTGAACTACTGAGTTAAAACTGAAGGCATAGGTCATTGTTGCACCCAGATAAGTTTTGCTTTTAGATTGTATCAGAGCAGGAATTACCCACAATCAGGAGTTCATCACCTGTGTTTCTGCATGAGTCAGTGTTCTGGATGTGCATTGTTATTTTATTTTATTTTATTTTGTTTGAGTGCCCATGCTGTGTAATGGTGAGAGTTGCAAACTAAGAGCAGGAAGATCCATCAACAGCTACAGGCAATTTAGAAAGGAAATTGAAAGATTAACATAGTTCTAACTTCTCTAATCAGGCTATGCATCGATAGAAGATAAAATGTAGCCAGTTGTTCACTAAGAGATTCAGTATATACTTACTAAAAGCTAGATAAGAATTGTGAGGGGCAGTGATTCTCCAGGATGGATGGGAACACTCTGTATGTACATCTCTTCCCCCACCCCCACCCCATTTCCTCTCTCTCTCACACACATACACACACACACACTGGAAAAGCCTGTATTTTTCAAAAGCATGCTTTTGGCGTAGTATTTTGTGATGGGGTTGATGACCAAGCAAGCATGGGGCTTGGTGGCAATTGCCAATTTGGAGCCAGCCTGTGAGATAGTTACAGTCAAGGCCACAAATACTGGAACAACGATAACTGTTTTGGCAGTTGGCCTCTGTATATCACCACTTTGAAGTTGAAAGGAAACACACCCAGATGGGAGCAAATTCAGGGCTTTCAGCTGTAGTTCAAGGAATCTGACAAAAGTGGGGCACTAACCATTCAGGAAGTACAGCCAGCGGCAAACACACACACCCATCGTTGGTGGCTCATAAGTAATGGAACAACCCAACATCATTTCAAACTTAAGGATCGCCTTTAATACCTGGATGAAAATCCTTTGCAGTCAATGACTGCCTGAAATCTGGAACCCATGGACATGACCGAATGCTGAGTTTCCTCCCTCAAGATGCTTTGCCAGGCCTTTACTGCAGCTGCCTTCAGCTGCTGCTTGTTTGTGGGTCTTTCTGCCTTCAGTCTTGTCTTCAGTAAGTGAAAAGCATGCTCTATGGGGTTGAGAACAGGTGACTGACTTGGCCATTGAAGAACATCCCACTTCTTTGCCTTCAGAAACTCTTGGGGAGCTTTCGCTGTATGTTTTGGGTCATTATCCATCAGCAATATGAAGCGGCGTCCTATCAGTTTGGCAGCATTCGGCTGATCTGAGCAGAAAGTATAGCCCTATACACTTCAGAATTCATCCTGCTGCTTTGATCAGCAGTCAGGTCATCAATAAACACCAGTGACCTGCTTCTGTTGACAGCCATTAGGGGTGGACGAAAGTCACTTACTTGTCCTCAAAGCTTTTCGCAGTGGGGGGGAGGTGCTTCGTTGCTCCCCCCATGAAGTTCAGGCCAGAGGGGAGGCTTCCCGCCTCACCTGGCCGAAATTCAGGCCGGAGGGGAGGCTTCCCGCCTCGCCTGGCCGAAATTCAGGCCGGGGAGGAGGTGCCTCGCCTCGCCCGGCTGCGAACTAAACAGTTAAAAAAAAAAAAACGCCCCCGTGATAGGCTACGTGACGATTAACGTAGCCTATCACGGCTAGATCTGCAAAGTCAGCCGTGATAGGCTACGTAAATCGCCACGTAGCCTATCTAGGGATGGCGGAGAATTTCTCCCCGAAACTTCGGGGGTCCGAGTGCCAACGTGTTCGGCCCCCCGAACAAGTTTCGGGGAGAAATTCTCCGAACCCCCCCACCCCCCGCACCCCCCCTGGGACGGGACTTACCTTCGCCGAATGTCCCTCCCGGCGGCGGGTCCGGCCGGCGGTTCAGCAGGTGTTCGAGTGGGAAGGAAGCAGCAGCTGGTCTTTCGACCGGCTGCCGCCACCACCATTGCAATAAAAGGAAGAAAAAAAACACCCCCGGATAGGCTACATGACGATTAATGTAGCCTGTCACGGCTAGATATGCAAAGTCAGCCGTTATAGGCTACGTCAATCGTCACGTAGCCTATCACGGGTGACTTAAAAAAAAAAAAAAGGGCGTACGGATAATGGCAGCCCCTATAGGGAGCCGCCATTCACGTTTCTTATTTAGTCGCTGTAGTCTACGTAAAAAAAAAAGCGCGTACGCAAATGGCGGCCCCCATAGGGAGCCGCCATTCCCATTCCTTATTTGGTCGCTGTAGTCTACGTAAATCTTTACGTAGACTACGGCGAAAATAAGGGCAACGCAAATAGCGTTGTATTTATTTTCGCCGTAGTCTACGTAAAGATTTACGTAGACTACAGCGACCAAATAAGGAACGGGAATGGAGGCTCCCTATGGGGGCCGCCATTATCCGTACGCGCTTTTTTTTTTTTTAAGTCACCCGTGATAGGCTACGTGACGATTTACGTAGCCTATCACGGCTGACTTTGCAAATCTAGCCATGATAGGCTACGTTAATCGTCACATAGCCTATCACAGGGTTTTTTTTTTTCTTTTATTGGAATGGCGGCGGCGGCGGCCGGTCGAAAGATCGGCTGCCGCCCCCGCCCCTGACGAAGACCCGACGAACCACTGGCTGGACCCGCCGCCGGGAGGGACATTCGGCAAAGGTAATTCTTGTCCCAGGGGTGTGCAGGGGGCGGGGGGGTGCGGAGAATTTTTCCCTGAAACTTGTTCGGGGGGCCGAACACCTTGGCGCTCGGCCCCCCGAAGTTTCGGGGAGAAATTCTCTGCCATCCCTAACAGCCATACATGCCCATGCCATAACACTGCCTCCACCATGTTTGACAGATGATGTGGTATGCTTTGGATCACGAGTAGGGATGTCAGAGAATTTCGCCACGAATCTCGGGGAGGCCGAATGCCAGCGCAATCGACCCCCTGAAATCGGTGTCAAAACGGTCTGCCACCCCCCCCACCCCACCCCGGGACAGGACTTACCTTGGGCGAATCTCCCTGGCAGCGGCGGCTCCGGCGGCATTTCGGCAGCGGTTCGGTGGTGGTTTGGCGGCGGTTTGGCGGCGGTTCGGCTGCAGCGGCCGGTCTTCCGACCGGCTGCCGCCTCCGCCATTTCCAAATTAAAAAAAAAAAAGTGATAGGCTACGTAAAGATTTACGTAGCCTATCATGGCTAGATTTTAAAAAAATACTGTGATAGGCTACATAAATGTTTACGTAGCCTATCACGGCTGAGTGGAAAAAAATATTTATTTATTTATTGCATTTATACCCCGCCTTTTTTCCTCTTGCAAGGAACCCAAGGCAGCTTACATTATCCTCCTCCTCTCCATTTTATCCTCACAACAACAACCCTGTGAGGTGGGTTGGGCTGAGAGTCTGTGACTGGCCCAAAGTCACCCTGTGAGCTTCCATGGCCGAGTGGGGACTAGAACCCGGATCTCCCAGCTCCTAGTCCAACACTCTTGCCACTACACCACACTACACTACACAAAAAAAACAAAAAACTACGCGTATGCAAATGGCAGCGCCCATGGACGCCGCCATTTGCATCCCTTATTTTGGCACGTCTAGTCTACGTAAACATTTATGTAGACTACGGCGAAAATAAGGGGAACGCAAATAGCATAGCGTCTACGCCGTAATAGCTTATGTAAATATTTACATAGGCTAAAAAGGTGGGGAAAAAAGGAACGCAAATAGCGCCCACTACACTATTTGCGTTCCCCTTTTTTTCGCCATAATAGCCTACGTAAATATTTACATAGACTAAAACAGCAAACAATAGGGAACGCAAATGGCGGCGGCCGTAGCTGCCGCCATCTGCGTAAGCCATTTTTTGTGGTTTTTTATTGGCTTGCCATGATAGGCTACGTAAATACTTACGTAGCCTATCACGGCAAAGACCAGGATGCAAATGGCAGCTGCAGCAGCCAGTCAAAAGACCAGCCAGAGCTGCCGCTGGAGCCGCTGCTGGAGCCGCTGCCGTCTGGAACATCTGTCCCAGGTAAGCCTCGTCCTGGGGGGAATCCACGGGGGGGGGCAGGCCATTCCACCACGGATTTCGGGGGGCTGAATGCCAGTGCATTCGGCCCCACTGAAATCGGTGGCAGAATTCTCCGCCATCCGTACTGGTTTAACCTGTGTGTGCCATTGCTATCACATGCTGCAAATGTGCCTCTTAAGGCCAATACAAAAGGCCAAATGGATGTATACTGAAAAGAAAAGCCATACTTTTGACACCAGTGAATGAGATGGATAATACACAAAAACCTATTTGCTAAACACCACTTGAAAAATCACAGGCAGCATAATTGACTTTTCTGCTGTGTGGATAATGTAGGTCACTGACTCAACGTAACAAGAAAATGAATGTATGTTGGAATGAAAAGCAGAAGGGAACTAATTACCAAATAGTGATTAAACAACTATCCGATAATAAGTATAATAATAAGCATCATGGGGGGGGGGGCAATTTGTTCAATGAATTGTAAACAGAGTGCTTGGAAGCTTTCAGACATAAAAAAGGTGATGGTGGTGGTGGTAGTGGTGATATGAAAAAGTTTCATCCAGTCTGCAATGGAGACTGGGATACCTTTATTTAGGAATGTACAATAATTTCATTTATGTTTGTTTCAGATCAGAACTTGCCCCGTTCACACCCCCAAATATGGACACATTTTACAGGCACAGCTCACAAATTCCCAAGTTTGTGATGCTCATTAGAAAAATGTGCACTTTAAAAATGTGCGGGGGGGGGAGTATTTTCATACTTTAGTCAATGAGGGGAAAGTAGGCATTTGGATGTGCACTTTTTTAAAACAAAAAAAAGTGCACACCCAAATGTGTCCTATTCCTATTGAAATGGGTGGAGGGGGTCTCACAATTGAGAATGGGAATGAGGTGGACTGAGCTTCAAGGTGGGACTTGGAGACCCTCAGTGAACTCAGGACTCACTGATTCTCCCATCCCTAGCTTCACTATTTTTGGATGTTCCAGCAGAATAATATTGTTAATAATAATTAGGACTGGGGGGGAAATGGAGAGGGTTTTTTTTTTTCCTGGAAATAAATGGGAGGGCCAAAGAGAAAGGTGGAAAAAAAATTCAACATTTTTGGCGGGGGGGGGGGGCTTACCAGGAAATCAACAGCCTTTCTCCCCCCCCCCCCATCTTCTTTCTTAAACTTACTTGTTCCGCTGCTGCAAGTGGCAATGGAGCTTCAACCATCAGCAGCCAGTCGGGGGTCATTCGCACCACCACCACCACGACCACCACCATGCCTCTGAGTCTGGAATAATGCTACCTTTTCAAACCAGAGTAGTTTACTTCCACAGTAAATAGTTCATTTCTTCTGAGTGCACCCAAAATGCAATCCAGCCTCAGCCTGAAACAGCGCTTAAATTACAGGGGAAGGGGGAATGAGCTCTGTATCTTTTGTGATAATCCTGTTAGTTCCTGTTTTTTGAAGGCTACTGGGGGAGCATGATTTGGCTAGAATTGGGGGAAGACAGGAGTTGGAGCTTGTGGATTTCGTGAAGCCCCCACCCTGCAAGCAGGGCCTCCTAATTTAAGCAGTGGCCTGAAGTGGTACAGTCCAGGAAGGATTTACCATGACTCCACATATATAATCTGATCCCATTAGGAATGGAAAGCCAAAAGTCCAGACAGACCATTTTCATCATTCTCACTGCCAGTCATCTTCTGAGCTTCCTGCCTCAGGGCTGAACTTCTGATAACAAAGCGGACATATAGTTTGATCAATTGGAGCTGGGATAGATATTAATACCACTGCATTCTTCCTCCAGGACTATGAGAAGATGAAAGAAAGCTCCCAAACCAAGAATTATGACAGCATATGCTCCAAGGCACAAGTCATTTCAAGCAGATTTTCTGTTAAAAAAATACTTTGGGTAAAAATGTGTGCTCCCATTGGATGTCTTTCTGAAATCTGCCATGCTCTCGAAACTCCATGAGCTCTGATGACACAGTTGGTCTGGTGTAGGCTGTGATTAGATTAGTTGCTGTGATGTCATGGAGTGACTGAGCAATCATGGGCCAGACACCTGAGGGGGATAGGGTGGGCAGACCTTAGACCTTGGTATTTTAAAGGTATAAAAGTAGCATTTAGTAAACAAATTTGTGTGAGCATTGCTTGCAGGCTATTGGCTTTCAAATGACACCTTATGGGAGCACATCAGTTGAAAAGCTTTGGACCATTTTAAAGTAGACAAAGGAAGCATATCGATGCTTCGATATGATCGACTTACGATCTGCAAAACCTAATATGTATCCCCTTGTTCCTACTGATGGTTGAACTCCCTTTAGTTCAATTCAGAATTGGCTTGGTAATTATAAGCTTTTTCAATGAGTGTTGGGGGGGGGGGCAGTCAGCTGCTTTCCCAGAGTTCTCTCCATGCTTATAGTGATGCTTCTACACTGATAGTGTCACAGGGACATGATTTATTATATTTCCTTCTTGGGCATAGCTTGGTTTCACTTGCCCTGCACTCTCACCCCAAAGCACCAGCCATGCTGGGGACACACGAAAAAATTCAGTCATCCCTTCAAACAAAATATTCAGTAACCTGAGTGTGATTTAGATCTGAATGGGAGGCAATCACACTTGCAAAGAAACAAACTGGGGGGGGGGGGTAGTTGTTATTTTAAAACCAGGTAAAGGTCTTTTGAAGAGAGAATCATATGGGTTCAATATCTCTTCTAACCAAGATAACTAAATGACTCAAATAACACTGGGAAAAGGAGCTCAGATCAGGTCAGGTGATCTGAACACTAGCTGTGGGTGAACCTGTCAATTCTGGGTTTGCTTCCTTTCTCACTTTCTCGAACATAGCTACATTTCACACAGTTTCCACATAATTTTGCAAATGCGCAGGGTGGGGGAAAGTGTACATGAAAATTCATGTTCATTTTTGTGCACTTCCTTCTAATGTTTATTCACTTTTTTCCTAATGTGTCCACTTTTTGCAAGCACCTTTACAAGAATATAATGCATTTTTGCTTACTTTCCCATAATAAACACATTTTTTGAATCACAAATTGCATCACAACACTTAAAAGTACTGATTTCAGTGTCCAAGTGTCTTTGGCTTCATGTATAGGTTTAGGATGTGTAGGTTTGCATAAAAAAATTGGACCAAATCAATTTATCCTCCATCCCTACTGATCATACAGTTTACAGCAATCCACAAGAGTTCCATCGCAAGTAAGGGGATGCAACTACAAAATATCTGGATTAGGTGCCCCTATGAATGGTGATCATACATTCACAGGATCTCATGTTCTATTCTGAACCAGAGAAAAGCTTCTCAGGAAAATGGTGCTTCCTTCAGAATGAAGCTGGACATTATGAGCTGGACTAATTTGTTTACAAAGAGAGGTAATTACGAATTGTGGGGACATCACTGCCAGCATCCTTGGCTCAACTTTAATGGTGGATTGACAGGTTGAAGAGGAAAATCCTGTCTCTCTCTCTTTTTAGTTTCTCTAAAGTTGGCAGTTATGCAAAAAGTAGGAATTGTTCTGCTTCAAAGAGCAGGAGGGACTAAACTGGGATATTGTTTCAGGCATTTCTCCATTTTTTTTCTCTTTCTCCCTTCAGTAATTGACCTCTGCAAAGCCCCTTTCTCAAGCACATCCGTCTTAAACAGACTGATTTGGGTTATTTTGACCTTTCCAAATAGCTTAGATCTCCTGCGGCCCTGAATCATCGTCTCTGCTGCTGTCTCTTTCATTGGCTTTGTTTTGTTCTTTGCACAATAATCATGCAAGGCCCAGACATGCATTATTCCAAAGGTGTCCTTGCCCCCTAGGCCTTTCTACCGATCTCCAATCATTGTTTCTTGTTTATATTCAGGGTCCTTATGCTTCTCAGAAATAGGCTCACATTTCAGTTTATGAGTTTGGATGTGTGTGTGTGTGTGTATGAGAGAGAGAGTGTGCGTGCACACATGCAAAAGGCCACAGCAGTAACAACTCCAATCTGCTACCATCGTTCCCATTAATTTCAACGAGGTTTTTTTGCCAGAGTAATTCCTGGTTGAATCTGTGCTCTACTTCAGATCTCACAACCTATCAGGTGTCAGCAAGAGTTAAGCTCCAGGCAGTCTGGTTCCAGGACATGGGGGAAGGTGGAGGAACCTGACTGTCAGTCCAACTGGTCCAGAAGCAGGGCATGGTCTGAAAGAGGCAAGACCTGTATTCCAAAGCAGCATCAAACAATCAGAGGTACTAGATAGATGTGTGGCCAAAGCCAGGCAAGGGTCAAGTTCCTTGGCATAACTCAGGGAAAGGGAGCAGGAGCTTAGGTAGAGCCTTCACACAGCACAAGTTGCACAGACTGGAGAGCACACACTTTATCCTTCTAAGTGGCTGTGAGCTCACCAGGTGCTTCTGAGAGCTCCAACTGAATTTGGGGGGGGGGTGGCCTGAGTACTCCCAGCAGCTGAGTGGGCAGGAAGCTTCAGTCTGTTTCCCGCCTCCCAGCTGAGCAGAGCAGAGCAAGCTGCTCCAGCTGGTCCAGGGACTACAGAAGCAAGCAAGCTCCCAGAGAGCGAGTGACCTGAGCGAGCAAACAGGGGGAGCAAACAGGAGTTGGCCAGGGGAGTTGACATGGTAGAAGTAGGGATGGTGGAGAATTTCTCCACGAATCTTCAGGAGGCCGAGTGCCGACGCATTCGGCCCCCTGAAAGTGTTGGGGAAATTCTCTGCCGGCCCCCCGCCCCCCCCCCCGGAATGGGACTTACCTTCGGCGAATGTCCCTCCCGGCGGCGGGTCCCGGCGGCGGTTCGGCGGCGGTTCAGCGAGGGCAGGGGTGGCGGCCGGTCTCCCGACCAGCTGCCACTGCCGCCATTACAAAATAAAAAAGTACAGTGAAAAAAAACAACACACACCCGTGATAGGCTACGTGACGATTTACGTAGCCTATCACGGCTAGATTTCCAAAGTTCAGGCGAGGGGGGAGGCGCCCCGCCTCGCCCGGCTGAAATTCAGGCCGGGGGCGAGGCGCCCCATCTAGATTTCCAAAGTCAGCCGTGATAGGCTACGTAAATCGTCACGTAGCCTATCACAGGTGACTTTGGAAAAAAAAAGCACTGCCATTTGTGTTCCTTATTTGGACAGGGGTAGTCTACATAAAGATTTACGTAGACTACAGAGAAAATAAGGGAACGCTATTTGCGTTGCCCTTATTTTCACCGTAGTCTACGTAAATCTTTATGTAGACTAGATGTGCCAAAATAAGGAACGCAAATGGTGGCGCCCATGGGGCGCCGCCATTTGCGTACGCGCTTTCTTTCTTTTTTTCCCAAAGTCACCCGTGATAGGCTACGTGACGATTTACGTAGCCTATCACGGCTGGCTTTGGAAATCTAGCCATGATAGGCTACGCAAATCGTTACGTAGCCTATCACGGGTGTGTGTGTTGTTGTTTTTTTACTGTTTTTTTCGTGGCCGGGGAGATGGGGCGCTTCTCCCCAGCCTGAATTTCGCCAGCAAGGGATGGGGCGCCTCCCCCCCGGCCTGAATTTTGGCCAGGCAAGGTGGGGCGCCTCCCCCCCTTGCCTGAACTTTGGGGGGAGAACTGAAGCGCCTCCCCCCCACCGTGAAGCAAGCTGCGGGACAAGGTAAGTCCCTTTCGTCCATCCCTAGGTAGAAGAGACAAAGAAGACAAAAGAGACAAAAGAGAAAGAGGCTAAGAGGTAAGTGGGCTGCAGGAAGCCCAGGGGGCTGCCCTTTATCCTTCTGAGTGGCTGTGAGCTCACCAGGTGCTTCTGAGAGCTCCAACTGAATTGGGTGTGTGTGGCCTGAGTACTCCCAGCAGCTGAGTGGGCAGGAAGTTTCAATCTGTTTCTCGCCTCCCAGCTGAGCAGAGCAGAGCAAGCTACTCCAGCTGGTCCAGGGACTACAGAAGCAAGCAAGCTCCCAGAGAGCAAGCGACCAGAGCGAGCAAACAGGGGGAGCAAACAGAAGTTGGCCAGGGAAGTTTGGCAGGGGATGCCAAGGGGGAGGCCCCTAACATTTTTTTTCTTTTTTAACTAACTTTTTTTTCATTCATTTGTCTTGTAACACACACTTCCACACCAGTGGGACTCTGCTTTTAACCTCTACTGAGTAGAGGAGCAGGCACAGGCTAGTCTAGAACAATCACAAAGCTAGACACAAAAAGGGAAAAGAGGCAATGGAAGGACAAGACTTTCCAGTCGTGGTGACCTTCAAGGTGTGTGCAATGTTTGTTTTCTTGCCTGAGAACAACATGGCCTACACCTGCAACAAGTGCAAGTTGATCACGCTGCTGCTGGAAGAAAAAGTAAGTGGACTGGAGCGGCGACTGTAGATCCTCTGGGGAATAAGAGAACAGGAAGAGTTCTTGGACAGAATGGGGGAACTACAGCAGCAAAGGGAGGACCAGAAGCTTGAAGAGCAACAGCAAGATGAAGCAGAAGTGGGAAATGCTGAGGAGAAGAAAAATGAAGTAGAGGATACTCCTTGGAAAAGGGTGACAGTTAGGAGAAGAAGAAGTAGATGCCACTCTGCACCAGTGGAAGCACTGGAGCTGTGGAACCGATTCCAGGTACTTGCGGATGAGACTGGAGGACAGCCTGCAGAGGAAGAATCACAGGGGAACCTACATGAGAGTGAGCAAGAGGCTGAAGGTCAGTCAAACAGAGGCGATGAAACCCAGGCCTACAACAACAAGAAGAGTGGTAGTAGTGGGAGACTCCTTGCTGCATGGGATCGAGACCCAAGTATGTCACGAAGACCCGTGGACTCACCAGTTATGTTGTCTCCCAGGAGGACGGATTAGAGACGTGACTAAAAGGTTGCCTGCACTCATAAAGCCCACTGACAGGTATCCCTTTCTTCTCATCCATGTGGGAACAAATGATACTGCCAAGCAGAGCTACGAAGAAATCACGTCAGACTTTGAAGCTTTGGGAAGGAAACTCAAGAACTTTGGGGCCCAGATAGTTTTCTCATCCATCCTTCCAGTAGTTAGAAGAGGGATAGAAAGGGAACGAAAAATACTCCAGGTGAATGACTGGCTACGAAGGTGGTACCGACGAGAGAGATTTGGATTCTGGGTAGGGATGGGGGAGAATTTATCCCCGAAACTTCGGGGGGCCGAGTGCAAACGCATTCAGTCCTCTGAAGGTTGTTCGGGGAGAAATTCTCTGCCCCCCCGCCCCCCGCCCCCCCTGGGACGGGACTTACCTTTCACGAATGTCCCTCCTGGCGGCGGGTCCCGGCAGCGGTTCGGCAGGTCTTCGTCAGGGACGGAGGCGGCAGCCTGTCTTTTGACCGGCTCCCGCCACCGCCATTACAAGAAAAGTAAAAAAAAAAAAACGCCCCTGTGATAGGCTACGTAACTATTAACGTAGCCTATCACGGCTAGATTTGCAAAGTCAGCCGTGATAGGCTACGTTAATCGTCACGTAGCCTATCAGAGGTGACTTAAAAAAAAAAAAAAGCACGTACGGCTAATGGCGGCCCCCATATGGAGCCGCCATTCACGTTCCTTATTTGGTCACTGTAGTCTACGTAAAGAATAGCGTTGCCCTTATTTTCGCCGTAGTCTTCGTAAATCTTTACGTAGACTACAGGGACCAAATAAGGAACGCGAATGGCGGCTCCCTATGGGGGCCACCATTTGCGTATGCGCTTTTTTTTTTTTCCAAAGTCACCCGTGATAGGCTACGTGATGATTAACGTAGCCTATCACGGCTGACTTTGCAGATCTAGCCGTGATAGGCTACATTAATCGTTACGTAGCCTATCACAGGGGCGTTTTTTTGTTTTTTTTTTGAAGTTCGCGGCCGGGGAGACGGGGCGCTTCTCCCCGGTCTGAATTTCGGCCGCGCGAGGAGGGAAGCCTCCCCCCCTGGCCTGAACTTCGGGGGGAGCAGCGAAGTGCCTCCCCCCCACCGCCAAGCAAGCTGCGAGACCAGGTAAGTGACTTTCGTGCATCCCTAATTCTGGGACCACGGGCTATACTTCCTGGAAGATGGGCTGTTGGCAAGGGACGGGTTGCACCTCACAAAGGCTAGGAAGGACGTGTTTGGCCACAGCATGAAGAACATCAGGAGGGCTTTAAACTGAATCCTACGGGGAAGGGAGATGTAAAGTTGGGGGTAACAATGGACGTAGGCTCATGCAGTGCAACGGAGAGAACAGCTCTAATAGCACCCAATAATAGTCTTCAGAAACAAGTACAGCCATCTGTCAGGGATGCTCTGACTTGGATTCCTGCATTGAGCAGGGGATTGGACTTGATGGCCTTGATGGCCCCTCCAACCCTACTATTCTATGATTCTATGATTCTATGTAGGAAGAAAGCCAGACTATGAAGCACATGGTCTTCAATGTCTATATACTAATGCCCAGAATATGGGAAACAAACTTGAACTCTTAATACAAGAGGGAAATGATGACTTGATAGGTATAACTGAGACTTGGTGGGATGACTCTCATGACTGGAATACAGCAATTGAAGGATATAACTTGTTCAAAAAGAACAGGAGGAACAGAAAGGGAGGTGGGGTTGCACTATATGTTAAAAATACATATCTCTGCACAGAAATACAGGAGGATGAGCTTGGTAGCCCCATCGAGAGCATCTGAATCAAAATAAAAGGAGCAAAGAATAAAAGGAACCTGATGGTTGGAGTCTACTACTGGCCACCCAATCAAGGAAAAGACAAGGAAGAAACCTTTGAAAAGCAAATAGCCAATGTTTTAAGGAAGCATGATGTAGTAGTAATGGGGGACTTCAATTTCCCTGATATTTGTTCGGAGACAAATTCTGCAAAACATGGCCCCTCCAGGAAATTCCTGACTTGTGTGGCAGATAACTTCCTCCTACAGAAAGTAGAGGAAGGAACTAGAGGATCGGCTATCCTTAACTTGATCCTAACCAACAGAGGTGACTTAGTGGATAAAGGAGCAGTTACAGGAACTCTGGGGGAAAGCGACCATGTTGTACTTGAGTTCTTGGTTCTAAGGGATGCAAAAGCCATGTGTAGTCAAACGCGTACCCTGGATTTTAGGAAAGCTGATTTTACTAAACTCAGAACAATGATCAGTAATGTCCCATGGCAAGCGATGCTAACAAGAAAAGGAGTCCAAGATGAGCTTTTAAAAAAGGAAATTCTCAAGGCACAATTACAAACAATTCCAACAAGCAGGAAAGGTGGAAGACAACAGAAGAAGCCAATATGGCTTCACAAAAAGCTTAGAGATGACCTGAAAACAAAAAAGGACACATATAGGAAGTGGAAAGAAGGCCAAATAACAAAGGAAGAGTACAGGCAGGTAGCACAGAATTGCAGGGATGGCGTCAGGAAGGCTAAAGCTGAGAACGAGCTGAGGTTAGCGAGGGAGGCTAAAAACAACAAAAAGGCTTTCTTCAGCTATGTGCATAGTAAAAGGCAGAGGAAAGAAATGGTTGTCCAGCTATTAAATAAGGATGGCAAAACGATAACAGATGACAAAGAAAAGGCAGAGGTGCTCAATTCCTACTTTGGCTCAGTCTTCTCCCAAAAGAGGGTCTATGACCCCCCTGGCAAAGGCAAAGTACCAGCTGAAGGGGCAGGATTGCAGCTTGAGATCGATAAGGCATATGGTCAAGGAACACCTAATTACTTTGAATGAGTTCAGATCTCCAGGGCCAGATGAACTGCACCCTAGAGTAATAAAGGAACTGGCAGAAGAACTCTCAGAACCACTGTTTATTCTCTTTGAGAAATCATGGAGGACGGGGGAAGTGCCAGATGACTAGAGGAGGGCTAATGTGGTCCTTATCTTCAAAAAGGGTAAAAAGGAGGAACCTGAGAACTACAGACCAGTCAGTCTGACATCAATCCCTGGGAAAATTCTGGAGCAGATCATAAAGCAATCCATCTGTAAGCACCTTGAAAACAATGCCATGATTACTCGAAGCCAACATGGATTTGTCAAGAACAAGTCCTGCCAGACGAATCTGATCTCATTTTTTGATCAAGTAACCTCCCTTGTGGACTGTGGGAATGCTGTGGATATAATATACCTCGACTTCAGCAAAGCTTTCAACAAAGTGCCCCATGATATCCTGATGAGCAAACTAGCTCAAAGTGGGCTAGATGAAACAACGATCCGGTGGCTCCACAGTTGGCTACAGAATCGGACTCAAAGAGTGCTTATCAATGGGACCTTCTCAAACTGGGGAGAGGTAACGAGTGGGGTACCGCAGGGCTCAGTCCTGGGCCCAGTGCTCTTCAACATTTTTATGAATGACTTGGAGGAGAAGGTGCAGGGAATGCTGATCAAATTTGCAGATGACACAAAATTGGGTGGGATAGCTAATACTTTGGAAGACAGAAACAAAATTCAAAGTGATCTGGATAGACTGGAGAGCTGGGCAGAAAACAACAGAATGACATTTAATAGGGATAAATGCCAAGTTCTGCACCTAGGAAAAAGAAACCAAATGCACAGTTACAAGATGTGGGATACGTGGCTCCACAACACTACAAGCAAGAAGGATCTTGGAATTGTTGTCGATCACAAGCTGAATATGAGCCAACAATGTGATGTGGCTGCAAAAAAGGCAAATGCTATTTTAGGCTGCATTCGTAGAAGCATCGCTTCCAAATCCCAGGAAATACTGGTTCCCCTCTACTCAGCACTGGTTAGGCCTCATCTGGAGTACTGTGTCCAGTTCTGGGCACCACACTTTAAGAAGGATGCAGACAAACTGGAGAGGGTTCAGAGGAGGGCAACAAAGATGATCAGGGGACTGGAAACAAAGCCCTATGAGGAGAGACTGAAAGAACTGGGCATGTTTAGCCTTGAGAAGAGAAGACTGAGGGGAGATAGGATAGTGCTCTTCAAGTACTTGAAAGGTTGTCACAGAGAGGAAGGGCAGGATCTCTTCTTGATCATCCCCGAGTGCAGAACACGGAATAATGGGCTCAAGTGACAGGAAGCCAGATTCTGGCTGAGCATCAGGAAAAACTTCCTGACTGTTAGAGCAATATGACAATGGAACCAATTCCCTAGGGAGGTGGTGGGCTCTCCCACACTGGAGGCGTTCAAGACGAGGCTGGACAGCCATCTGCCAGGGATGCTCTCTGACTTGTATTCCTGCATTGAGCAGGGGGTTGGACTCGATGGCCTTGTAGGCCCCTTCCAACCCTACTATTCTATGATTCTATGAGAGCAAACTCTGAAGTTAGGGGTGTATAGGGCCTGGTGAGCCAGGATTGGTCCCTGCAGTGCCAGCGTCAGATTTTTGAGGGCCCTTGGGCAAGACATCCTTAGTGGATCCCCTCCCTTCTCACCATCATTATATCACCACCAGCTACTCTTGCTCCGCCTCCACTTTCCCATCATTGCTCCCACTTGCTTGCTTGACAGGCAGAGAGCCAATGAGCAAGGAGGCTGTGGCATTTCCTGCTCCTTCTCCTTCTCAGCACCATGGTTGTATGGGCAAGAACAAGAAGCAGGCGAATAAGCTTGTTGCGATGGCGAAGAGGTGCTGTCCACCCCCAGGCCCAAAACTCCAGGCAAAATTCCATTGGGGAGAGCCGAGAGGAAAACATCTGGAAACCACTCAGCTACATCAATCAATTAAAGGGTACCATTCTGGCCAATCATAGATTACCTACCCTGCAATTAAACACATCCACAAACTGGCAACAGATATTTACATCTCATTAACAGGGAGACGCATACAATGCAGGCATGAAAATTAAGAAATTAGAGACAATTATTGCATCGGAAGGAAGAGCAGGAGGGATGTTGAAAGAGGCTGTGGCCATTTGCCTTTTAGTCTACCAAAGTTCATCTACATCCTAATTGGCTGTAAAATTGTTAGAATAGCTTGCTTGGTCTTTCTAGTCCTTTGAAGAACACATCCAGTTTCAACAAAAAGCTGGTGTGGATGCATACAGCTGCTTTCCCTTCTACTTCCAGGAGAGAGGGCTTTTTCCCCCCTAATCACATTGAACTGGGGCAGCTTGTTAAACAAACCTCAAACATCATTTATGTCTAAAACCTATATAACCCCTGAATTGGAATACAGATGGGATACCTTTAGTGGATTGAGGGGCAGTTCATACATGCATGTGTTTGCCTTTTTTTCCTTAACACTTGATGATTCCTAGCTGAATGCGTGGAAAGACTCCATCAAAAATCACCGCTTATAAGCCAATATGAAAGTTCTGTCTCTGGCATTTGGTCTACGATGGCATTTTTCACACATGCAAACTGCCCTTTAAAGACGTAGTCAATAGGTAATGAACATGCATGTGTATGTTGTAGATAGGGATGGATGAGAAATCTGTTTCAGTTTGGTTTTGATCAGAATTTACCCACTTTGCACCTTCCAAATGGAACATTGACTCAGATGTGACCTGAGGTCGAAGTCCATACATTTCCAAGCTTGCAGTGTGATTTGTAGACCAAAAAAGAATGTGTTTGACAGCATCCAGACATTTGAAACATGTGCATGAAAAAAATGTGTACTTTTGAAAAATGTGCACAAATTAGGGATGTCAGAGAATTCCACCATGGATTCCAGTGAGGCCGGATTCTAAAGAATCCGGATCTAAAGAATTCAGCCCCCTGGAATTTGTGGTGGAATGGCCTCCTGCCCCTCACCCCCCCCACGGAATCCCCCCGGGACAGAACTTACCTGGGGCGGATGCGGCGGCAGCTCCAGCGGCGGCTCTGGTGGTGGCTCCGGCCGGTCTCCCGGCCAGCCACAGCCGGGCTGCTGTGGCCGCCATTTGCGTTCTTGCAGCCGTGATAGGCTACGTAAGTATTTATGTAGCCTATCACGGCAAAGAGCAAGGACACAAATGGTGGCCACTATGCCATTTGTGCCCCTGCTCTTTGCCGTGATAGGCTACATAAGTATTTACGTAGCCTATCTCGGTAAAGGCAGCCACGCAAATGGAGTCGCGGCCGCCATTTGTGTGGCTGCCTTTACCGTGATAGGCTACGTAAATACTTACGTAGCCTATCACGGCAAAGAGCAGGGGTGCAAATGGTGTAGCGGACATCATTTGTGTCCCTGCTCTTTGCTGTGATAGGCTATGTAAATACTTCCGTAGCTTATCCAGGCTGCTTGCAAGGACGCAAATGGCGGCCACTATGATGGCCGTCATTTGCGGCCGCAGCAGCCCGGCTGTGGCCGGAACTCCAGCTGCGGCCGGCCCCGACCAGCAGCTCCGTGGAGCCGCTGTGGAGCAGAGCCGGCCGGAAAGGATTCCGGGGGGAGGGATGGAGTGCCCCCCCCTCCACTGTGGATGCCCCGGCGCAGAGCCAGGTAAGGGATTCGTACATCCCTTGCACAAATGCACTTCAATCAATGGGAGAAGAATGCATAAATTTCAAAGATGTGCATAATCAAGGCATACATTTGGAAAAAAATATGCATAAAAATATGCACAGTTTTTCATGCAAAGAGAAAAAAGCAAACCTCGCAATCTGATATGGACTCAAGTCAGAATGAGCTTTGAGATGGAAGCTGGAGAACTTTGGTGAGCTCATGTTTTGCTTATTTGCACATCCCTGGCTGTAGACCAGCTCCTAGTTCTGTTTGGCTCCCTAGTAGGGATGTCAGAGAAATCCACAATGGAACCAAATGAGTTCAGATTTTCATGAATCCAACCCACAGATTCTGCAGCAGACCAGCATTCCCAATGTCCAGCATATTCAGTGGACTTGTGGACTGATTTTCTAATGTTCACAAATTTTGTGCAAATTTCATTGTAGAGAAATGGGCAACATTGGGGGGGGGGGAGAGAACTTGGCTAAAAGTGAGCATCTCCCCCATTGGCTAAAGCATTAAAATGTGCATTTGGGGGGAACTTGCACATTTTCCCATTTGCAAATTTGTGTGACTGAGCACTGGCGCACTGGCGAATTTGCACAAATTCAGAAACAAAAAATTCTGATTCTGTCCATGGACGGCGAACTGAATGAAAGGTGCCCGGCAATCTGTGAAACAGAGATGGAATGGATTTTACACAATCCATGCATCCCTACTCCCAAGAAGCAGTTATCAAAAGAGAGCATTTCATTGTGGTCCCACTCTTAGAGCATGTACCACAAGGGACCTTTCCACCTCTGAAAGCAGGCCTGACTAGGCCTTGTAAGCAGTTTTGTTCAGGCAAGATGCCTGATAGGAGTGTGTGTGTGTGTGTGTGTGTGTGACCCTGAGAAGGCAGTGTAACTTGCTCATTATAAACAGAAAAATCCTATCCACCAAAGGAGCTCATCCCTTAAGATAAGCAGGCAGCTGTGCTGAAAAGACTGTTGCTGAGTTAAATTAGCCCTTGAGCATGTGTAGTGTATTTTCTTTGTTCTCTAACTTTCAGTTTGTATAAATGTACCCTGTTTTGTTTTTCGGTGAGTCACAGTGTCAGCTGTCTCTCCTTCAGCTGTGATCTGCTCGAATAAATTTCTGACTGTTCAACCTAACCTGCCCTGGATATTTCCTTATCACAGCATTTTGGTTCAGTGTGCTTTGAAACAAACAAAATAGGACATGTGCAAAGTAATGTGCATCCAAGAAACAAGGCACTGTGTGTCCTGCTTTTACTATGTATCTCCCCTGTGTTGGCGGCTGTGCTCATGATGGGAGTCAGGGCAGGGCCTCCTGTGTCAATTTCCTCCATGCAGGATACCAAAGAATCAGCATGGGCTCATTTTTGGCATGGAGCTTGCTGCAGAGATAGGGTGGTCAAGTGTCCTGCTTTACAGAGGACAGTCCTCCGTTTCGGAGAGCTGGCAGAGGATGATCCTCTATTTGAAGGTGTCCTCTGTTTGATGGGTTGTCCAGTCCAAGGGTGGCTTAAAGGCAAGGAACCATAAAGAGGGAGAGGCAGGGGCAGCAGACAGAGCAGGCACACCGGAGCCCTTTAGTCAGTCTCTCTCCACCTTGTATTTCTGTTAAAATAATAGTTATTCTTTCCCAATTTGCACCTACACATATAAATTAGCATACTCACATTTTATGCAAATCTTCTGTCCTTTTTTTTTTTTTTTTGGTGATGCATTTCCTCTCTTTTGGCAATGCATGTGGCTACCCTATGCAGAGGCTGAAAATAGCATGTTTGCTAGTAGCAAGTAGCCGAGAGAAATGTAGATCTTTGACTAGATAATGGATCCCAATGAGCTGAGTCTTTGAAAGAGGGAGTTTCTTCTAGGGGAGATAAGGTGTCCATACAGCATTTCTAAAAACCCAGTGTCATCTCCATCGCCGCTGCCACCACCCCAGCTTTACTCAAGTGAATTGTGTAAAGGAGCCAAACAGGATCAGGGTCAGGTTGTAGGTGGCCATATCCAAATCTAGATTTACAGCATGATTCTCCAGCTCAGTGTTCCAGATTCAAGTGACTTAAGCTGGAACCTGGAGGAGCTGAATCCTGAAGTGTAGCAGGAGGAAGGTCCTGCTCTGTTGGCCAGGGAAAGACAGAGGCCAGGCTCCAGACCAAGCCAATTCCAAAGCTTCATACTGCCTGCCAGTTGCAGAGGCTGATGCTATGCATGGCCCTATTCCCTTCTGGGTCTGAATGAACAGTCCTCCCGGAGAGCTCACAACTGAAAGTCCCTCTGGTCTAGGGCCTTTCATTAGGCAGAGTGAGGCAACTGCCTCTGGTGATAGATATGGGCTAGGGGGAGCAATAACAATGTGTTGGAGGACAGAACTCTATAGGCCATGGAGCCTATCCTAGCCTGCTGTCCTCAGGTCCAGTGGAGGACTCTGACCTGTTGCCAGTGTTGAATGAAGATTCAGCTGCTAGTCCAGTCAGCTGCTGTAGATGCAATGGGTAGGGGGAGGAAACCATATGGTCCTTTTTCCTTAAGCAGCAAAATATCTTAGTCTGGTCCTGCTTTGGCCTACCCATAATGTGTCCAATCAGCCCACAGCATCCCTGATTGGGAAGAGGCTTCCTTACAGCACATGCATGAAGCTGCCTGCATTTGCCTCTGGGCAAAATGGGGGACCCTTGTGCGCAAGGATCAGAGAGATTCTGAATGAATGCATTAGGAGCGATCTCTCCCCACCCCACATTGCTAACCCCTGTACAGCCATGCCCTTTACCTCTTTTTGCATCCATCAACATTCTTTCAACATCCTCCACAAAGCCAGACTGCATCTTGGCATCTATCATGTCGAGAGTCTCCAAATCAGAAGGTTTGGGAATGGGGCAGGGGGAAGAGAGGTTGAGAATGGGTTGCTTTCGGCACCTTTGCTCTGTCTCGGTTGCCATACACAGATAGCTGCAAAGGTAATTGCCCCATCCAAGGGCTGAGGGCATTGCTCATCTCATAGTTTGTCAGAAACGGCCAATAATACCACCCTACAATGTAAAGGGAAGTGACAGGGAGGGAAATAATTTAGCCCTTAACTGACATGTTATCCAGTTAAAATCCATTTACCTTCTGCTTCTCCGTGTGTCATTGCTCATTTCAGTTTGGAAGTGACATAGTCCTGAATGCTGTTAACAGGCTGTCTCCGAAGGGGGAATTTAGAGAGATACTGAGAGATCCAGAAGTGTGGTAACCGATGAAGGAAAAGAAAACTTTGCCATGGCAGTCTGGCGTCATGGCTTAAGGTTTAGTCAGGAGCTGGAATAAATGTTGGGTTGCAGATGTGGATTCCCCAGAAGAATTTTCCCCATTTTGAACTCCCTTTCAAAAAAAAAAAAAATCAGTTCATTCTCCTGCTGTGATGTTACATTACATGTCCAACTGGAATGCAATTTTATTGAGGGAAGCCAGGCGGGTGGAATGAAGTTGCCAAGGTAAAATTTGCACAAGCACCTTACCATTCAGGAACAAGAGTTTAAATTTATAATCTTGAACAGTGTTCCTCCAAAAAATTAAAATTGAAATTTGAAAATCTCAAAATTCCAGAATCCAAGCTTTGGAAATTCACCTCAATTTTCACATAAAAAGGGGAAAAGGAGTTAAGGTCTCCATTTCTCCTTGGAGAGAGAGGTCTGAAAAATCCTATTGCTCCTAGGACACACAGGGACCACAGGATTTTGCCCTCAATGGATTTGTCTGCTGCTAACAACAAATTTTAGCTTTGTGTTGAGCAGAGAATCCCAGATCTAGTCACATCTAATTGCATGACTACATAGCAAACCATGTGCTACATCAGATATTACTTGATGATATAAATTCTGATTGTTGCTCCCCAAGCAAGATATGAAGCTTGCTCCCAAAATTCTCCTCATCTGAATTTCTTCCTGGATTTTGAAGTTCTGAATCAACTAATATTGGGGTGGGAGTGGAGGAAGGTTCTGAAAAGAGGAAGCAATCCATGAAAAATTATTCCTTCTTCCATGTTTCATTTCTAAATTTTGTACACAGTGCTGGGCTTTTAGTTGCTTCACTTCATTTGTGACTTCTCCCCCCATCACCTCCTGCATGTGCATCTGAGAAGACATTATATATTATATATTATATCCATGGTTCTTTTCATACAGTGTTTTACTGATGCTCCTGTTCACATATGCATTGATAAAACACCACAGAGAAAAGTAATCTTGGTGTGATTACATGTACAGCTGCATCAAAATTCTTCTTGAGTAGTGTTTTACCAGTACACAGGAATACACATTCACATGAGTAAAAGACTGCACACACACACACACACACACACACACTGCAATTCTACAGTCCCAGCAAGATTGATGTTGTTTTGGTGTGTGTGTGTTTTGTTTTGTTTTTTTCTAGTGTTTTATCAACTCACATCCACATCAGTAATGTAGAGGGGCAAATAACAGATGAAAACAAATGAAGGGAAATGTAAACTGCATCAGACTGTCCATGCTTTAATTCCACAGAATTATAAAGGAATGAAATGGGGGAAATGTTGCTTATCCCTAGAATTTATAAATGAGACCTGGGATTCTGAAAATGACAGTGGGTCCCCCTTCTTGGACTGGGAAATATTCACCCATAGGATGTTCCCTACAGACAGTCCTCAGCCTTTCACTCTCCAGAAAGAAGAATGGGATAGATGCTAGTTAATTGAATTCAGAGTTGCCCTTTTCCCAAATCCATTCAGATGACAGATTAATTTGCATCTGTTGAATGTGCAGCACTGCTAATAATGGAAAACAATATTTATGCTAATGAGAGGAACAGCAGAAGAGCTTTGGGAAGGAGCCATTCTTTGTTAAGTAGCCAGGGCGTAGCTGATTAGAAAAGGCCCAGTGATTGATAGCTCCATCCATCTTCTTGTGATCTCCCCAGTTCTACTCTTCTCTCTGCTGTCTTTCTCCCCACCCCCTTCTAAATTTAGACTGTAAGCTCCTTGACACAGGGATATACCTTTTGCTTATGTAAAATGCCTTGTACAATGAGGCTGCAAATGTCCTTGGGAGTAAGTCCCATTAAGTATAGTGGGACTTCCTTCTGAGTAAAAATGCATTGGATTTGGCTGTGATGGATTAATCATAATAATATAAGCAATGAACACCAGTGTTTAACTCAAGTTCAACAACACCCAATCTTGTCCTCAGCACCCAACTCACATCCATTTCTCACATTTGATCCTCTAAATACTTTTCACATTTGTGAGTGTGACATGGGGAACTGATTGGCCAAAGGCAAAACTGATTTGGCAGAAAGGATCAAGGTCATTTTGGAGGTTGGACCACCCCTCCATTCTCCAAGAGAAAATGGTTATGTAGCAATTCAAGGTCTACCTTGGACAACTGATCTACACATGCACTTTCAAGTACAGAAAGGTCCTGTGGGTGTGAACGAAGCCTCCTCATGCAAAGATCTCCTATCATGGCTACAACGCATTTTTCTTTGCAGTTGTTGTTGTTGTTGTTGTTGTGGACTGACTTTTGATGGATTGTAACAAGTACCCATGGAGGTGGAGTTGCTGTATTGGTCAGAAACTCCATGGTACCAGCCCAGATTCTTGACAGTGTAGCCCCTACCCTTGTTCCAGACCAGGACCCTGAACCCTCATCCTCAAGAGGAGCCCAACGCTTTGTCCTCCAAGGAGGTTCAAGGGGTAATGGCTCAGGGAGATGACTCAGCCTCAGAAAGGTGTTATGAGGTTTCTACCTCCCCAGGACTCAGTTCACCAGAAATACCTCAGGAGTCCACTCCCCTGCATGCAGAGGAGGTTGCATTACTGGCCTCAGATTCTGAGGCCATGAAGACACTAACATGCCACACCCACTCCCATGCCATTGCAGCCTGAGATTGTCCAGGCCCCTTTAAGAGACAAAGTCTCTGTCAGTATGGAGGTGGGGGAAATTAGGCTAAAGGATGCTACACTTCTGTTTAAGTCTCAATATTGCTTGGATCCTTGTTGGAGCAACATATAGACAACTCTGTCTAGCTGCCAGCCCCACTCACAGCTGTCCATGGTGCTGATCTCTTTCTATCTTGTTTCCTGAGAAACCTGACCTAACCTGATCCCAACAAAAGGTCTGATCCATAGCATAACCCTGCAACCCAAGCTATTTCACAGAACATCATCAGGACCCACTGCCTGAAACACTAATCCTACATGGCAAGAGTACACTACATTATCCCATATCTTTTAAGCTAAAAGGGAATGCAACCCAGGTCTTCAGCATGAAAGATCAAAGCACTATACCTCAGTCCTAAATGCTTTCATTTGGAAGCAATGGGAAGGGTTTTCAAGGGCACTTGCTTCTGAGTAAGTTGTCTTTGAATAACAGCTTCAGCTCCCTAAGTGATATTCAGATCTCCTCTACTATTAGGAAATCATTTTGATATCAACTTGTCTGGAGCATAACCCAGAACCCATGTGCATTGTAAAAGTTCCTAGGGCAGAAGGGAGAGGGCCTTCTCAGTGGTGGTCCCCCATCTATGGAATGAGCTCCCTGATGAGGTCTGCCTGGTGCCAACATTGTTATCTTTTTGGTGCCAGCTTAAGACCTCTCTCTTTTCCCAGCCACTTGGCAGCACATGATGAGTTTTATTCAGTCTTGGATGTGTCTTCAGTTATGACTAACTGTTCAAAGTTGCTTTTAGGAAATGTTGTTTGTGTATATTATCTGTGTGCTTTTATGTAAGTGGCTTTTAAACTTTGCATATTGTATTTTACTGTTTTAACTTTTGTAAACTGCCCAGAGAGCTTTGACTATGGGGCAGTATAGAAATAATAACAACAACAGCAACAGCAACAACAACAATAATAGTATCACTTGAAGAAGAACAGCTATTTTAAAGCGCAGAAGCTTTTCTCTTTTAGCTTGTGCTGCAGGCTTCCCAAATAAAGAACAACTATGCTGTTAGCCCTTATTCCAGCCTCCCTCATCCTGGTTGAGCCAGACTGGTTCCTTGCATATGTGTGAAGTTTCAACTCCTAGCCAGCATGGCCTATGGTCAGGAATGCTGGGAGTGTAGTCCAAAACTAGGGATGTACGAAAGTCACTTACCTTTTCGTGGATTGTGTTTGTGGGGGGGGTGCTCCGTCCCTCCCCCCGGAATCCTTGACAGGGGGAAGGCAATCCGGTCCTCCCCCCAAAATACTCGATGGCCGGCTCTGCTCCACGGTGGCTCCATGGAGCATCTGGCCAGGCCAGGGCTGTCCACAGCTGGATTTCCAGCCACAGACTGGCTGGTGCAGACACAAATGGTGGCTGCCATAGCGGCCGCCATTTGCATCCAGCCAGGGAGCCGTGATAGGCTACATAATAAGTCTTTACGTTGCCTATCATGTCTGGGTAAAAAAACAACAATGGCATATGCAAATGGCGGCAGCTATGGCAGCTGCCATTTGCGTTCCTTATTTTAAGCTGTTTTAATCTATGTAAATATTTACGTGGACTATTACAGCAAAAGAAAAAGGGGAACTAGGGTTGGCGGAGAATTTCTCCCCGAAACTTCGGGGGGCTGAGCGCCAATGTGTTCAGCCCCCCGAACAAGTTTCGGGGAGAAATTCTCCACCCCCCCGCCCCCCACCCCCCCCCCCGGGATGGGACTTACCTTTGGCGAATGTCCCTCCCGGCGGCGGGTCCGGCCAGCGGTTCGGCGGGTGTTCGTCCGGGGCGGGAGTGGCAGCTGGTCTTTCGACTGGCTGCCGCCGCCGCCATTCCAAGAAAAGAGAAAGAAAAACGCCCCCGTGATAGGCTACGTGATGATTAACGTAGCCAATCATGGCTAGATTTGCAAAGTCAGCCGTGATAGGCTACGTAAATCGTCACGTAGCCTATCACGGGTGACTTTAAAAAAAAAGAAAAAGCGTGTACGGATAATGGCGGCCCCCATAGGGAGCCGCCATTCCCCTTCCTTATTTGGTCGCTGTAGTCTACGTAAAGATTTACGTAGACTACGGCGAAAATAAGGGCAACGCTATAAAGATCTACGTAAAGATCTGACTTTGCAGATCTAGCCGTGATAGGCTACGTTAATCGTCATGTAGCCTATCACGGGGCGTTTGTTTTTTTTAAAAAAAACTTTTTAGTTCGCGGCCGGGCGAGGCGCCTCCTCCTCGGCCTGAATTTCGGCTAGGCGAGGCGGGAAGCCTCCCCCCCGGCCTGAATTTCGGCCGGGCGAGGTGGGAAGCCTCCCCCCCCTGGCCTGAACTTCGTGGGGGGAGCAGCGAAGCACCTCCCCCCCACCGCGAAAAGCTTCGAGGACAGGTAAGTGACTTTCGTCCATCCCTAAGGGGAATGCAAATCGCGTAGTGGGCGCTATTTGCATTCCTTTCTTATTCGCCGCTTTAGCCTACATAAATATTTACGTAGGCTAAAACAGCAAATAAAAAAGGAACACAAATAGTGCCCACTACGCGATTTGCATTCCCCTTTTATTTCGCTGTAATAGTCTACGTAAATATTTACGAAGACTAAAACGGCGAAAAATAAGGAACGCAAATGGCGGCCGCCGTAACTGCCACCATTTGCGTATGCCATTTTGTTTTGTTTTTCTTTTTGACCCAGACGTGATAGGCTATGTAAAGACTTATGTAGCCTATCACGGCAAAGACCAGACTGCAAATGGCAGCCGTGGCAGCCGGTCGAAAGACCAGCTGCTGCCGCCACCGAAGCCGCCACTAGAGCCACCGCCGTCCGGACATCCGCCCCAGGTAAGTCTTGTCCCGGGGGGGGATCTGCGGGGGGGCGGGGGGGTGGCAGACCATTCCGCCATGGATTTTGGGGGGCCATCGGCCTCACTGAAATCCATGGCGGAATTCTCTGCCATCCCTATCCAAAACATCTGGAAGGTGCCAGATTGTAGAAAGCTGTTTTACTCCCTTTAAGCACCCTGCCATGATTACAGTCGTGGTACTGAATTTACTTAGGGCACAACCCTATGCATGTTTAGACAGAAAACAGTCCTACAACTCCCAGGAGGCCCCAGCCAGCCATTTTCTGGCCCTTAATTTGCTTAAGTTATAACATCCCGCTTTTTGCCTTTGTGCAGATTCTCAGCCTCCAATTTTATACTCACAACAACTCTGTGAGGTAGATTAGCCTGAGAGAGAGAAAAAAAGTCAATGACTGATCCAAAGTGACATGTTCAACCTGGCTGGGTGGGGATTTGAGCCAGAATTTCCTCAAAATCCATGCTGGTTTACAGTAGCTGAAGGAGGATCCCTCCCCCCACCCCCGAGGATCATTTAGATTGCCATCTATGATGTGTGCTTGGGAGTAAGTCCCATTGAACTCAGTAGGGCTTAGGTAGGGGTAGATGAATCTGTCAATTTCACTTTCTCCAACCTCCAATATTCTCTAACAGAGCAATCCTCTGGTTCATGGAGAGCATCCCAGAGCCCATAGGATTTCTTGAATTTCCCCCTGCCAAAGCCATAGACATGGTTATGACTCTGGGATGGGGTGCACACAACCTGAATCCTCCCCCCTCCTTCTTGCTGCCACCATGAAAAGAACTCTGGCATGTGCTTTCTGAGGTTGCAAAAGTGGCCTTGGAGGACACTGTAGAGGTCAAAAAGAGGGTGTTCCAGTGTGTGTGCATGGTACGGAAGAGGAGAGAACCAGATATGAAAAATCCTATGACATCTCTGGCCCCAGCTACCTTGCCTTGTCAAGATGGGCTCAAAGGCCTGTCTAGAGGGGGGGAAACACACAGTCAGGGCCAGAAATATTGGAACAAGGATAACTGTTTTGGCAGTTGGCCTCTGTACACCACCACACTGAAGTTGAAAGGAAACACACTCAGATGGGAGTGAAGTCAGGACTTTCAGCTGTAATTCAAAGGATGTGACAAAAGTGGGGCACTAACCATTCAGGAAGGATAGCCAGTGGCATATGCACACACCCATTGTTAGTGCCTCATTAATAATGGAACAAATGGCTGACAAGCAGCTGCATGGCCAGGTGTGGCCTGTTTCCTGGGCACCCCATGACCAATCAAGCAGATAAAAGGCCTGGAGGTGGTTCTGAGTGTTACATTTGCATTTGGTAGCTGTTCACTGGAACTCCCAACATGAGGTCCAAAGAGGTGTCCATGCGAGTGAGGGAGGCCATCATTAGGCTGAGAAAACAAAATAAACCCATCAGAGAGATCGCAAAAACAGTGGGAGTGGCCAATACAACAGTTTGGAACATCCTGAAAAAGAAGGAATCAACTGGCAAACTCAGCAACAGCAAAAGGCCTGGAAGACCATGGAAGACAACTAAAGTGGATGACCACAGAATTCTGCTCATGGTGAAGAGGAACCCTTTCACAACAACTAGCCAGGTCAAGAATGCTCTTGAGGAGGTAGGCATGTCATTGTCAACATCTACAGTCAAGAGATGGCTTTATGAATGTAAATACAGGGGCTTCACGACAAGGTGCAAGCCACTGGTAATGCTCAAGAACTGAAAGGCCAGATTAGCCTTTGCCAGCAAACACCTAAAAAAGCCTGCCCAGTTCTGGAATAAGATTCTTTGGACTGATGAAACCAAGATTAACTTGTACCAGAATGATGGGAAGAGAAAAGTATGGAGAAGGAAAGCAACAGCTCATGATCCAAAGCATACCACATCATCTGTCAAACATGGTGGAGGCAGTGTTATGGCATGGGCATGTTTGGCTGCCAATGGAACCGGGTCACTGGTGTTTATTGATGGCCTGACTGCTGATAAAAGCAGCAGGATGAATTCTGAAGTGTATAGGGCTATACTTTCTGCTCAGATTCAGCCGAATGCTACCAAACTGATAGGACGCCACTTCATATTGCAGATGGAGAATGACCCCAAACATACAGCAAAAGCTACCCAAGAGTTTCTCAAGGCAAAGAAGTGGGATGTTCTTCAATGGCCAAGTCAGTCACCTGATCTCAACCCAGCAGAGCATGCTTTTCACTTACTGAAGACAAGACTGAAGGCAGAAAGACCCACAAACAAGCAGCAGCTGAAGGCAGCTGCAGTAAAGGCCTGGCAAAGCATCTCGAGGGAGGAAACTCAGCATTTGGTCATGTCCATGGGTTCCAGACTTCAGGCAGTCATTGACTGCAAAGGATTTTCATCCAGGTATGAAAGGCGATCCTTAAGTTTGAAATGATGTTGGGTTGTTCCATTACTTATGAGCCACCAACGATGGGTGTGTGTGTTTGCCGCTGGCTGTACTTCCTGAATGGTTAGTGCCCCACTTTTGCCAAACCCCTTGAAATACAGCTGAAAGTCCTGACTTTGCTCCCATCTGGGTGTGTTTCCTTTCAACTTCAATGTGGTGATGTACAGAGGCCAACTGCCAAAACAGTTATCCTTGTTCCAATATTTCTGGCCCTGACTGTATAAAAAAAAGAGCACAGAGATGCAAAAATCACTTCCATCACTCTTCCCACCCTGCTGGCAGCAGCTTGGCAGGGCATAGGATGCTTGGAAGCCTCCAAGATCAGAGGCTTCCATCTAGCAGGGGTCAACCTGATCAGGCTGCACTCTAATTCTTTCTGTCCCATATATATGAAAAAAATAGTGAGTGTTGGTAAGTTCTGACAAACAGCGAACTGAACGAAATTCTCACCCATCTGCACCAGCCTAATTCAATTGGAACAGCTAGTCCCACCAAAGTGAGTGCCATGTTATACTTACCTGCCATGTCTCTACTAAAGATGAGGAGCCTGTCAGAAAAAAGAGAGAAGTGGCAAGCCTAATTCGACACCACAAAGTTGACTGAGCCCAGACTTTTAAGAGCAAAGCATTCAAAGCCCTGGGCATGGATAGCAATGCTGGAGATATTCGGGACAGATTAAAATGAGCTTGGATTTCTAATAATCTGACCTGCAGAATCTACTGTGGAGTGCCCCCCTCTGGCTGCATGCAGCCCATGGACTTTCGGATGATTTTTTTACTTTCCCAAAATTTACACACATAAATCTGTAGAAAAATACGTACGTTTCTGCTGAGGAAACATTGAATGGAATGGAGGACAATGCACTAAATGTTACGTACTGAGGTAAATTATGTAAATACTTATGTAACGATTTCTGTATTTTTCCGCACAATGAAAAAAAAATATTTGCATCTGTCTGTGAGCGGATGACGGAACGAAAGGCGCCTGACAATCCGCGAAACACAGACGGAGTGTATTTTACACAGTCTGTACATCCCTAGGCCTGGATGGATAAATCTGTCACTTTTGGTTTCACCCACATTTTCATCTTTTAAATCTCAAGCTTTTTCCATCCCATTTATGAAGAAATGTGTGAATTTGGTAGGTTCTTATCAAATGAACAAAAACAGAACTCTTGATCACTCCTGGTTCTCCAAGAGATTGCACCGGATAAAATTGCACTGCACAGCATCACGCTCCCAAAATGCACTGCAGAGTCCACTGCTACCTAGAGTGCCACTTTGGTGGAAAGGCAAGAGATAATTTACTAAATAAAGAAATAAAAGTGACAGTGGCATTGAGAAGGGAGAATCTGAGGTGGGCAGAGCTTATCTGGAGCATTACCCACTTTTGGAAGGCAGCCACTGCCACTGAGGTGCGTGCGTGTGTGTGTTTTAATAGAAAAAGCAGAAAAAAATAGAGAAAAATAGAAAAACGGGATTTTTTTTTCCTATTTCCGGATGACATGCAGCTCTACCTCTCATTCAAATCTTCACCAAGTTTGGCCGTAGAATCCCTGTCCAAATGTCTGGAGACGGTGAGTGGCTGGATGGGGAGGAATAAGCTGAAGCTGAACCCTGACAAGACCGAGGTACTTTTGGTGGGAGACAAGAGGAGGCTAGGGGATGTTGACCTGGTGTTGAATGGGGTACAGCTACCCTTGAAAGACTAGGTCCGCAGCCTGGGGGTCATTTTGGACTCCCAGCTGTCCATGGAGGCTCAGGTGTCAGCTGTGAGCCGGACAGCGCTGTATCAACTCCATCTGATACGGCGGCTGCGCTCCTACCTTCCCGACCATCTGCTCCCATTGGTAGTACATGCCCTGGTCTCCTCTCGTTTAGACTACTGTAATGCGCTCTATGTGGGGTTACCTTTGAAGACGGTTCGGAAACTGCACCTGGTACAGAACGCGGCGGCTCGCCTGATTAAAGGCAGCCGCCGGCGAGATCACATCACTCCAGTGCTGAAGGAGTTGCACTGGTTACCAGTTGTTTTCCAGGCCAAATTCAAGGTGTTGGTTTTGACCTTTAAAACCCTATATGGTTCCGGCCCAGCCTATCTTAAGGAGCACCTCCAGCAGCACCAGACACGCCGCTTAACAAGATCAGCCTCGGATGGCCTTCTCTCTGTCCCATCAGCCAGGACAGCTAGACTGGTGGGGACAAGGGAGAGGGCCTTTTCTGTGGTGGCCCCCACTCTGTGGAACTCCCACCCTAGGGAACTCCGCCATGCCCCCTCTTTAATGAGCTTCCGTCGTGCATTAAAAACGTGGTTGTTCAGGCAGGCATTTGGGGTGGGTTAGGGTATTTTAGAAAATGTTTTTATTGTAGAATTTTATTGTTTTAAACTGTTTTATTGTAGGCTGTACATCACCCAGAGTGGCTGGGTGACCAGCCAGATGGGCGATTAATAAATTTAATAATAATAAATAAATAAATATTGTAAAATGGGACTCTTGTCCTTTAAATACAATTGTCACAAATTTAAAGACCCAGGATTTTTGCTTGGAAAAAATCTTAGGAGGGGCAATACACCCACATGCTCCAGTTTTGTTCTGGTCCCAGGCTGCCGCATTGCCCCATGTCCAGTGAGAATACAGCCTAGGAAATATCTGTGTGGCTGGGAAGTTCTATAGTGGTGGGCAGGCTACTGTTTTATGAAAATGTGTCTTCCATTCCTGAGCTTTTCCTTGATGAACCCCTGATAAATTTCCAGACCACCACAGGATTCCCCAAAACACCGCTTGAACACTACCGCTTTGCAAACTCACGCTTCCTCCAAAAGGACAGTGATTGTGTTCTGTCTTAACTACAAATCCTCCAATCATTTGGGGGTTATTGTCCCCTACAGTCTCCATTTTACAAGGACAGGAAAAACTCCCAAGGAATTGGGTGTTTGAGACGGAGGTCTCTCTCAACCAAAAGATGCTTCCCTGCTAAGGCAGCATGAACCTGTTTCTCTTAAGTGAGTTGGCTCTGGTTCTCTCCGCCAGGCAGTGGAAATGGATGTAAGGCTGGGGAGGAATTTTCTTGTTTTCCCCAGCACTTTCTTTTCAGAAGTGGCTCCACCTGTCATGTGTCATGCAGGGCATCCTCATTAGCAGAAGCTCTCTGAAAGGTTCCTGCCCACTAAAAGGTTCCTGGCCTCCCCATTGGGAGGAGAGAGTGAAACTGGCAGAATGTATATTGGACAATGAATTTGGAGATGCTTGTTGAGGAGGCAGGATTGTTGAGGGAGAGGATTGCCAGTGAGTAGGGATGCTGGAGAAATCAGCTGAGGACCCAAATAAAGCTGAATTCCCAGGAATCCAACCTCCGAATTCCACAGCAGATCAGCACCCCCTTACCGCCACGTCCGCCTCAGTTCGTGCAGTTGCTCTTTGGCATCTAAAACATGCAATAGGCTAATGGGGACTGCTATTAGCCTACCATGGGAAAATTATGGCCATAAATGGCATCGTTTATGGCATTTAAGGCCGTAAAGCACTTCCTTATATGTAAATTCTGGGGTAAAAGGCCACAACTTACATAGAAGGAAGTGCTTTATGGCCTCAAATGTCATAAACTCCACAATTTACAGCTGTAATTTTCCCACAATAAGGTAATGGTGGCTACAATTAGCCTATCACACCTTTTAGATAGCCAGAGAGCCACCCCACAAACTATGGCAGATGCACCAGTGCTCTGGGGAAATCCACAGGGCCCTAAGTGGCTCAGATTTCCCTGTGGCAGGCCCCCATCCCCAGACCAGACATCGGGGAGTTTGTCCATCTCTACCCAAGAGGAAGATGGCACCATGGAATTTCATACTTGCAAGACCTTGTGTGCAGCCAAGGTTTCAGTGGAGGAACGAAGGAAGTTGAAATGTATTACATTTTGATTTAAATTGTAGTCATTATTACTATATTTGCATTTATACATATACATAGATGCATGCAAATGTTATGCAAATCTGTATCCTCTTCTGTGTGAGGCAGGTCCCCTTTTTTGACCATGTGTAAATGCCCACCCCAGTCCTCCATGAATTTGTCTAATCCCCTTTTAAAGCCTTTGAAAATAAACTTCCTTGGGCCAATGCCTGCTTACAGATGTATGCATTCAGCATCTCGGTGGGATAGGAATATATGCCCTGAATGCAAAAAGAAGAGGAATAATATTTGCATTGTTGTGTTGTTATTGTTTTATACAACGGAGTCCAGAGGTCAAACAATGCAGGAGAAAGCAATAGGTGCTACAGATCACTATGCAGAGCTTAAATAATGAATAAAGAATTCTCAAATCAGTGCATGATCCAATCAGCATGGATGTGACCCAGTTGGATGAATCAGCATTGCAAGATCAATAATGCAAATAAACACTTAAACAACGACAAGTACTTTCAGCCAAGAGCTAGCCATCCCTGGGCTAACCTTCTGGATGATGTAATGTGGAATTCTCTCTCTCTCCCTCCTTCCCTCTCTCACTCTTTTTCTTTCTCAAACAAAGAACAGACAGCCCTGTTGAACAGCAAAAGCAGTGTAACAAAAAATAGTTCTTTTGCCCCATATTGAAAGAGAGAAAAATATCAGGGGACCAGCAGGATCACAGTGCTGAGGTCTGTCTCATTTTAAATAGCTCAAGGTCATCTCTGGAGGGGAAGGCTAACATCCCATTTCTGAAGATTCCACTCGATGTACTGTTGATTGGCAAAGTTCTTTCAGTTCCCCATGGAGGGGAATCCAGGAGAAGTGTATTTTCTAAAAGGAGGGCAGCAGGTAAGTCGTTGATGACTTCAATAAAAGCTGGAGAAGGCACATTAGGAGATGGGCCATAAGGGTAAAAAAAAGAAGAAGAGCAGTGTAGTGCTCTTTAGTGGTTTGCTAAAATTAACTCCATTACCATGTTTGCTTTCATTGCAAGCCTTCCATTTAATTCCAATTACCACTCGACTCCAGAGCCTGAGCTCTGATGCTACAGGTGGTAAGAGAGGTGCCAGGCCACCTGGCTTTCACATTGCTGGCTGTGATGCTGTTTTTAAGGCTTGAGAAGGAGATGCAAACCAGCCTTTCCCAACCTGGCACATTCCAGATATGTTGGACTAAAACTCCCATCATCCACAGCCAGCATGGCCAGTGGGGAGGGTGGCCATGAGGGTCATTAGGAGCCCAATGGTCATGCCAGATGGGATGATGGGAGTTGTAGTTAAACTAGGGGTGTACGAAGCGCTTACCTGGTTCCGCTGGGGCCATCCGCGGTGGGGGGGAGGTGCTCCATCTCCCCCCCCCCAGAATCCTCTCCAGCCAGTTCTGCTCTGCAGTGACTCGGCAGAGCCGTGGGCCGGGGCTGCCCACAGCTGGACCTCCGTCCACTGCTTGGCTGCGGCCACAATTGGTGGCTGCTGTAGAGTAGCAGCTGCCATTTGAGCCCCTGCTGTAGCCGTGATAGGCTACATATATATTTACGTAGCTTATCACGGCAAAAGACAGGGACGCAAAAGGCGTCCCTGCGTTAGCCGTGATAGGCTATGTAGATACTTACGTAGCCTATCATGGCTTGGCAGGGACGCAAATGGCGGCTGGCGTGGCAGCGGCCATTTGTGGCCACAGCCCAGCAGCAGCCAGAAGACCACCCGGAGCTGCCGGAGCCGCCGCCAGAGCCGCCGCTGGTGCCAGGTAGGCTCTGTCCTGGGGGGATTCCGCAGTGTGGCGGGGGGGGGTTGCCCTGTTCCGCCACAGATTCTGGGGTCTGTGGCAGAATTCTCCAACATCCCTAAGTTCAACACATCTGGAAGGTGCCAGGTTGGGAATGCCTAGTTCAGACATAGGAGCCTGGTGAGCACATGTAGGAGAATGAGGTGGTAAGATCCTGAGCTGGTAGAGTCAACTGCACCATTTCAGAGTACAGGTAGGGTCAATGTTTTCGAATCTTCTTCCATGTAGGGATGTGCAAATCAGCCAAACCCAAGCTCAGCAAAGTTCTCCAAATTCCATCTCGATGCTTGTTTCAACTTGAGTCTGTCTGTATCAGATTGCAAGCTGGGGGGGGGGGTGCTTTTGACATGAAATCCATGCATATTTGATGTGTATTTTTCCAAATGCACGCACACTTATGTGCATCTTTGAAATGTTGGCATTCTTCCTCCACTGATAAAAGCATATTTGTGTGCATTTTTCAAAGATATGCATGCTGTTGAACACATTTTGGTAGGTCCACGGATCACATTGCAAGCTTGGAAATGTATAGACTTAAGCCACAGTTAGCATCTGAGTCTGTGTTCGGTCTGGAAGGTGCAAACTGGGCAAATCCTGATAACAAATGAACTGAAATGGCTTTTTTTGTTCATCCCAACTGCCATATAAAACAACTCCCCGCAAGTTAAAAATACAGATCAAGGAGAGAGGCTCAATTTAACTCATTTCCTGTAGTGCTGCTTTTCTATTTGCAGGGTTTTATGTGGGGAAGCATTCAAAACCATCATTTTTCCCCTGACCTCTGAACTGATACCACCTGTTCTCCCGCCTCAGAACTCTACTACCTTATTCGCACGGCCTGCTGTTGCATGTGTAAGTATGTGTGTAGTTAGGGATGGATGAACCCTAGGAGAAGACGAGGATGAAACTTTTGAAAAGCAAATAGCCAATGTTTCAAGGATGCATGATGGAGTAGTAATGGGGGACTTCAATTTCTCTGATATTTGTTCGGAGACAAATTCTGCAAAACATGGCCCCTCCAGGAAATTCCTGACTTGTGTGGCGGATAACTTCCTCCTACAGAAAGTAGAGGAAGGAACTAGAGGATCGGCTATCCTTGACTTGATCCTAACCAACAGAGATGACTTAGTGGGTAAAGTAGCAGTTACAGGAACTCTGGGGGAAACCGACCATGTTATACTTGAGTTCATGGTTCTAAGGGAAGCAAAAGCCAAGGTAGCCAAACGCGTACCCTGGATTTTAGGAAAGCTGATTTTACTAAACTCAGAACAATGATCAGTAAGGTCCCATGGCAAGTGACTCTAATGAGAAAAGGAGTCCAAGATGGGTGGGAGCTTTTAAAAAAGGAAATTCTCAAGGCACAATTACAAACAATTCCAACAAGCAGGAAAGGTGGAAGACAACAGAAGAAGCCAATGTGGCTTCACAAAAAGCTTAGAGATTACCTGAAAACAAAAAAGGACACATATAGGAAGTGGAAAGAAGGCCAAGTAACAAAGAAAGAGTACAGGCAGGTAGCACAGAATTGCAGGGATGGCATTAGGAAGGCTAAAGCTGAGAACGAGCTGAGGTTAGTGAGGGATGCTAAAAGCCTTTCTTCAGATACATGCATAGTAAAAGACAGAGGAAAGAAATGGTGGTTCAGCTATTAAATTAGGATGGCAAAATGATAACAGATGACAAAGAAAAGACAGAGGTGCTCAATTCCTACTTTGGCTCAGTCTACTCCCAAAAGAGGGTCTATGAGCTATGGATGTTAGAGAATTCTGCCATGGATCCCAGGGGGGCTGAATTCCAATGAATTCAGCCCCCCAGAATCTGTGGCGGATCGGAGCCCCCCACCCCACCACCCTGCAAAAGCCCCGTGAAATGGAGCCTACCTTGCTGCGGCTCCGGATCCAGCTCCGGCGGTGGCAGCAGTGGCAGCAGCTCCAGCCCCTGCCGGGCTGCTTTGGCTGCAAATGGCAGCCGTCATAGCAGCCGCCATTTGCGTCCCTAGGCCGGCCCATGATAGGCTACGTATATATTTACGTAGCCTATCACAGCTAAAGCAGGGATGGAAATGGCATCCCCTACGCCATTTGCATTCCCACTTTAGCTGTGATAGGCTCCATAAATATTTACGTAGCCTATCACGGGCTTGCAAATATTTACGTAGATATTATGCAAATATTTACATAGATATTACGTAAATATTTACGTAGCCTATCACAGGCAATCAGGGGACTGGAAACAAAGCCTATGAAGAAAGACTGAAAGAACTGAGCATGTTTAGCCTTGAGAAGAGAAGACTGAGGGGAGATAGGATAGCGCTCTTCAAGTACTTGAAAGGTTGTCACAGACAGGAAGGCCAGGATCTCTTCTTAATCATCCCAGAATGCAGGACACGGAATAATGGGCTCAAGTTACAGGAAGCCAGATTCTGGCTGCACATCAGAAAAACTTCCTGACTGTTAGAGCAATGAGACAATGGAACCGATTACCTGGGGTGGGCTCTCCCACACTGGAGGCATTCAAGATGAGGCTGGACAGCCATCTGTCAGGGATGCTCTGACCTGGATTCCTGCATAGAGCAGGGGGTTGGACTCGATGGCCTTGTAGGCCCCTTCCAACCCTACTATTCTATGATTCTATGAGTCTATGAACCCACACACACATCCGGTATCAGTGGAACCTGCTGAGACACTCCTTCCGCTTGAACCCCCTGCCCAGACCCATGCTCGAGCCCCCACAAGCTCGCCAAGCCACCCACGCTCATGCTGGATCCCATTCACGAGCACCCACCATTTTGCTGAGCTTATTTTTATGGGGGGAAAGGAGGCCATTAAAAATGTGCATATTTAAATATGCACAAATTCAGCCTGGGAAAGATTGATATACACAATATTAGAGGCGTAAATGGCCATTTAAGCCTCTAATATTGTATAGCTCAACCTTTCCTAGCCCAAATTTGTGTATATTTAAATATGCACATTTTTAATGACTTTTCTTGTAAAAATAATCACAGCAAAATGACGACCACTCATGGACAGGTCCAGGTGAGTGCAGGGAACCTCCAGGGGGGTGCAAGGGAGGGCAAGGGAGGCCAGAAGCTTGGTGGGCATGGTCCAGGGGTGCAGGCAGGAGAAGCCCGATGGACTTACAGACCCAGTCCGGCATCTGCACCATCCCTATATCATAGTAGAATCATAGAATAGTAGGGTTGGAAGGGGCCTATAAGATCATCAAGTCCAACCCCCCATCGAGTCCAACCCCCATATGTAGTAGGACAGGCCTAGAAATTGTGCTGTTCTGCACAAAGAATCAATTTCCTGCTACTGTCCTCAAGGGAGATTTTATAGTATTCCAGAAGAAAGATCTCCAAATGCAAGTGTCAAGAAGCTTTCGGAGCTAAAGAAATAATTCTCTGGGCACCAGATTACGAGTCTGTGAAGTCAATGGGAGGATTTCCTATGGACTTCTCTGAGTTAAATCCAAAAGAACAGGTTTTGTTTAATTTTTTTTAAGAGCCGGTTTTGTTTAAAAGTTTTTGTTTTTGTTCAAATCCAAAAATAATAGGTTTTGTAATTATTATCCTGCAAGGGTGTGTTCACACACAGCTACTTTTGTATCGTGAAAATCCTTTCTGTAGTTACTTTTGTTGGTTTGGCCCTGCTAGACTCCAGGGACTGTGGGATTCTTCAGGTTCTGAAGCAGCCATGATGAATTAAGGTGGATGCACAATGTAGAAAATGCCAGCTCTGTGCAAGCTGCATAGAGTTTTGCTGAATCTTAAGTGTCAGCTGAAATTAGGCCTTGGCATTTGGGTTAATAATGAGGTCCTGATAATTCAGTTCAACTAGTAATGGGCTAAGGTTCACAACAGGTTCATGGAGAGTGCAGAATCATAAACATTATTAGGTTGTTTGGATGAATGTGCTGAAATATGTCCAACAGACTAGTGCAAAAACTTGCCAGGCAACTGTGTCCTCATTACATTCTCCCATCCATGAGATAGATTATGAACAGCCATAAGCATATTCAAATGTATATGGGTAGGTGCAGATTTGGAAAGAATAACTATTATTTTAACAGAAATACAAGGCATCTCACCCTTATGGAGAGACTGACTAAAGGGCTCCGGTGTGCCTGCTCCATCTGCTGCCCCTGCCTCTCCCTCCTTATGGTCCCTTGCCTTTAAGCCAGCCTTGGACTGGACAACCCATCAAACAAAGGACACCTTCAAATAGGGGATCATCCTCTGCCAGCTCTCCAAAACAGAGGACTGTCCTCTGTAAAGCAGGACACCAGGCTACTCTACTGGCAAACGCCTGACTTCACCACACTTTGGAGCTGGCCCTGACAACTCTAGTTATGGGAGGCAGTTCACATGAACATAAGAAGGTCCCAGCTGGATCAGACCAAAGGTCCATCCAATCCATCATCTTGTTTCTCATAGTGGCCAATCAGATGCCACTGTGAAGCTCAAAGTGGGGCACAAAAGCAACAGCCCTTTCCCACCCTTGTTCCCAAGCTACTGGTATTCAGTGGCGCATCTTGTTTATGGACATGGTGATTCCATATAGCCATCATGGTGAACAGTGGCTAATTCATTGCTAGAGCAGATGCTGATTTGAAGGGAGGGGCAAATTTGGGAGAGAGAGGAGAAGAAAAAAGGCAGCAGGAGGAGGGTGCTGAAATGATTTCATGAAAGTAGGTCAGGCGATCTGCTTTATGGAGTGGCTCTTTGGGCTCTTTAAGAAGAGATAAAGCCACAGTTTGAGATGGAGATTGCATAGAGGAAATGAAAGCAGATGTTTTGCAAAGGCACTTAGCTACCAGCAATAAAATGGGAAATGTTTGGAAAATGCAACAATTCCAGGCCCACTGCTGTGATTTCAGCCCCTTCTGAGCATTGACCCTACCAGGGTGTTGAGGCATTCAAGTAATGCAGAAGCACAGGATGGGGTTCCTCCCTCCCCCAACTCCATTAAGGGAAAGAGAAGAATATCTACGACATCCTGCATGGAGTGGTAGACTAGATGCAAATTAAGGATTCATTGCCTTGAGGATAAAGGCTCATGTAAATCTATCCCAAGTTATTTGGAAACTGATGGCTGTGGACGTGACTCGGAGTAATAACTACATGAGCTTTATTTGTGAGTAAACCTGCTGATATGCCATCTGATTCTGAACCAGCTTCTAGACTGGAAGTTCCTTCTCTCTTTTTCATAATGCTAGGACTCCGGTTCATCTAGGGATGTCTGTCACCGAGTAATCCAGTTATTTTTTGGCTCAACAGAATTCCATGGTGTGCCTAACTTGATTTGCATTTGTGGGTTGAGCTGCAGGTTTTTCCCCAAACTCCAGGAAATTTTTGCGTATTTTTGTGTATTAAGCCATTATTCATGGAAATTATACATATTTGCACAAAATTCAGCCATAATTCACACAAATGTGTGCAGATTACACAAATTTACACAAAATTCATATGTAATCTGTGCAAATTTAAAACACACACAAAAAAAAAACCATGGAAAATCCATCAACTTGCCCTGCTCGCAACAGACCAAGTCAGGCTCTGCAGTGGAAAATTGACTGCACTCAGGGGGGTGGGTGTAAACCAAGGAAAGCTCATCGAGCTCAGCCCCGCAAATGGATTCCTCCGACATCCCTAGATTCTCCCAATGAGATTGGCAGTAGATGCAGGGCAGACATAAGGAAGGGTTTATTCACACAGCACACTGTTTTGTCCGCTGCCAGTCTGCGGCCGCAAATGGCGTCCGGTGCGGGTCCCTGCTTTGGGTCCCTGCTTTGGGTCCCTGCTTTTGGGTCCCTGCTTTAGCCATGATAGTCTACATAAAGATTTATGTAGCCTATCATGGCTAAAGCAGGGACACAAGTGGCGTCTGCTACGCTGGACACCATTTGCATCCGCAGATTGGGGCAATGGATGCTGGCGGACGGACCTGGACCAGCCAGTGGCAGGTAGGATCCATCCCGGGAAAATTTTTCAGGGTGGCAGGGGGGGTAGTCCATTCCACCATGGACTCCGGTGGGGATTTCTCCGCCATCCCTACCATACACCAGCAATTGGAAATGGCAAGCAAACATCCCATCAAGCAGGCAGGCCATGCAAGAACAATAGATCAGGCAGAGTGTACATAACATGGTGAGGCGTGATATCATGTTGCACTACATAGGGGTGTACGAACCACACTCACCGTTCTGGCTGGGGGCATCCGCAGTGGGGGGGAGGTGATCCTTCCCTCCCCCTGGAATCCTCCCTGGCCGGCTCCTCTCCACAGCGAGTCCACGGAGCTGCCAGATGGGCCCATCCACAGCCAAACTTCCATCTGCTGCCCCAGTCTGCAGCCGCAAATGGCATCTGGCATAGCGGACGCCATTTGCGTCCCTGCTTTAGCCATGATAGGCTATGTAAATATTTATGTAGCCTATCATGGCAAAGAGCAGGGATGCAAAAGGCATCTGCTATGCCATTTGCGACCCTGCTTTAGCCATGATAAGCTACATAAATATTTATATTTACATCACCTATCACGAAAAGAGTAGGAATGCAAATGGCATAGTGGATGCCATTTGCGTCCCTGCTCTTTGCCTTGATAGGCTATGTAAATATTTACGCAGCCTATCACGGCTAAAGCAGGGACACAAATGGTGCCCACTACGTCTGATGCCATTTGTGGCCACAGACCGGGGCAGTGGACAGCAGCAGACGGACTGGCCGGCAGCAGGTAGGATCTGTCCGGGGGGAATTTCGCGGGGTGGCGGAGGGGAGTGGCCCGTTCTGCCATGGACTCCGGGGGGCCGGATTCTAAAGAATCCGGCCTCATTGGACTCCGTGGCAGAATTCTCTGCCATCCCTAGCACTACATAATTCCAGACTACAGTGTGTGGAAAAACTCATATACACAGATCTCATATTAAAGGAGAACTTTAGTCCAAGCTCACATGGATGAATTTGTTAGTTTTTGAGGAAAGAATAAATTAATGGGTAAGTTTGCCCATCACTTGCTTAGATAGCTTTAAAAGGGGGATTAGACAAATTCATGAAAGATCAATCTATCAGTGGCTTTCAACCATTAAAGTTAAATAATAGATGCCATGACCTTCATGCCCAGATTGTGAGCTTCCCAGAGGTATCTGGTTGGTCACTCACTATGGGAAACAGAATGCTGGATTAGATAAGTGGGCTGCCAGGGAAGGAACAGATCATGCTTGCCAGAGGTCGTAACTGATCACATGCAGTGTGCTTTTGAAATTGGGCTGAGGACTGCAGGTCATTTGCCCCTGCCTTAAGGGGATGGCCGTAGCACAATGCATGTGTTTCATGCTAAAGGTCCCATGTTCAGTCCTCATTCCCCAGCATCTCCTGGGCTGGTAGTGCTAGTAAAGACCCTGTCTAAAGCCCTGGAGAGCCGCTGTTAGTCAGTGTAAATTTAGTGAACTAGACAGACCAATAGTCTCACTGCTATGAACAGTGGAGGCTGGTGACTCCGATGTCAGTGGGGCAGTGGATCCACTTCAGGTTTCAGTCAGAACCAGTCAGGAGTCTAAAGGAGCCCTCCAAGGTGCAGAAGCAGATTCACTAGGAGCAGATTCACCGCCCCACTGACATCGGAGCCACCAGCCTCCACTGGCTGTAAGGCAACTTCCTATGTTCCCATCCTAAATTTCACCCCACCACTGGATTTAGGGCTGTGGACACTGTGAGATGTATTTGGTAGGACTGCCACTTTTGGTTCTTAGCTCTGTTCTTCTGCCTTTAAAAACAGCCTGATACAGAGAAATGAAACAGGAAAACTCTTTCCCAACAGGGAGATAATGCAGTGGGGAAAATTTAGGGATGTCAGAGAATTTCGCCACGAATCTCGGGGAGGCCAAATGCCAGTGCATTCGGCCCCCCGAAATCAGTGGCAAAATGGTCTGCCACCCCCCGCCACCCCCCGGGATGGGACTTACCTTGTGCGAATGTCCCTGGCGGCAGCGGCTCTGGCGGCGGCTCCGGTGGCGGCTCCGGTGGCGGTTCGGCGGCGGTTCAGCGGCAGCGGCTGGTCTTCCGACCAGCTGCCGCCGCTGCCATTTCCAGTAAAAAACAAACAAAAAAACAAAAAAACGTGATAGGCTTAGGAGTGCAGGAAAGCCACTTACCTGGTCTCGCAGCTTTTCGCGGTGGGGGGGAGGCGCTTCGCTGCTCTCCCCCCGAAGTTCAGGCCGGGGGGGGAGGCTTCCCGCCCCGCCCGGCCGAAATTCAGGCCGGGGAGGAGGCGCCTCGCCTCACCCGGCCGCGAACTAAAAAGTTTAAAAAAAAAATGCCCCCATGATAGGCTACGTGACGATTAACGTAGCCTATCACGGCTAGATCTGCAAAGTCAGCCGTGATAGGCTACGTAAATCGTTACGTAGCCTATCACGGGTGACTTTAAAAAAAAAAAAGCATGTACGCAATTGGCAGCCCCCATAGGGAGCTGCCATTCGCGTTCCTTATTTGGTCGCTGTAGTCTACGTAAATCTGTACGTAGACTACGGCGAAAATAAGGGCAACGCAAATAGCGTTGCCCTTATTTTCGCCATAGTCTACATAATCTTTACGTAGACTACAGCGACCAAATAAGGAACGTGAATGGCGGCTCCCTATGGGGGCCGCCATTAGCCGTATGAGCTTTTTTTTTTTTAAAGTCACCCGTGATAGGCTACGTGATGATTTACGTAGCCTATCACGGCTGACTTTGCAAATCTAGCCGTAATAGGCTACGTTAATCGACACGTAGCCTATCACAGGGGCGTTTGTTTTTTTTTACTTTTATTGGAATGGCGGCGGCGGCAGCCGGTCGAAAGACCGGCTGCTGCCCCCGCCCATGACGAAGACCCGATGAACCGCCGCTGGGACCCGCCGCCGGAAGAGACACTCGGGAAAGGTAAGTCCCGTCCCGGGGGGGTGCGGGGGGTGGGGGGTGCAGAGAATTTCTCCCCGAAACTTGTTCAGGGGGCCGAACATGTTGGCGCTCGGCCCCTCAAAGTTTCGGGGAGAAATTCTCCGCCATCCCTAGATAGGCTACGTAAACATTTACGTAGCCTATCACGGCTAGATTTTAAAAAAATACCATGATAGGCTATGTAAATGTTTACGTAGCCTATCACGGCTGAGTAAAAACAAAAACAAAAAAAACCCCGTGCGTATGCAAATGGCGGCGCCCATGGGCACCGCTATTTGCGTTCCTTATTCTGGCACATCTAGTCTACGTAAACATTTACGTAGACTACAGCAAAAATAAGGGGAACGCAAATAGCATAGCGTCTATGCTATTTGCGTTCCCCTTATTTTCGCTGTAGTCTATGTAAATGTTTATGTAGGCTAGACGTGCCAAAATAAGGAATGCAAATGGCGGCGCCCATGGGCGCCACCATTTGCGTACGCATGGTTTTTTTTTGTTTTTTGTTTACTCAGCCATGATAGGCTATGTAAACATTTACATAGCCTATCATGGCTGATTGCAGGGACGCAAACGGCGGCGGCTACGGCCGCCGCCATTTGCATTCCCGGCCAGCCAGGATTCGTGGCGGGAGGGACGGGGCGCCTCCCCCCCGGCCAGAATTTCAGGGGGGAGGGACGGGGCGCCTCCCCCCCAGCCAAAATTTGGGGGGGAGGGATGGAGCGCCTCCCCCCCACCGCGAATCAAATCTCAGGCAAGGTAAGGGACTTTCGTACATCCCTAGGAAAATTTCGCCTGTCTATTCCTGCAAGTCGGACTGCTGTTGGAAGCACAAGAATGAACGGAGGCCAGCAACAACCCTAAGGTGAGGCAGGCAGCAAATATTAATGTAACATGCACCAGTTCTGCATGACCTCAGATGTGACTCTCGCTAAAACGACCCTGGCTGGGAAACCACTTTTGTGTTCGGCTGCCACTTCTAGTGACTCTCATGATCAAAGGCCAAGCATGATCATGCAGAAGAAAAAGACTCCCAGCCTGCAGACCTGGGCATACAGAACACTATAATTTATTTCTAAAAGAGACATTATATGATGGAGGCAGGCAAAAAAAAAAAAATGAAGGGAATAAGCCCTGGGCAATGGGAATTAATCAGCTAGCAGAATTAGATTGGGCAGCAGTGAGCACCAAGACCATTTCTCCCATTCATCAGGCAAACTCTGAGGAAGTTGCAGAGAAGGGAAGAGGGCTGACCCTGCAGGAATGGGGCTATGTGCACAGTTTGGGGTTGGGGTGACTGGGTACATCATCCAGAAGTCAGTGCTGTGTAATGATACGTATTTGGTTGTGTTGTATGGGGGGACTCATTTGAATGTTACACTGATTAGTATAAAAGGACTGACCTGATACTGTAAGAGGGGGGATGTAAGTTTGTATTGTGACTCACTCAGTAACAGCTGTCTTTGCTACCTTGTATTTGTAGTCTTCTCTTTATGCCTAAGAACACCAAATCATTACATGGTGTCAGAAGTGAGATCCAGGTTTTGAGGGCAAAATGCACTCAGTAGGTCCTCTTCCTTGAACACATCCACATCTTCCCCTCCTCTCCAGTATCATCCTATCAATTTGCTTGCCTCTCCTTCTGCGCCCAATCCCTTCCACTTCCCAGAAAGAACAGTGTATGGGGGCTGCTGCTGCTGCCCCTTGTCCTCACTCCTTTCACCGCTTGCTTTCTTGGAGAGGGCAGGTGAACGGGCAGAAATATCAAGGAGGAAGAACTGCAGGGCTCAAGAGACTTCAGGGATTGGCAGCAGGCCTCCTACTGGGGCACGACAGGCCTCAGCAGATGCCTTACAATACCAGTTTCTGACACCAGCTCTGCCAGAAGGTGAGAATCATGCAGGTAGGCTTTGAAGCACCTGAATGATTTGGAGGGTTATCAGGTCACAATGTGGAGAACATATACGTGGCTTTCCGCTCTCTGATCCCACAGCAGAAGAGGCAGTAGGAATCTGCCTTAGACCGTGCCTGATGATTCAGCCCTCTTGACCAGTATTGCTTGCTCTGACTGGCAGCCTCTGAATCCTCTCTCTCTCTCTCTCTCTCTCTCTCTCTCACACACACACACACACACACACACACACACCACCTTTCACTCACTCCCTACCAGACAGTTAACCCTGTCTTACTTGGGTCACATTAAATAATGAAACATACATTATTATAATAGAAACATAATTATTATAATATAATAGGCATGTTACAACAGGCTTCACCACTAAACCATGATCCCCTTCTGCTTAATGCAGAATACAAGTGGGGACACACCCACATTCACATTGTCATCCTCTTTTTGATGAGCCACTGGCAGTTTACTCTGGAGACCCAACGCTCCCAAGATGGGACTGCGATGGCATCCCTTGGTGGAGAAGAGTTGATGGAGCTGTAATATCAAGGGGCCAGCCAAGGCCCTCTGATGCCTGATATAGCTTTGAGACTGTTCCAATCTCTCACCTTGCCAGCTCCTCTGTAGCAAGATGGAACGCCAGCAGTGCAAACTGCTGCTCACTGCAGAAAGATAATGAAGAGCCTTTGGATTCCACCCTGTGTCTGACCTAACTGGCTAAATAGGTGCCAATGAGTTTTGAAAAATGCCCTAGTTTTCATCTAATAGGCAATTCCCCCCCCCTTGTCTGCATAGTTTGCAGAACAAGCAAAAAACGCTATTATGTAAAAAACAGAACAAAAATACCAGCTGAAATTTGCTCTCATTAGAAAGTGGGAGAAGGATGATTCCTCCCCCTCCTCAGATCTAGGGTGACCAGAGATGCAAGAGGGGACAGGGCTTCTGTGTCTTTAACAGATGTGCAGAAGAAGAAATTTGGGTAGGGATGCCCATTGCAAGGAAATCCAGCCCTTTGGGGGCTTACTGGACTTCAACAGCACTCCCAGCTCAGCTTGCATTTGTGAGCTGAGCTGTGGATTTTCCCCAAATTCCAGGGTCTTTTAACATATTTGGTTTTGTCTCGGCTATAAATGGTGCAAATTACATGCATTATGGCTGTAATTTGCACAAATTGTGGTCGTACTTTCTACAGTTTGCACAAATCTGTGCAAATTGCGGCTGTATTTTGTGTAGGGATGCTGGAGAAAATCAAGACAGATTAAAATGAGCTTGGATTTCTAAGAATCCAACCTGCGGAATCCGCTGTGGAGTGACCCCCTCTGGCCATGCAGAATCCGTGGATTTTCGGATGATTTTTTTTACTTTCCCAAAATTTGTTTCTGCTGAGGAAACATTGATGGAATAGGGGACAATACACTAAATGTTACATACTGAGGTAAATTATGTAAATATTTACACAATTATTTCCGTATTTTTCCACATAACAAAAAAAATCTATTTGTGGGCGGATGATGGAACGAAAGGCACCTGACAATCTGCAAAACACAGATGGAACGGATTTTACACAGTCCATACATCCTTAATTTTGTGTGACTTAAAACACACCAAAAATCTGCTAGCTGACCTGACTCGCTGCAGGCTTAGTTAGGCCAGTTAGTGGAAGATGGAACAAAGTCCAGGGGGGGCTGAGCCAATGAAAGTTCATCAAGCTCCACCTAGATTTGGGCAGAGGCTGCTTTTTCTCACCTCTGCAGGACAAGCCACACCTGCAAGGGTTCCCTCTTCTATAGCAATTGTTAAAGAAACAGGAACTCTGCTGATCTTCTTTGATGGCATCACTATCAAGTCCTGCAGAACAAGAAGAGCCAATATGCCACAGAACATGACAGCATAACCAGCCATGTAAGATGACTTGCCAGGTCTTTGACAGCCTCCCTATTCTTGCAGTCCTAACCTAGCAGTAGGGATGTCAGAGAATTCCGCCATGGATCTCGGTGAGGCCGAATGCCAGTGCATTCAGCCCCAAAAAATCCTTGGTGGAACGAAGCCCCCCACCCCGCGAAATGAGCCCAAAACGGAGCACCTACCTGCTGCTGTCTGCGCTTACTCATGTCTGCGGCCGCTACTGGCTTCTTCCATGTAGCCATGATAGGCTGTGTAAATACTTATGTAGCCTATCACGGCTAATGCAGGGACGCCATTTGCGTCCCTGCGGAAGCCGTGATAGGCTACTTAAGTATTTACGTAGCCTATCACGGCAAAACTAAGGGAATGCAAATGGTGGCGGCTACGGCAGCCACAATTTATATTCCCTTTTTTTGCCATTTTAGCCTATGTAAATATTTAATATTGCTGTAATATTTACTATTACAGCAACAACAACAACAAAAGGAATGCAAATGGCGTAGTGGCTGCCATTTGTGTTCCTTTTTTTTTTTTTTTTGCCGTAATAGCCTACGTAAATATTTACGTAGGCTAAAACGGCAAAGAAATGGGTACGCAAATGGCGGCCGCTGTAGCCGCCGCCATTTGCATTCGCTGTTTTGTTTTGTTTTTTGCCATGATAGGCTATGTAAATATTTACGTAGCCTATCACGGCAAAATACAGGGACGCAAATGGCGGCAGCTACAGCTGCCGCCATTTGAGTCCGTGCAGGCTGCCCAGCGGCTGGATGTCCGGCTGCGGGAGGCCCCGGCCGGCGGCTCCACGGAATCTCCGTGGAGTGGAGCTGGCCGGAGAGAATTTCAGGGGGAGGGATGGAGCACCTCCCCCCCACCGTGAATGTCACCCTTCGAAAAGGTAAGTGACTTTCGTACATCCCTACCTGGCAGTCAATGCAAGCAGTTCATTAGGCCGTTAGTAGCCTCCAGAAGTGGTTGTTAGGTTGCATTTGACTTCCAGTCTCCTAGGTTGTTCAGATCTGTTTTTAGTAAATGAAAGAGAATGAAAAAATGTTGAAACTCATAGCTTCCCAGGCCAAAGATAAAACCGGCCAGCTGCAATTCATGATACACCAGGCTGAGTGTAAATTCACCGACCATTCATTGTTGCCCACCAGTGGTTTGATAAACATTCTGGTTATGCTTCCTTCTCTCTCCCACACCAGACAAACAAAGAGTTTGCCAAGCACATGGCAGACCATGATTCATTTTATTTATTTATTTATTTATTTATTATTTATTTATTTATATACCGCCCAATTGCCGAAGCTCTCTTCATGGCTGTGATTATCTTGGAGAGTCACAAGTTGTGTGGACCTGAAACACGCCATAGGACTTGCAAACTGATTATTCATCATGCTGCAAATAAATTACAGCAAAGACTAGGAAGGAACTAGAACATCCTTCCCCACCCAGGTGCCTCCTGATGTTTTGGACTTCCACTTCTGTCAGCCCTGACCAGCAAGGTCAGGAATGCTGGGAGATGTAGTCCAAAATATCAGGAGGGCACCTGGTCAGGGAATCAAGAAGATATTTAGTATGGTAAGCCAAAGGCAATGCTTCCCTGTAATTCCTTCAACTGTGTCCATAAGAGGATCACTAGATCTCAGACCCTGAGAAGACTCCTGTACCTTCAAAAATAGTGAAAGGCGGAGAATTATACTAGGTGCATGTTCTCCTATCACTAAGCCATGGTGATGGGGAAAGGTAAAATGGCTGCTATTCAAAGCTGTTTTCTCCTGGCTACTCACTGCATGCATACTCCTGAACCTGATTTGAGGAGAAGCCCTAATCAACCCCAAATATCACAAGAAGATCCAAACCTTCTCCAAAATGAATGCTCATAATGTTTGTCCAAATCAGAATGATGTGGGGAAAGGGGTTCGTAAACCAGCCACTAGAGGGGGTGACAGAGCCAATGTTTGCACATGTGGGTTACAGGTAGTGATGTACGAGGATTTTCGTTTCAGTTCGCAAATCATCAGAACCTTGAAAGTGAATGTGAACGGGAGTGCATTTTGGGGGCAAACTTAGCACATTCCCAAACTTGTGATCATGTTTGAAAAATATGTTGTTGTTGTTGTTGTTGTTGTTGTTGTTGTTTAATGTGCACTTTAAAATGCACATTTTTCAAAAAAATGCATGGGGGGAAGTGTGCACTTTTGAAAAATGCACACAGAAATGTGCACTTTTCCCATTTGAAATGCACACTTTCCCCATTCGAACAAACAAACAAACAAAAACCAGGCCACAGATTAAAACAGGAGGGAGGCAAGATGAGTTTCAAAGGGGAGTTCAGATAGGGATGTACGAATTGTGTACCTTCTGTGCCGCTTGACTTCTGCAGTTTGTGGCCAGTGCTCCATACCGTCGTTCACAAGCCCCCGGAATTCTCCTTTTTTTTTTCCGCTCCAAAATTACGAAGATAAATCCATACTGACAGCCGTAATTCCGGTGCCCAGCCATCTCTGTGCATCTGCATAACTTCCGTAACAAAGGCTATTTTTTGTAGATATTTACGTATTTTTTCCCCGGCCCTGAGACGTGCAGTAATTACTTGTGGAAATACAAAGCTGAGCTGGGGGCAAGTGGGGTGCTGACATGTGTAGGAGTAAGTCACATTGAACTCAGTAAGACTTACTTCTGAGTAGACATGCACAGAGTTGGTTCTCCTCTCTGCTCAGCTTTGTATTTCCACATCCAGTTCATTATCAAACCTCCTGTTAGTTATCTCAGAAGACCCTTGAGTGAATGGGGGGGGGGGTTTTCCAGGGAACAGCTGGACTGAGAGAGATTCCCCACACACACACATAATGGAAGAATATAGTTCTTCATATTCCCTGGTATGTTTATTCCTCATTTTCTCCATTCCCTGAGCATGTGCAGAGTGTGCTTTTTATTCAAACAAAGAAAAGGTTGCTGATCTTTCCCTTCATGCTGCATTTGTACAAGTGTGACTGCTTCAGAAAGAACTTTCCATTATACTGTCTCTTTTTATTCATGAGTTTCTTAACATAAGAATGGTGTAGTGGTTAGAGTCCAGCCCAAAGTCACCCAGTGAGATAACTAATAGGTTTGATAATGAGCTGGATGTGGAAATACAAAGCTGAGCTGGGGGCAAGTGGGGTGCTGACATGTGTAGGAGTAAGTCGCATTGAACTCAGTAAGACTTACTTCTGAGTAGACATGCACAGAGTTGGTTCTCCTCTCCATTTTAGCCTCACAACGTCAACAGCGACGCTGGATGTGGAAATATAAAGCTTAGCAGGGGGAATAATACTCGTGCAGGGCTCCAGACCGGCATGGTCATTTTAAAAGGTTTTTTCTTTCTTTAAAAGAGCGTTGCTTTAAACAAAGAGTGCATCGCTCAGGCACACCTAGGGCAGCCTTGTTTTGGGAAGCCCCTAGGAGGAGGAAGTGTTTTGGCTGAATGTAAACAGAGATGGAGGATTTCAATTGAAAAAGAACACCCACAAACAAGGCGGTGAGCACAATTCATTAAAAAAAAACTTACGTATTTATTATCAGAATATACTACCTTGCTTTTTTATTTACGAAAATTTTGCAACTCTGTGCAAATGACAAAAAAAAGCCGCATGACTGCTGGCTCTGCAGGACCTCGTGGTGCCGTTCCGCAGAGGATTCTGTGGCACAGACTGAAGGGAATTGGATCCCATTTCAGTCCATGGTGGAATTCTCTGACATCCCTAAGTTCAGAGAATCTTAGTGTGCTCGAGTTTCCCTGGTTCACCTTCCCTAGTTTTGAGTCAGGAGCATCCTGGGGGGTGCACCAAAATTCCAGTTCACTGTATGCATCTCCTGAATTGGCCAGCTGAAATCATCCCATACGCAGCCCATGGTGTCTCAGGGGGCCCTTTGGAAGGCTGCGAGGGCAGCTGCAGCTGGCACAGGGCATTGGGAAGGCAGGTGCAGCATGATCATCCAGAGGAGAGAAATGGCTCAGGATGCCTGCTTGGGAACTTGGAAGTCCTTACAGAGCCAGAAACTCTCTCCCACCCACCCTTTTATTTCCCCTACAGCAACTGTTAATTATACATGAAGGTTTGCCACAGCAGAAGGGATTATAATTAATTTATATTTGAACTATAATAGATTTCACTACAAACTGCATTTCATTGCATCAAAGAGTATTACGAGTTCCTTTGCTGCCAGTAATTTACATAAAGCAACCACAAAACATCATGTCCATTAATCCTACAGTGAGGATGAACAGAAGGCAAATCACTCTATTTAGAAATTAAATTTTAAAAAAAGAAGAAGGAAGGAAGGCCACTCAATCGCCTATTTGTAGGTCTCAGTTAGGGTAACCTGCAAAAGAATATACAGGGATTTGACAAAGTAGGTGTGAATTTCAAGGGAGATGCAGAAAAAAAAGGGCAAATTAATATTTTCCAGAAATGCTGCTGTGCACAAAGAGACAGAGACACCAATACACACACACACACACACACACACACACTATTGATAAGTACAGATGTAAGTATTTGGCTTTTAAAACTGCTAGATGACATAGAATGTCTACTTACGCATTGCTACAAAAAAAAGGGCATGCATCACCCCCCAAAAGAAGACAAAAGAGTAGTGACATGTACCCCAAGTGAATTCATTATTTATTCAGAAAGTAACAAATCTGTTCATGTGAGCTTGGATGAAAGTTCTCCTTTAATACAAAACCTCATTCCAGGTGTATGGGGGTTTTGAACATGGGTAATATCCAAATGCATCCTGGGAACCGTAGTTAGGCATCGCATAGCGTGGCATGATGTCGTGTGTCACCACATTATGCCCCGTTTCTGATTGGTTGTTTTCACATGGCCTGCCTGCATGATGATGTCATGTGACATTTAGTCACCATCACTGATAGCCAGTATGAAGGTGGACCCTGGAGAGTCCCCCTCCTTGTCGTGTCAAAAGCAGCTAAGGAGAATGCTTCAAGTAAAGTTTTTTTTTGGGGGGGAGGAATCTAGGTGGTGGGATGACAGAAAATTTGGGGTGGGGAATCTCTGTACTAATTTACTGTGCATGCTCTGAAGCTCACAATCACTTCCAAACTTAATAGCAAATGCGTAATTCCTTGATCCAGGCTCGCTATGAAACTGAGCTTCATGAATGGCCAAATTTTGACCAACGAGCCAACTAATCACAAAATTTGGCAACATCACTACGAAAGAGGACAGGGCTTTGCACAAAATTTGCATACACTAATTTATAGGTATAGCTGTACATCTAGAAATAATTACACTAATTTAAATAGAAATGCAATGCATGTCTCCTTGGTGGTGAGACCATGTGACCTGTGTGGTGGCCTGCATAGTGTGCGGTCAAGGTGGTAATTGTTGAGGGGCAACGTCAAGGCCCCTGCTCTTCCCTTCTTATTATGTTCTTCGATCTTCAGTCTAGACAATGGGAGCTGCTGCCCAAAAACTGGGCTGTAGAGCTACATGCTGCCCACCCCTGAGGTCAAGGCTGACTTCAAATAAAAGACTGCCACTGGCAGACATTGAACTAGAGGACGGTCCTCTCTAAAGTAGGACACATGAGCCACCCTAGGATGATGTCACCTCCAGGGATGTGCAAAATCCTCCAGAACAGGACAATTCAGTTTCCAAATCCATTTTGGCTGTGTCAGGAAAGTGAGCTTTGAATATTTGTTTATATTTCTCTAATTGTTATTTTTTTTGTCCAAATTCGTATAGTGTTAAGTTATTTTTGTTTTTTAGTCAGCATTCTTTGGAAGAACTGGGTGATAATTGGATGTGAAGTCTTCCACTGGATAAACAACATTTCAGTTGGGTATAGAGATTATTTTCACTCCCAAGTCTTTATCTCGGCCATGGTGGTGAGTTTATTATGACTAGTAGGTCTATCAAGATTGCAACACTGTTATGTATTGATTTGCACCCTCAAATGGGGATAATATTATTTACAGAGCACATGATACTGATATGAATATGTGATGTCTTTATTTTCAATTTGTATGATTTTCGCTTCTGAGGAAGTCTGTTGTTAAACTGGCATATATCCGGATTCTAGGGATGTATGAAAGTCACTTACCTTTCCGCGGATTATGTTCATGGGGGAGGGAGGTGTTCCATCCCTCCCCGCGGAATCCTCAATGGGGGGGAGGCAATCCGTTCCTCCCCCCCGGAATCCTCGACAGCCTGCTGTGCTCCGTGGCAGCTCCACGGAGCAGCCAGCCAGGCCCAGGCCAGAGCTGTCCACAGCCGGATTTCCGGCCACGGAGGGCTCTGGGTAAAAAAAAAAACAAAAAACACACATACGCAAACGGTGGCGGCTACAGCTGCCGCCATTTGCGTTCCTTATTTTTGGCCGTCTTAGTCTACATATTTACGTAGACTATTATGGTGAAAATAAAGGGGAACGCAAATAGCATAGCAAGCGCTATTTGCGTCCATTTTGATTCGCCGTTTTAGCCTACATAAATATTTATGTAGGCTAAAACGGCAAATCAAAAAGGGAAGCAAATAGTGCCTGCTACGCTATTTGCGTTCCCCTTTATTTTCGCCATAATAGTCTACATAAATATTTACATAGACTAAGAAGGCCAAAAAGAAGGAACGCAAATGGCGGCGGCCGTAGCCGCCACCATTTGCATACACAGGTTGTTGTTTTTTTACCCAGCCATGATAGGCTATGTAAATCTTTACGTAGCCTATCACGTCTCTGTTAAAAAAAAAAAAAAACACCTCCAGACTGCAAATGGCAGCGGCGGCAGCCGGTCGGAAGACCAACCGCCACAGCCGCCACAGCCGCTGCCGCTGCCACCCGGAACATCTGCCCCAGGTAAGTCTCATCCCGGGGGGGATCCACGGGGAGGCGGGGGGCAGGCCGTTCCATCACAGATTTCAGAGGGCCGAATGCACTGGCATTCGGCCTCACTGAGATCCGTGGCGGAATTCTCTGACATCCCTACCAGATTCCTGTAAAAATAGAAGGCCACAACTTCCATGGGCACAGTTCTTCCAGCCACAATTAATTACTGTTTGTCCTTGTAGTGTTAAGCCAGTTTCATCTGCATTTTCCAATTCTGTTCCTTGTATTGTGCTGTTACTTTTGTGGTCCTTTTTCTTTATGCACTGCTTTTTGTCTCATTATATTACAATATTATATAATTTATACTTGTGTGTTCCAGTTACGCTCAGTTTAGCATTCCTGGGTCTTGTTTCGTTGCAATTGGTGCCCTTTGCACTAGTCAGTTCAAATAAAGGGCTGCCACTGGCAGACCTTGAACTAAGGGCCTGTCCTCTCTAAAGTGGGACACATTGGCCACCCTAGGATGATGTCACGTCCAGGGATGTGCAAAATCCTCTGGGACAATTCGGTTTCCAAATCCATTTTTCTGGTTCCAAGGAGTGGGAGGGCAAAAAATCCATCTGAATTTTTGTTAGCTCCATTTCCCCTGCTCAGCTCAATATTTAATAAAACTGAGTCAAAGAAGCCTCCTGGCTTTCACATTCCTATTCTCAGGCCATGAAACTGGGGGGAGGCATTTTCAGCATTTGGGGGAGGAAGGAGGCAAAAATCATCACATTTTCAAGGCCAGGGGGTGGGGCTTACTGTCAAAAGTGGTGACGGTGACCAAGGCTTCACCCCATCTTCCTTGTCTTGCTTTTACTGTAGATTTGCTGCTGTGACAAGTGCAACAGAGCTCTGACAAATGCCCGACAGCCATTTCCCCCTACAGTGCCTCTGTTGGAAGGATACTACAACATCACTTAGCATTATTGCAGGGGCACCATCAGAGAAAAATGGGCCATCCCCAGGGCTACAGTGGGCCCCGAACACTAAAGGGCAGGGGGAGAAGACACACCTTTGTAGCTCCTGCAGCCACCATTTTTTTAAAAGTAACCCCACAGGCACGCCAAAATGCTGGCCTTTTTCTCCTCCCCACCCCCACCCCACTCCTACAATATCACCAAACCTGTTCCAATCATTTTGTCTCAGTATTAAAATATTATTAGAATCATAGAATCATAGAATAGTAGGGTTGGAAGGGGCCTACAAGGCCATCAAGTCCAACCCCCTGCTCAATGCAGGAATCCAAGTCAGAGCATCCCTGACAGATGGCTGTCCAGCCTCGTCTTGAATGCCTCCAGTGTGGGAGAGCCCCCCACCTCCCTAGGTAGTTGGTTCCATTGTCATATTGCGCTAAAAGTCAGGACGTTTTTCCTGATGTTCAGCTGGAATCTGGCTTCCTGTAACTTGAGCCCATTATTCTGTGTCCTGCACTCTGGGATGATTAGGGATATATGAAATGACTTACCTGTTTCATTTCGTGACATCCGTGTAGGGATGTACGAAAGTCACTTACCTTTTCAAAGGGTGACATTTGTGGTTGGAGGGGAGGCGCTCTGTCCCTCCCCCTGAAATTCTCTCCAGCTGGCTCCACTCCGCAGCAATTCCACAGAGCCGCCAGCCAGGGCCACCCGCAGCCAGACATCCGGCCGCTAGGCAGCCTGCACAGGGACGCAAATGGCGAATGCCATAGCCGCCGCCATTTGCATCCCTGTATTTTGCCATGATAGGCTACATAAATATTTACATAGCCTATGACGGCAAAAAAAAAAACCCAGCGAACACAAATGGCGGTGGCTATGGCGGCCGCCATTTGTTTTCCCTTTTTTTTTTTGCCGTGGTAGGCTACGTAAATATTTATGTAGCCTATCACAGAAAAATACAGGGATGTAAATGGCGGCTACGCCATTTGCACCCCTCTCTTTTGCCATGATAGGCTACGTAAATACTTACACAGCCTATCACGGCTATTTGCATTCCTCTTTTTTGGCTAAAATGGAGGGGGGGAAAGGAACACAAATGGCACCCACTACGCTATTTGCCTTCCCTTTTTTTCACCGTAATAGCCTACGTAAATATTTATGTAGGCTAAAACAGCTCAAAATAGGGAACATGAATGGTGGCCGCCGCAGCCGCTGCCATTTGCATATGCTGTTTTTTTGGGGGGGGTTGGCTTGCCGTGATAGGCTACGTAAATAGTTACGTAGCCTATCATGGCAGCTTCACAGGATGCAAATGGCGGCCATTACGGCGGCCGCCATTTGCGTCCGCAGCAGCCTGTCCACGGCCGGAACTCCGGCTGCAGATGGCCCTGGCCAGCGGCTCCACAGAGCCGCCGCAGAGCAGAGCCAGAGGATTTAGGATGTCGGGGGGAGGTGCGGAGCGCCTCCCCCCCCACCGTGAATCACCCTGTCGAAAAGATAAGTGACTTTCGTACATCCCTACTATTAATGCAGCCCAAAAGAGCATTTGCCTTTTTTGCAGCCACATCACATTGTTGGCCCATATTCATCCTTCTCGCTTGTAGTATGGTTGAGCCAAGTAGCCCCCATCTTTTCAGTGCATTTGGTTTCTTTTTCCTAGTGCAGAACTTGGCATTTATCCTTATTAAATTTCATTCTGTTGTTTTCTGCCCAGCGCTCCAGTCTATCAAGATCACTTTGAATTTTGTTTCTGTCTTCCAAAATATTAGCTATCCCACCCAATTTGGTGTAATCTGCAAATTTGATCAGCATTCCCTGCACCTCCTCCTCCAAGCCATTAATAACAATGTTGAAGAGCACTGGGGCCAGGACTGAGCCCTGCGGTACCCTACTCGTTACCTCTCCCCAGCTTGAGAAGGTCCCATTGAGAAGCACTCTTGGAGTCCGATTCTGTAGCCAACTGTGGAGCCACCGGATCGTTGTTTCATCTAGCCCACTTTGAGCTAGTTTGCTCATCAGGATATCATGGGACACTTTGTCGAAAGCTTTGCTGAAGTCAAGGTATATTAGGTCCACAGCATTCCCACAGTCCACAAGGGAGGTTACTTGATCAAAAAATGAGATTGAGATCAGATTCGTCTGGCAGGACTTGTTCTTGACAAATCCATGTTGGCTTCAAGTAATCACAGCATTGTTTTCAAGGTGCTTACAGATGGATTGCTTTATCATCTGCTCCAGAATTTTCCCAGGGATTGATGTCAGACTGACTGGTCTGTAGTTCCCAGGTTCCTCCTTTTTACCCTTTTTGAAGATAAGGACCACATTAGCCCTCCTCCAGTCATCTGGCACTTCACCCGTCCTCCATGATTTCTCAAAGAGAATAGGCAGCGGTTCTGAGAGTTCTTCTGCCAGTTCCTTTATTACTCTAGGATGCAGTTCATCTGGCCCTGGAGATTTGAACTCATTCAAAGTAATTAGGTGTTCCTTGACCATATGCCTATCGATCTCAAGCTGCAATCCTGCCCCTTCAGCCTGTACTTCGCCTTTGCCAGGGGGGTCATAGACCCTCTTTTGGGAGAAGACTGAGCCAAAGTAGGAATTGAGCACCTCTGCCTTTTCTTTGTCATCTGTTATCATTTTGCCATCCTTATTTAATAGCTGAACCACTATTTATTTCCTCTGTCTTTTACTATGCACGTAGCTGAAGAAAGCCTTTTTGTTGCTTTTAGCATCCCTTACTAACCTCAGCTCGTTCTCAGCTTTAGCCTTCCTGATGCCATCCCTGCAATTCTGTGCTACCTGCCTGTACTTTTCCTTTGTAGCTTGGCCTTCCTTCCACTTCCTGTATGTCTGTGTCCTTTTTTTGTTTTCAGGTCATCTCTAAGCTTTTTGTGAAGCCACATTAGCTTCTTCTGTTGACTTCCACCTTTTTTTCTCATTGGAATTTAGGGATGGGGGAGAATTTCTCCCCGAAACTTTGGGGGGCGGAGCGCCAACGCATTCGGTCCTCCGAAGGTTGTTCGGGGAGAACTTCTCCGCCCCCCCGCCCCCCCCCGGGATGGGACTTACGTTTCACGAATGTCCCTCCCGGCGGCAGGTCCCGGCGGCGGTTCGGCAGGTCTTCGTCAGGGGCGGGGGCGGCAGCCGGTCTTTCGACCAGCTGCCGCTGCCGCCATTACAAGCGAAGTAAAAAAAAAAACGCCCCTGTGATAGGCTACGTAACGATTAACGTAGCCTATCATGGCTAGATTTGCAAAGTCAGCCGTGATAGGCTACGTTAATCGTCACGTAGCCTATCACGGGTGACTTTAAAAAAAAAAAAAGCATGTACGGCTAATGGCGGCCCCCATAGGGAGCCGCCATTCACGTTCCTTATTTGGTCCTTTTAGTCTACGTAAAGATTTACGTAGACTACGGCAAAAATAAGGACAATGCAAATAGTGTTGCCCTTATTTTCACCGTAGTCTACGTAAATCTTTACGTAGACTACAGAGACCAAATAAGGAACGCGAATGGCGGCTCCCTATGGGGGCCTCCATTTGCGTACACGCTTTTTTTTTTTCAAAGTCACCCGTGATAGGCTACGTGACGATTAACGTAGCCTATCATGGCTGACTTTGCAGATCTAGCCGTGATAGGCTACGTTAATCGTTACGTGGCCTATCACAGGGGCGTTTTTTTTTTCTTTTGAAGTTCGCAGCCAGGGAGATGAGGCACTTCTCCCCAGCCTGAATTTCGGCCGGGCGAGGAGGGAAGCCTCCCCCCCCTGACCTGAACTTCGGGGGGAGAAGCAAAGCGCCTCCCCCCCACGGCAAAGCAAGCTGCGAGACCAGGTAAGTGACTTTCGTGCACCCCTATTGGAATTGTTTGTAAATGTGCTTTGAGAATTTCCTTTTTTTTAAACTCCCACCCATCTTGGACTCCTTTTCTCATTAGAGTTGCTTGGCATAGGACCTTACTGATCATTGTTCTGAGTTTATTAAAATCAGCTTTCCTAAAATCAAGGGCACGTGTTTGACTACACTCAGCTTTTGCTTCCTTTAGAACCAAGAACTCAAGTATAACATGGTTGCTTTCCCCCAGAGTTCTCATAACTGCTACTTTATCCACTAAGTCATCTCTGTTGGTTAGGATCAAGTCAAGGATAGCCGATCCTCTAGTTCCTTCCTCCACTTTCTGTAGGAGGAAATTATCAGCAAGTCAGGAATCTCTTGGAGGAGCCATGTTTTGCAGAATTTGTCTCCCAACAAATATCAGGGAAATTGAAGTCCATTACTACTACATCATGCTTCCTTGAAACATTGGCAGTTTGTTTTTCAAAAGTTTCATCCTTGTCTTCTCCTTGATTGGGTGGCTGGTAGGAGACTCCGACCACCATGTTCCTTTTATTCTTTGCTCCATTTATTTTAACCCAGATGCTCTTGATGGGGCTACCAAGCTCATCCTCCTGTATTTCTGTGCAGAGATATGTATTTTTAACATATAGCGCAACTCCACTTCCCTTTCTGTTCCTCCTGTTCTTTTTGAACAAGTTATATCCTTCAGTTGCTGTATTCCAGTCATGGAAGTCATCCCACCAAGTTTCAGTTACACCTATCAAGTCATAATTTCCATCCTGTATTGAGAGTTCAAGTTCGTTCCATTTGTTTCCCATACTCTGGGCATTAGTGTATAGACATCGAAGACCATGTGCTTCATAGTCTGGCTTTCTTCCTACATGTTTCTGAAGACTATTATTGGGCACTATTAGAGCTGTTCTTAGGGATGTATGAAAGTGACTTACCTTTTCATGGATTCTATTCATGGGGGGGGAGGCGTTCCGTCCCTCCTCTGGAATCCTTGACTGGGGTGGAGGCGATCCGTTCCTCCCCCCCCCCCCGGAATCCTCAACGGCCAGCTCTGCTCTGCTGCAGCTCCGCGGAGCAGCTGGCAAGGCCAGGGCCATCCGCAGCTGGATTTCCGGCCGCGGTGACTGCTAAGTAAAAAAAAAAAATGGCTTACGCAAATGGTGGTGGCTACAGCCGCTGCCATTTGTGTTCCTTATTTTTTGCCATCTTAGTCTACGTAAATATTTACGTAGACTATTACGGCAAAAATAAAGGGGAACGCAAATAGCGTAGTGGGCGCTATTTGCGTCCCTTTTTGATTCACTGTAATAGTCTACGTAAATATTTACGTAGACTAAGACAACGAAAAATAAGGAACACAAATGGCGGCGGCCATAGCCGCTGCCAATTGCATACGCCGTTGTTGTTTTTTTTAACCAGGATGTGATAGGCTACATAAGTCTTTAAGTAGCCTACCACGTCTCTGTAAAAAAAAAAAAAAAAACCAAACGACCAGCCTGCAAATGGCAGTGGCAGCAGCCGGTCGGAAGACCAGGCGCCGAAGCCGCCACTGCCAAGGCCACCGCCAGAGCCGCCGCCGCCTGGAACATCCGCCCCAGGTAAGTCTCATCCCGAGGGGGATCTGCGGGGGGTGGGGGGAATGGCAGGCCATTCCGCTACAGATGTCGGGGGGCCGAATGCACTGGCATTCGGCCTCACCAAGATCCTTGGCGGAATTCTCTGACATCCCTAGCTGTTCTCTCTGTTGTGGTGCATGAGCCTTCATTCACTGTTCCCCCAACTTTACATCTCCTTCCCCTGTAGGATTCAGTTTAAAGCCCTCCTGATGAAGTTCTTCATGCTGTGGCCAAACACATTCTTCCCAGCACTTGTGAGGTGCAACCTGTCCCTAGGGATGGCGGAGAATTTCTCCCCGAAACTTCGGGGGGCCGAGCGCCAACGTGTTTGGCCCCCCGAACAAGTTTCGGGAAGAAATCCTCTGCACCCCCCCGCACCCCGCACCCCCCCTGGGACGGGATTTACCTTCCCTGAATGTCCCTCCCAGCGGCGGGTCCGGCTGGCGGTTCGTCCGGTGTTTGAGCCGGGCGGGAGCGGCAGCCGGTCTTTCGACCGGCTGCCGCCCCCGCCATTGCAATCAAAGAAAAAAAAAAAAAACGTCCCCTGATAGGCTACGTGACGATTCACGTAGCCTATCACAGCTGACTTTGCAGATCTAGCCATGATAGGCTACGTTAATCGTTACGTAGCCTATCACGGGGCTTTTTTTTTTTTTTTTACTTTTCTTTTGAAGTTCGCGGCCGGGGAGACGGGCCCGCAGAAGCCTCGACGGGGCCGCGGAAGCCTCCCCCCCCCGGCCTGAACTTCGGGGGGAGAAGCGAAGCACCTCCCCCCCACTGCGAAGCAAGCTGCGAGACCAGGTAAGTGACTTTCGTACATCCCTAGCTGGGAATCAGCATACCTTGCCAGTCAATGGGTCTTTGCAACATACTTCGGTTTCGATCCCATGCAGCAAGGATTCTCCCACTACCACTACTACTCTCTTTTTGTTGTTGTAGGTCTTGGTTTCATCGCCTCTGCTTGACTGACCTTCAGCCTCTTCCTCGCTCTCATGCAGATTCCCCTGTAATTCTTCCTCGGCTGGCTGTCCTCCAGTCTCATCCTCAAGTACCTGGAAATGGTTCCCTAGTTCCACTGCTTCCACTTGTGTAGAGTGGCTTCTAGTTCTTCTGCTCCTAACTGTTACCCTTTTCCAAGGAGTATCCTCTACTTCATTTTTCCTCACCTAAGCATTTTCCTCTTCTGCCTCAGCTTGCTGTTGCTCTTCCAGCTTCTGTTCTTGCTGCTGTAGTTCCATGCCCACCATTCTGTCCAAGAACTCTTCGTGTTCTCTTATTCCCTGAAGGGTCAACACTCGCTGCTCCAGTCCTCTTATTTTTTCTTCCAACAGTGTGATCAACTTGCACTTGTTGCACACATAGGCCATGTTGATCTCAGGCAAGAAAACAAACATGCCACAGACCTTGCAGGGCACCACCAGTGGGGAGTCTTTACCTTCCATTGCCTCTATTCCCTTTATGTTTCTAGCTTTCTGATTGTACTGGAATAGCCTGTGCTTTGTCCTCTGTTCACTGGAGGTTAAAAACACAGTTGCACACTTTGCCTTTGTCTCCTTTTCCACTGCAACTCCCCTGGCCAACTCCTGTTTGCTCTCCCTGTTCACTCACTTTGATCACTTGCTCTCTGGAGCTTGCTTCCTTGTATAGCCCCTATACCAGCTGGAGCAGCTTCCTCTGCTCTGCTCAGCTAGGAGACAGGAAACAGACAGGAGACAGGAAAAAGACTAAGTAATTGCTCTTATGTTTCAAAGACAGTGGACATCTGTCTGCATGCAGTTTTGGTCACAGCCACACTGCTTCATGGGTGGTGCATGGGTTGTACAAACAGCTGTTTGCAGAACTTCAAAGAACGTGTGCATTCATAACTGAAATATTGTGGAAAATCAAATTAGTAGAAGAATAAGAAGCACTGGGGGGGCAGCAAACTTGAAAGAAAACAATTTGCTTTAGAAGCCTTGTGAGGTTCTGAATTGATTTTAAGCATTAGTTTCTGCTGCCCGCTCACCTTTGGGGCATAGTGGCTCCCTTGTGACCCATGCCAACTGCCCTTGGAAAAGGGCACACTGCCTTGACAGGAGCTCACTAGCTGCTGTGAACAACGGAGTGGGAAGGTCAGGCCCTCTCTGCCTTTGCTGCTGGAGAGGAGGCCATCCGTGGCACAGCAGGCCGCTGTCTGCTTCTGTGCTATAAAAGCCATAGGAGAAGACTGGGGAAAACAAGGCAAGCAAGCACCAGAAATTGATCTTGGCTCTTTTTTTTATAAAAAGGGGAAATGGCACAAGCTACAGACAAGAGTTGAACCGAACCTGGGGTGTGTGTTTTTCCCCTCACCTTCCAGAAAAAGAAGGCCAATTTCTTCTGCAGAAATTTCTCTCAATATCCTCTGCTGTTTTATCATGGCTTCCACCCCACACTCCACACCCCAATGCCCCAGAACAATGCTGGATCTGGGGCATTGTGGAGGATGCAAAATGGTGCCCTGGCTACCACCTCAGCTGCTTGCTGCTGCTGTTACTCCAAGTGGTAGCACCAAAAAACACAAATACCTTAAGCTGGTTGCAGGAAGAGAAGCTGTGCAAGATAATATTTGGAGAATCCAAGCAATCTCAAACATTGCTCGTTCATCCATCCCTCGTCAAGGGTACTGACTCTCTAGGCTGCCTGAGCATCCAGCTGATTCCAAGACCCAATAAATCTTTGACTTCCAAGCTAGTTCCTTAGTCTACGCAAGTCACCTCTGGTATGAAGATACTGTCAAAGTTCTCATTAGAGTTCCATGATCCTGCCATGGTTCTTGACGCACACCTGCCTTCTGGCTCCTCCGGTTCTTTTTGGCTGCTCTGGAAATTGACCTTTGCCCATTTGTGTCTGTGCACTTGCTTAGGGATGTACGAAAGTGACTTACCTGTTCGCGGATTATGTTTATGGTGGGGGGGAGGCGTTCCATCCCTCCCCCTGGAATCCTTGCCGGAGGGGAGGCGCTTCGTCCCTCCCCCTGGAATCCTCGCTGAGGGGGGAGGCGCTCCGTTCCTCCCGCTGGAATCCTCAAACGGCCGGCTGTGCTCTGCGGCAGCTCTGCAGAGCAGCCGGCCAGGCCCAGCCAGGCGAGAGCTGTCCACAGCTGGATTTCTGGCCACGGAGGGCTCTGGGTAAAAAAAAAAAAAAATGCGTATGCAAATGGCGGCGGCTACGGCCGCCACCATTTGCGTTCCTTCTTTTTGGCTGCCTTAATCTAGGTAAATATTTACGTAGACTATGACGGCGAAAATAAAGGTGAATGCAAATAGCGTAGCAGGCGCTATTTGCGTCCCTTTTTCATTCACCGTTTTAGCCTACGTAAATATTTACATAGGCTAAAACGGCAAATCAAAAGGGGACGCAAATAGCGCCCACTACGCTATTTGCGTTCCCCTTTATTTTCGCCATCATAGTCTACGTAAATATTTACGTAGATTAAGACAGTAAAAAAGAAGGAACGCAAATGGCGGCGGCTGTAGCCGCCGCCATTTGTGTACACGGTTTGTTTTTTTAAATCCACCCAACCATGATAGGCTACATTAAGATTTACGTAGCCTATCATGTCGTGTTTTGTTTTATTTTTTAAACCTAGCCATGATAGGCTATATAAATCTTTAGGTAGTCTATCACGTCTTTTTTTTTTTTTTTTTTACACAAGCCTGGAAATGGTGGCAGTGGCAGCCGGTTGGAAGACCAGCCGCCACAGCCACCGCCGCCAAAGCTGCCGCCGGACCCACCGCCGCCCGGAAGATCCACCACAGGTAAGTCTCGTCCCGGGGGGGGATCCGCAGGGGGGCGGGGGGGTGGCAGGCCATTCCTCCATGGAGTTCGGGGGGCCGAATGCACTGGCATTCGGCCTCACCGAGATCCGTGGCGGAATTCTCTGACATCCCTACTCTTGCTTCCGGCCCACTTGAACTGACAGCCAGCTGCCCCCAGGTCTTGTAACTCAATGGCCTGGAACCTAATTTCCTGTAGCCTAACCCTTGCTGAGGCCCACCAGTCAAATAACCTTGTGAATAAGCAGTAACAACAACCCTTGGGTAATCTGCTTGGATAAACCAGCCTTTGGTTGAAAGGTGCAGTTTACCTGAAATCTGCTATTGATTTCCATCAGGTGTTTAGAATGTTCTCATTTATAATTTACTGCTATGCATTTTATTCTTGGGGGGGGGGGGTTCAAGCCTGTCCTCAATTGGGTACCTCAAAGGAGTCATCTTTAAAACACTATTCATTTACTCCAAACTTCTCTAAGTTGAGAGAGAGAGAGAGAGAGAGAGAGAGAGAAGGAGGAGGAGGAGGAGGAGAAGTCATGGGATTTCTAATATCCACACTTAGCAAAGCTCTGAAAAAGTCTGAGCACAGATAACTCCCACCCTCCAATCCAGAAACTCCTCCTGACATTAGCAGAGGTGCTTTAAGGGAATTCTGATACAGGAAGGAAAGAAGGAGGGTTAAGTGTGCCACATTTACAGTACGTTCACATAAGCATGGGCACCATTCACTTTCTATGTAACCTCTGCCATATATTTTTTTTATTTTATTTCATTTATACCTTGCCTTTTTTCCTCTTGCAAGGAACCCAAGGCAGCTTACGTTACCCTCCTCCTCTCCATTTCATCCTCACAACAACAACCTTGAGAGGTGGGTTGGGCTGAGAGTCTGTGACTGGCCCAAAGTCACCCAGTGAGGTTCCATGGCTGAGTGGGGACTAGAACCTGGATCTCCCAGCTCCTAGTCCAACACTCTTGCCACTACGCCACACTGGCTCTCTGATATAGATCAGGGATGGGCAGCTGCAGAAGGTCTGGGGGCCATTTTTGCCCCCAGACCTCCCACACTGCAGTCTGCAGTTTCCAGGATGCTGTGCAATCCACAGGGCACCCTGAAAAAGGGAAAAAAGCCTGCCTGGCAGTTTGCCACCAGAACTGAGCGGGAAACTGCTCTGAAATGCTCTGTAGTGCTAAAAAGGGTCACATTTAGCTTGTTCTTAAGTTCTATTTGACCCTTTGGGCCAAATAGTAGCAGCTAAAAAAAAAAGGTAAAGGTGTCCCCAACCAGTCGTGTCCGACCCTAGGGTGCGGTGCTCATCCCCGTTTCTAAGCCGAAGAGCCAGCGCTGTCCGAAGACGCTTCCGTGGTCATGTGGCCGGCATGACTGAACACCGAGGTGCACAGAACGCTGTTACCTTTCCCGCCAAGGCGGTACCTATTTATCTACTTGCAATTTCTTGCTTTCGAACTGCTAGGTTGGCAGAAGCTGGGACTGAAGACGGGAGCTCACTCCGTCACGCAGCACTCGGGTCTCGAACTGCTGACCTGCCGACCTTCCAGTCTGCAGTTCAGCGTCTTAACCACTAAGCCACCGCGGCCCTGTAGCAGCTACAGAATACTAAAATTGTCAAATTTAGCCTCAGCAGAAGCTAAATTTGAACCATTTAGTATTCTGTAGCACTAAACGTTCATCTTGTAGAAAACAAATTATTACTATTTTGGCTGCATGTGGCAGTGTGGTGGGAGTGTTGGCAGGCGCAACATGCCGGTCATGGACTATGTGTTGCCCATCTCTGACATAGACTAAATGAGCCTTATACAGTCCTCTTCTGTTTCTGAGATTCAACAAGCCCACAGGCAGTCCTTGAGGAGAAATACTCTCAGGCTGGTCCAACAGGCTCCTACTAATACATTCCAGCTGCAGGCCCCTAATGTATGACATCAGGAGCCAATCAGACATCACAGAGCTCTGTCCAATCAGTAACTTAAGGGGAGTGGCCAACAACATCTTCTCCTGTGCAGAATGTCTCCATTCCTGGCAGTCATTGGTGGTCCCGCATTGAACATTCTGTCTCTCAACCAGCAAAGCTAACTGCAGGCATCTTGCTGTGATTCCTGGAGGACCTGGTCCAAGGTCCTCTCTCTGGCTCACTTCCACCTGGCATGGGAGGGCAGGGCCCTGACTGTCCAGCTACAAAGGCTGCCTCTGGAGATGCATAGAGAGAGACCACCAGGGTTGGCTCTTGTTTAGCTTTAGTAGCTGGGGTAACAATTACCTTTAGATGAGATCATTATTTTTTCCTGCTATCTAGATGATTTATTTATTTTGGTGGCATTTCTCTTTTGTTGAGCCATAGCATGAATTATTACTGGATTGTTTATTCTTAGTGTATATACATTGTGAGATGTTTGGCCTTCTGCATGACTATTTAAACATTGTTATGACTTATAATTGTTAATGAATTATCTGGAAATGTTGTTCTATTTCATTATGTAAAATTTTCTGGGTAAGAGTCATTGAACATGGTTTTACTGTGGAAAAGCAGTGTTCAAATAAACTGAGGGTAATGAGGCCGCACAAACCCAGCAGCTGTCACCTAGTAAAGGAGCTCTAGTGACTTTGATTGTGCTGCCCCTCACCATGGCCCAGAAGGCCAATTCCAGCAATGAGAAGAACACGAGGGCTGGGGCAGTGAGAAGCAGAGGAAGAACACAGAGATTCCAGAGGTCAGTTGGATAGACTTTGTGAGCCTGCTGCAGCCTACTGTGGAGCAGGCAGGTAAACCGATTTTGGGATGTTCGTGGCTAGGTAAAAAATACTATTAACGGCAGTTTGTCCCCAGACCCACACATCCCTTCCCATCTGAAAGCTTCTGCCCTGCTCTTCTACATGTAGGACACTGGGGATTGTGAATGCAGGGCAGCAGAGATCCAGCCACAGGGCCAGGAGCCTGACTGTCTGCACCACTGTTGCAACTTGCAAGAGGAGGGAGGTGTTGACCCACTCTCTGGTGGATGTCTGGCTTGCTCCTCAATCCTGCCTTCTGGTCCTCCAGTTCTTGCAAGAGGAGGGAGGTGTTGACCCGCTCTCTGGTGGATGTCTGGCTTGCTCCTCAATCCTGCCTTCTGGTCCTCCAGTTCTTGCAAGAGGAGGGAGGTGTTGACCTGCTCTCTGGTGGATGTCTGGCTTGCTCCTCAATCCTGCCTTCTGGTCCTCCAGTTCTTGCAAGAGGAGGGAGGTGCTGATCTGCTCTCTGGTGGATGTCTGGCTTGCTCCTCAATCCTGCCTTCTGGTCCTCCAGTTCTTGCAAGAGGAGGGAGGTGCTGATCTGCTCTCTGGTGGATGTCTGGCTTGCTCCTCAATCCTGCCTTCTGGTCCTCCAGTTCTTGCAAGAGGAGGGAGGTGCTGATCTGCTCTCTGGTGGATGTCTGGCTTGCTCCTCAATCCTGCCTTCTGGTCCTCCAGTTTTTGCAAGAGGAGGGAGGTGTTGACCTGCTCTCTGGTGGATGTCTGGCTTGCTCCTCAATCCTGCCTTCTGGTCCTCCAGTTCTTGCAAGAGGAGGGAGGTGCTGATCTGCTCTCTGGTGGATGTCTGGCTTGCTCCTCAATCCTGCCTTCTGGTCCTCCAGTTCTTGCAAGAGGAGGGAGGTGCTGATCTGCTCTCTGGTGGATGTCTGGCTTGCTCCTCAATCCTGCCTTCTGGTCCTCCAGTTCTTGCAAGAGGAGGGAGGTGCTGATCTGCTCTCTGGTGGATGTCTGGCTTGCTCCTCAATCCTGCCTTCTGGTCCTCCAGTTCTTGCAAGAGGAGGGAGGTGTTGACCTGTTCTCTGGTGGATGTCTGGCTTGCTCCTCAATCCTGCCTTCTGGTCCTCCAGTTCTTGCAAGAGGAGGGAGGTGCTGATCTGCTCTCTGGTGGATGTCTGGCTTGCTCCTCAATCCTGCCTTCTGGTCCTCCAGTTCTTGCAAGAGGAGGGAGGTGTTGACCTGCTCTCTGGTGGATGTCTGGCTTGCTCCTCAATCCTGCCTTCTGGTCCTCCAGTTCTTGCAAGAGGAGGGAGGTGCTGATCTGCTCTCTGGTGGATGTCTGGCTTGCTCCTCAATCCTGTCTTCTGGTCCTCCAGTTCTTGCAAGAGGAGGGAGGTGTTGACCCGCTCTCTGGTGGATGTCTGGCTTGCTCCTCAATCCTGCCTTCTGGTCCTCCAGTTCTGACTTGTTCTTCAGGCCTGGGTTCTGCCTTACTCCTTGACCCCACTACCCAGTTTTCTCTGTGGTTGTCACTTACCCTTCACAGTCCTCCTGACAAATGGTTTCACCAGTGTTTCCTGGTTCCCCACTCCTGGCTCTTTCCAGGTGGCTGCCATGGCCTCACTCTGACAGAAGGCCAGAGGGCAGATGTATTGTAGGTACCAACTCATCAGGGCTGACAATACATTTCACCTGGCCCCATAAAGCTGCTGACTAGCCTGCCCCAGTCTAAATAACTCATGGCTCAGGAACAGACTGAGCTCTCAGCCTGCCCGTCCTTGCTTACATCCCTCACTGCTAGTGTTGGGAAACACACACGCACACACACGGTTCAGTTTGGGATTGAACTCAGCAAATCAAGGCACTGGAAAATAGCTTGTTTGAGTCCAGTTCTGAGAGCAATTTGGACCCAGTCACACTCCTAGCAAAATCATTGGGAGTACATAGAGTCCAAATCCCTCTCTCTGAGCCTTCAGACCACTTTTTCTGGACATTAACGTGCAGGAAGTGCCTTCTGTGTCAGGAAAAATAAATTGTCTCTCTCTTACCCCACCTTCCAAATCTTTCTAGCTCTTGGAACAATGCTATGGCAGCATCCGAAGCATTCTGAACCCTGGGAAATGTAACATTCCAAGGGTGCCTGGCATCTTAGGTTGCCAGGTTCCCTGGGGAAAAAATAGATTTCCCAGGCTCTCTAGTACCTCCATAGCCATGTTGCAAATGCCAGTAAGGAGAGGGAGGGGAGTGGGTTCTCCCTATTTCTCTGCTGAGTCACCAAAAATAGAAGCTAAATACGTGAGAGTGTGAGAATGAGTTCCTCTCTGGCATGGATTATTATCCAAGTGAGAAAAGATAGTAGTTGGACACTATTTGGACACCCAGTTTGGAATGCAGGTGCACTTTACAAGTGTGTACATTTTGTATTCCAAACCAGGTCATTTCGAAGTTCGCTGCCCTCACAATTCACTGCCTGCCTACATTGTAACTGTATTTTTACATCGTGGCTTAATAATATCCCCAAACCTGGACTGCATGGTCAGTAGTATTGACAGACTTGCTTGGAACAGCTGGCTGCTCTTTGGCACTGAGACAGGTAAAGCCCCCTCTAGTACAGTTGAGAGAGGGCTCACCTGATCCAATCCTTGAGAGGGATGCAATAATGCACCTGGCACTCCGGAAAGTCTATGAAAGTAATAGGGATATAAGGAATTATCCATGGACCGTACACATCCAAAAAACAAACAAGGCCAATGAAATATACATGAAAAACACACTAAAAACTCAGCCCTGGCATTATCTCCCTCCCACGCAATCATTAATTCCTGCTCTGTCTTGGCCACAGCAAGTGAATCCCTGTAAACAAGTCCTTTCACCTGTATAGTGATGCCAGCTTGCTTCCACTAGCCCTGCTTGACCCACTTCTTGGAGGTGAGGAATCCCCTCCAAGGTGGGGAATTTCAGTGGGGCAGTAAATCTACTCTGGGTTTCAGTTAGAACCAGTTAGAACTCTAAGGGAACTATCCAAAATATTAGACTTTATACCCAAAATTGTTTCAGCACCTTGGAAAGCTCCTTTAACGTTCTGACTGAAACCCAGAGCAGATTTACAGCCCCATTGAAATAGGAGTCACCAGCTTCCACTGGTCCCAAACTGGAATTGGGCTTTTCGTGGAGATGATGGTATGGACTCGGGTATAAACTGAGGTCTATACTAGGATCTTCCAAGTTCAAGAAGAGGCTGATGATTTTGGTTCAGTTCCCATCTCAGATATCTACATAAGCAGAAACCTGAACTCTTTGTCCTGGCAGAACTCACCAATAGTGGGCTGGTGCTGGGATATTGCTCAGTGATACAGGGGCACATGCTTTGTATGCAGAAGGTTCCAGGATCAATCCCAGGTATCACCAGTCAAAATGGGGCCAGGTAGCAGGCGATGGGGAAAACCCTGCTCTGCCTGAGAATTTGGAAAGCTGTTCTAGCCAGAGAAAGTTGGACGAACCACCACTGGCCTGTCTTACAGCAGAGTCAAAATTTTCAACTCAGCCTTTTTTCTCTCTCCAAAAACTGGGGTGGGGGAGGGAAAGAAGAGGAGAAGGAAAATTAAGGTGCTAGGGGAGAAATTGCTAAGCCGGTGGCCTTACCTGAACGAGCAGTTATGGGAACAGTGGCTTTTGTGGGCTCTTTTTAAACACTTAGCTTGGCTGCTGGCAGAAGTGGCAACATCCTGCTACCAGCATCCTGGCAGCTGCCATGCTTTGTCCCACAATGTCTTGCTAAGAAAATGCCATGTCAGACCACAGCATTGTTACAGAGGCATTGTTTGGGGAGGAGTGGTAAAGATGGTAGCCTGCTTCCCTTGTGGGCCCACAAAAATGGGGAAGAGATTTCCAGCTCAGCTTTAGTCTGACTTATTATAAGGTAGAACTTCTAATGTTCCACCTGAGCATGGCTGTCTTTTGTTTATGCACCCCCCACCCCACCCCGCCCCCAAGCTGAAAGCTGCAAAACCATCTGCTGGAAGAAGAACATGGGAAGCACAGACATTGAACCCATCTCATTGCTCATAGTGAATGAACCATCGATGGAGTCCATGTGATATTACCCTTGGGGATCCCAGCCCCAACCCAGTGATGGGATTATTTAATAATGATGCCTCCTGTCAGAAAGGCAAGTAGCAGAGGAAAATAAAAAGGCAAAATAAAATGAATGTTTACCAGTCCCGCATGCATGCAGGCTGTCTTAGAATAATAAAAGGAGACCACACCCTTCTTCAGTGTAGAAAAGAAAACAGTTTTACTCACAAGAATTCTTGCATATACAATTCAGGTACAGTGTAGAGTTTCGAAAGAGTTTGTTCAGTCCGTTTTGTGTTCCATTACATGGGCAGGAGTGAGAGAGAAAATACAAGTGCTCCCAGCAATGTTGATATGGGGGGGGGGGAGAATGGGAGGAGCAAAAGGAAGAAATCACAGGAAACCACACTGTAGCCTATAGAGATCCTAAGATTAGCTGTGGACTAAATTCCCATCACTTCCTGGCATATAGAAGGGGAAGAAATGGAAGCAGTGACAGATTTTACTTTCTTGGGCTCCAAGATCACAGCAGACGGTGACTGTAGCCATGAAATTAAAAGACGCTTGCTCCTTGGGGGGAAAGCTATGGCCAACCTAGACAGCATAGTAAGAAGCAGAGACATCACCTTGCCGACAAAGGTCTGTCTAATCAAAGCTATGGTTTTCCCAGTAGTAATGTATGGCTGTGAGAGCTGGACTATAAGGAAGGCTGAGCGCCGAAGAATTGATGCTTTCGAACTGTGGTGCTGGAGAAGACTCTTACGAGTCCCCTGGACTGCAAGGAGGTCAAATCAGTCCATCCTAAAGGAAATCAACCCTGAGTGCTCATTGGAAGGACAGATAATGAAGCTGAAGCTCAAATATTTTGGCCACCTAATGCGAAGAGAAAACTCCCTGGAAAAGACCCTGATGCTGGGAAAGACTGAAGGCAAAAGGAGAAGGGGACGGCAGAGGATGAGATGGCTAGATAGCATCACGGATGCAATGAATATGAACTTGAGCACGCTCCGGGAGAGAGCGCAGGACAGGAAGGCCTGGCGTGCTGTGGTCCATGGGGTCACGAAGAGTCGGACACGACTGAACGACTGAACAACAACAACAACAACAAAATTCCCATGAATTAACTAACTGCAACATGGTCCTCTTCCAGTAACTTGCAGATGAGGTTGCAATATTCCCAACACCCAGTTGATCCAGATCTGGGACCCCATGAAGGGCGATACTGATCAGCTTTTGAGGAAATGAGTTTCATTAATTACAGATTAAAGAGAGGGGGCCGGGAGTCATGATGATTCCCTTGCCATCACACATCCCCCACTGAGGAGGAAATTGCACACTCTGTTCTCCCCCACACACTCTCTTTCCAACTGTTTCATGCTGCATGAAAGACTTTATCAATCAGACCCAGAAACCAATCTTCTCCTAGCCAGCAGCGGAGTCTCCATCAATCACATTTGCAAACAACAGTGCTCAAAGTCTCTGTGCAACCTTTTCTTCCCTTCCAAGTTGGAGGAGGAATAGTGTCCATGTTGGGGCTGGGTGGGCAGAGGTCTGCACATTCCTAATATTGATCAGTTACTCTAAAAGTCAGTTGTGAGGGAGAAGGCATTAAAATGTTTTATTTTTTCTATCATCCTTCTGAGTTGAGAAGAGATCAGTTGGAGACCTCGTGACTAGGAAGAGAGGGGATCACGTGGGCTGATGTGGGCAGAGACTCCAATGGGGAGACTGCAAGTAGTTATACTCAGGGCAAGGGTGGGCCACTTGTGGCCTACATCTCCCATCATCCCTCAGCATTGGCTATGCAGGCTTGTGCTGATGGTGTTGGATAATAAGAACAACTCAGCATGCTTTCAGACACTAGGTGGTGATAGAGAACATGTTGTATCAACAGTCGTTTGTCTTGTTCATCCCCTCGTTGTCCGGTAACTTGATCAGCTCCTTTCTCCTACTTCTTCCCCTTCCTCGTCCTCTTCAACAAGCAACATGTGCTCTTTCCCTTAGGGAAGCAAGTAACTATATCCTATGCCTTCGCTTACTTATGCTCACTCACTCAGCTTTAGGGGTGCTTGTAGTTAAACAATGTTACATACCCTTCTTTGATGATGTGTATAAAAGCATAAACAAAGTAAGTTGACTGAACTTCTTCTAAACTGCCTCTAGCTTGCATGCCTTTCCTCTACTACTACATGCTGTGTTATCATGCTTTCTTTGTATAACACAACTCTGCTGTAAGTCACACCGGACTTCCCAACAGATAGAAGTTATAGGCCAAAACATCTGGAGGGCCATAAATTGCCCATGCCTGGCTGAAGGTTATCTGTGCTGAACATTCTCAGGAGAAATATGTCAGCATATTCATTGGAATGATGAGGATATGAAGTTGGGGGTGGGGGACAAAAGGTGTGGTGGAATTCTGATTACTTTGGGAGGCACTTTTTGAGGGGTGGGGTTACTTTTTGTATTCCTACACAGTCAAAGTCAGTAGCCCAGTCAGTGGCTCCTGCTTCTTCTTACACTTTCCCCCTCCTTCCTTGCTTTCTTTAATCTGTCTCCCACCACCCATCCATGGTGTGGCACAGTATAAGGCAGCTTTTTATGTTCCTCTCAACTAATAACTGCCATCACCCTTTTGGGGGAGGTGTACTGGAAGGACTTCACTCTCAGAGCCAAGGACTTAAGAGTAAGAGAAGAGCTAAGAATTGTGGGACATTTTCCAGTCTCCATGGCCAACAGCCATCTTTGTTGGACAAGAACTTCATACTTTCTATGAGAGTCTCCAAACAACAACAAAGCAATATAAAACTTCCTGACTGTTAGAGCAATATGACAATGGATCCAATTCCCTAGGGAGGTAGTGGGCTCTCTCCCACACTGGAGGCATTCGAGATGAAGCTGGACAGCTACCTGTTCTGACTTGGATTCCTGCATTAAGCAGGGGGTTGGACTCGGTCGTCTTATAGGCCCCTTCCAACCCTACAGTTATATGATTCTATGATATAAGAAGTACAAGCTATTTTTTTAGTTGTCATTAGTAACCTTCCAAGGACTTCTAACACCACTGAAGTTTGAGCCCCACCAGTTTTGAAGGCAAAAAATCCTCCATCCTTCTGCACCATTGGCCCCATCTTCCCAGGCATCTGAGAAGATCTCACTTCTTTCCCAGAGTTGCCAAATAGCAATGTCAGGAACCAAGCATGCACCTGAGATGATGGTTGGCAATGCACTGGTAATTGAGCTGACAAAGAAAGCTACATGAAGTCAGTTCACCTTATGTCTCCCTGCTTTCCCATCTTTTTGAAAAGAAAATGATTACTTCGGGTGCCAGCCTGCATAGCACTCCAGTTTAATTGTCTCTTCATTCTGGCAAACCCCAGAGAGATTGGACTCCCTTTTTGCTGCCTTTGTAGCCCTGTTTCCTCCCGTGACTCAGTTTAGTCTTCTGTGAAATTGTTTTCTCCGCAAAGGCAGAGTTTCCCCATCTCCAGTGATTCCACTAGAATAATCCTTGGCTTCATGTAAGGAGAACAAAAAATGCTGAGCACAATCAGGAGGTGGAAGGCCAGTGAAGCTTAAGCATTTGTACATCATTCTGCTTTGTGATGGGAGAACTCAAATAAGCCGGAAAACACTGTGGATTGACAACTCCCCCCTGTTTAAAAAATAAAGTATGTTAGGCTATTTCCCCATAGAGGTGCACACCAATCAAGCAAACAGCAATGTGTATGCTGAAGTGTAGGAGGGTTGGGCATGTGTAGGAGTGCATGAATATAAGACCTCCTTCTAGGAACTCTTCCCAAAAAGGTTTATCTAGTAAGCTAAATCTGACCTCAAATTGGGGGAAGGATGGGAGCACACACTTTGCAGGCAGAAGGTCCCAGGTTCCATCCCTGGGAACTCCAGGCAGGGCTGTGAGATACCCCTGTTTGAGACCCTGGACAGCCCCTCTCTTTCCCAGACTATGGGAAGCAAGGAATAGATTTGTTCAGGGGAGACTTGTGGCTCTGAATTTTGGTGGGGCTGTGAATCCCTTCTGGGCTTCAGTCAGAACCAGCCAGAACTCTAAAAGAGCTATCCAAGGTGCTGAACCTATTTGGGGGCTAGGGTTCAGCACCTTGGATACCTTCTTTTGAGTTCTGGCTTGTTCTGACTGAAGCCCAGAAGGGATTTGCGGCCCAACCAAAATCAGAGCCAGAGCCTCCATTGGATGTGTGTCTTTATGTCGGTGGGTGCTGCTTACAGTTCACTGTGTTTCATTTTGTTTTCTGATATTTTAATTTGTTTTAATTGGCTGTGGTTTATGGAAATGTTGCTGGATATTGTTATCGATTTTAAATTTTAAGGAGCCCAGAGGGCTGTTGAGTCATGTTTGCAGGATATGAATCCAGTGAATAAAATGAAACATCAGAACACCCTGTCCAAAGGATTTCTACAGTAGGCCCCAACTGGATGCCACTCCATAGACTTCGCTGGAATAAGGGTTTGCAATCCAGCCCATTGACCTGCGCATTGCACCCTAATAGGTGAAGAATATGGACAAGATTAATATAGCTATGGACACCAAGTAGGTATTTACTTGCTGTTTAAGCTAAAGATGGTGCCCATGGTGGTGGTGGTGGTGGTTAGTAGTAGTAGTAGTAGTAGTAGTATTTTCATTTCTATACTGCCCCAAAGCCAAAGCTCTCTGGGCAGTTTACAACAATTCATTAAAAATACACCAGCATTACAAAAATACAACATGATAAAAAAAACAGTCTACGTTTCTAAAAACTTGTATTGATAATTACAAGATGTTTGTTTAGGTCAGGGATGGGCCACCCATGGCAAGCAGGCTGCATGCGGCCCCTAGCCACTCTCTGTGTGGCCTGTGAGCCCAGGGGAGACTTACCCAATTTCCCCCACAGCCCAGCTAGGAATGGCTGTCTCAAGGAAATCCAGCCCTTCTTAAAGTCGCCAGATTTCCCCAGAATCCCCAACTTGGTTTGCTTTTGCAAGACAAGTTGCAAGCTTTCCCCCCCCCAAAAAAAATCCAGGAACTCTTCTCGGGGTTTGCTTGTTTTTCTTAAATTGATATTTACACAAACTGGGGCTGCAATTTCTGCAAATTCCAACCACAATTTGCAAAAATGTTGATTTAAGGGGGGGGGGATGGAAAATCCATGAGCTGGCCCAACACAGTCCTCATCGAGCTGGGCCAGCTTGTGGGGAAGCAAGTCAAAGTCTGGGACGCTGCATTGCTGAAAGCCCGGCAAACTTCACCCCCTCGACAGATTCCTCTGGCATCCCTAATCCCAACTGACTTAATTTGCACTTTCCAGAGAGGGGTGTACGAATCCCCTACCTGGCAGTCTGGGGATGGGGTCTGCGGGGGGGGAGGCGATCCGTTCCTCCCCCCGGAATCCTCGCTGGCCAGCTCCGCTCTGTGGCAACTCCGCAGAGCCGCCAGCCGGCTACATACAGCAAGCAAAACGGCCGCCATTGCCATGCCGAAACCCTGAGCACTCACTGCTAGAGATGGGCGGATTCCCTACCTGCTGCTCTGGGGGGAATCTGCCTGCGGGGGGGAGGCGATCCGTTCCTCCCCCCAGAATCCTGGCCAGCCGACTCCGCTCCACGGTGATTCCACGGAGCAACGGGCCGGCTCTGAAGTGCCAACGATATGGCCACCATTGCATATCGCTGGCTGAGGGAGATTGGCTGCTGACGCAAATGGTGTCCAGTATGCCATTTGTGGCCATAAAGGTAAATGGCTGCATTCAGCTGTAACTAAGACCTTTATGGCCGCAAATGGCATACTGGACGCCATTTGCATCCCTGCTTTTTCACACAATAGGCTATGCAAATATCTACGTAAATACAAATGCGTAGCCTATTGCGTGAAAAAACAGGGACGCAAATGGCATAGCAGACACCATTTGCATCTGAATCCCTTCCTGCAGTGAGTGCTCAGCAATATGGCACAGCAATGGCAGCCGTACCGCTTGCTGTACAGAGCTGGCCGGCAAGGAGGATCTGGCTCTGCGCAAGTCCAGCGGGAGGCAGAGGTAGGTGGACCCGTTCCGCCACAGACCCGCCACAGATTCAAAAGAATCTGGCCTCAATGGAGTCCATGGCGGAATTCTCTGCCATCTCTATTCCCAGCCTAATATGCCAATCAGGACACAGCTTTCCTTAGGATTCCATACTGCTCCGAAATTTGCAATGCAGCTCTCAGCTCAAAAATCGCATTAAACATGTACATAAATAGGGGAAGTTGTGTCCATAATGCATATAATATGGAAAGCTGAGTACAGAATATGTGTATTAGAGAATGTTGCATACAAATTACATATATAAGGGGGAAACTGAATACAACACTGTTGAACTTATTCTTTCTTTTTTTAAATTGCAGACTGGTGTAGAAATGAGATGAAATGGACTTATGATTACACATATGCAAAACTGACATGGGCCAGAAATAGACTGATCCATCCATCTTGTGGGTTACTAGCTACTGGATAACCCAACTGCTGGGGGGGAGGGGGGTTGATGCTAGTGGGATACAGTTTTGCAGCTCTTTGGTAACAAAGAGCCATCAGCAAGCTGATTCTGTAGAAATGACACAGCTTTAAAAACTAATGCTATTCTCAGTCTTTGTGAACAACAGCAGCAGCAGCAGCCCTGGGCCTGGAGCTTCCTATCACACTGGGAAATGGGCTGAAACAGTATCATTAAATATCATGGTGTGTGTGTGTGTGTGTGTGTGCGCGCGCGCGCGCGCGCGCGTGCCAGTGCTTTGACAGAAAGTAAAAAGGCTCTCTAAGTTAAAAAAAAAAAACCTGAAAAACTGGACTGTCAAATTAAGTGGATTAATTAGCACATCAAACATTGTGAGACAAAGAGACAACTCCAGTAATAAATAATAAATAATGTTCATAATAAAGAGCAATGATCTGTTCCTTGCATGTGCAATGAAATGTCATCTTGATCTAATCTATTTTACCAAGAGGTAAATTTGCCTGGAGGGTGTTGTGTTTCCATCCATCCACCCGTACGTCTGTTGCACAAAGAAGATGCATCAAGTATCAAGGCTCTGCTCTAGTTAGCAAATTAAATATTTTTAAAGGGACTGATCCAGCCCACCACAAGCACAGCTGGCTCTATCCCTTTTTGTGTAACAACAACAACAACAACAACAAATGTGGGCGGGACAACATGAACAAGAGCCACTGATGATGTGGGATGTAGTCCACAAAAGCTGATGCCATGACACATTGGTTTGTCTTTAAGGAGCACAAGACTCTGCTGCAACAGACTAACACATGTATCCCTCTAGGAAGTCTGGTTGTTTTTGTGCTTCCTTGGAGTAACCAGGGACTAGTTAAAGGAAAACGAACTTCCTCCTGTAGCCTGAGAAGAGAGAGACCACAGAAGCTCTGTGAACCTTAACTTACACTGAAGTTGTTGTTGTTGCTGCTGCTGCTGCTGTCGCTGCTGTTATTAAATTTATAATTTAACAATATTAATTTAAAATTGCTTTTGAAAACACAGGCTGCTTGATGCTGCTGGCAGTCTTACAATCTTGAAACAGTGGGATGCTCAGGATAAAATGCAGCGTTAGATCATCAGCTATAGAGGGGCCAGGGAACCTTTATTTCTGTCGAGGGCCTCATTCCATGGGGCTGTGTCATCCTACTCCTTGGTGGAGGGATAAAGGAGGAGGGGAGATGGCTCACAGCCCTTGTCTGGTAAGAGTCTTTGGGCACTATGGTTCCTTCTCCCCACTGTGAAGAGGCATGCAGGGACTTGTCTCAGAACTGCCATCTCTGTTCCTTCTAGTGTTGTTCTGTCCATGTAGGGAAATGTCCACTTCTTAAACACAAGTGCCTTTGGGCACAAAGAACATAAAAACATAAGAATATAAGAAGAGCCCTGCTGAATCAGACCAAGGGTCCATCTAATCCAGCATTCTGTTCACACAGTGGCCAGCCAGGTGTCGACCAGGAACCCACAAGCATTGTGTTGTATCTCCACTAGCCTGGGCAGGGCTCTTGTTCTAGGCAAGCAGCTCTCTCTGGGAGAGAGGTTTAAATAAGTTATCAGCATGAATGCGAATACTCATGGATAGTTATTGGCAAAACTGTGTCCTGGCCCAGTTTTGCTTACATCTGCCTAGACCAGTCAGGCCATGGAGATGCCAGAGGACCAGAGGCAGTGCAGTAGCTGAAAGACATGTAGTTGCTTTCTAGCAATTCCATCCACTATGAATATCTGAGTACACACATCTGTAGCATATGGTTTATGGCCTGATCCACGACGGAAACCCCTTTTCTGGTTAGACAGCTCCTGGCAGATCAAATCTGTGCTGGATGTAATAAAGCTAGATAGGTGAAAGTTCAAAATCCTTCTCAGTAAATATCAGAACAATTGCATCAGTCCGACAAGATGAAGTCAGAAAACTGCTTGCAAATTCAGCTTTGATTTTGATTGGAACAGAAGGATGCACAGTAACAAACTACATGTGGATTCAATTCAACGGAAAGCAGGCTGACATTTTAGATTATGTCACCATGAGATACCTAAACCCAGAGCTTTAACTTAAACCCACACCAAATGTGAAAAATGTGGTGCAGTCAAGCAGTGTGGATTCTAATTTAAAACCACATTTAGATTTGTGGAAACCAGAATCTAGTTGCAACATGGCAATGTAATATTTAGCATTAGCATTGGAAAAGGTTTTTATTTTGTATGTTATATATGTGGAGGCACGTAATTTGCTTCCCAAGTTATTTTGTTTCAATATTATGAATTCTTATTATTTTGTTTAGAAACCAGTAGTTATTGAATAACATATTACATTGAGAAATTGGTTCTGATTCATTTGAATTCAGTCTGCTTGCATTTCATCGGCAGGTGCACATTCAAACTTGCATATGGGTGCAAATTATTTAAGATTCAAATTAAGGCAACAGTGAAGGTTTGCATGTTCTGATTTCAGAGCACAGTTAGTACCTGCAGGAGGGCCAGATCACTGCACTTGCCTTAACAAGTCAGGCAGGCACAGTAGTCCATGGACTGAAGCCCAGGGGACTGAGCAGGGGATGTCCACCAGACTTCACCCCCTTCCCGGGCTCCTACAACATCTCTACTTGTGACAGCAATCTGTCAAGGCCCGTCTTCCTCTGTGAGATGTGGAGGGCCACTCACACGATCACTCCTGAAAGTCCTTTCTGGTGCTGCAGAACCTATTCTTCCCCATGGTACACTGCAGGGTTAGGGGCAATGAAACAGGCTGGACAATGACTAGAGTGCAGGTGGCTGACATCTCACTCTGAAGCCAATCAAACACTGCCGAGAGCACATTATCATGCCTACCATGTGGTGGTGCAGACTGCAAAAAGGCTTCTTTCACAGCCTCCATTGCATCCTCGAGCAGCCACCCAGCAGAGCTCTTCAGAGTGGTTCAGAGTTTGCTAGCCCCAGAGCCAGCCTCTTTAGAGACCTCAGAGGCCCGCTGTGATGTTTTTTCATTGCAGTTTGAGGAGAAAGGCATCTGGCTCTGAAGAAATTTAGATGCTACTATTATGGCAGAGCCAAGCGAGGTACCCATGGCATCTGGCCGTGTTTTGTGGGATCAATTTCAATTAATGTGGCATGAAGATGTGGACGGTGCTTGAAGTCACGTGGCCAATCACATGCCCTCTAGATCCTTGTCCCACATGACTAACTAAGGCTGACGAGTATGGCTTGGCTGGGTGGGTCCATGGTATGTTTAATGCCTCGTTGTGTGAGGAAGTGGTGCCCAATGCTTTGAAGAAGGCACTGGTGCAACCACCCCGAAGAGGCCTACCCTGGACCCAAAGGGTTGTGACAACTATCACCCAGTCATCAACGCACCATTTGTGGGTAATGTGACTGAGATGGTTGTAGTGGGGCAAATGCAGGCATTCTTGGATGAACCTGAGCACCAAACTTTAAGAAGGATGCAGCAAGCTGGATAGGGTTCAGAGGAGGGCAACAAAGATGATCAGGGGACTGGAAACAAAGCCTGTGAGGAGAGACTGAAAGAACTGGGCATGTTTAACCTTGAGAAGAGAAGACTGAGGGGAGATAGGATAGTGCTCTTCAAGTACTTGAAAGGTGGTCACAGAGAGGAAGGCCAGGATCTCTTCTCAGTCATCCCAGAGTGCAGGACATGGATAATGGGCTCAAGTTACAGGAAGCCAGATTCTGGCTGAACATCAGGAAAAACTTCCTGACTGTTAGAGCAATATGACAAAGGAACCAATTCCCTAGGGAGGTGGTGGGCTCTCCCACACTGACTGGAGGCATTCAAGATGAGGCTGGACAGCCACCTGTCAGGGAGCTTTGACTTGGATTCCTGCACTAAGCAGGAGGTTGGACTCGATGGTCTTATAGGCCCCTTCCAAACCTACTATTCTATGATTCTATGATTATTTGGAGCCATTCCACTCTGGGTTCGGGCCTGGTTTGGGGACCGGATTGGCCTTAGTCTCCTTATTGGATTGCTTTTATGAAGAGAAGGATAGAGAGAATGCAGCCTTTCTCCTCTTATTTGATCTCTCTCTCTGGCTTTTGATACCATTGACTATGCTATCCTTTTAGATCAGCTTTGTGGGATGAGTATTGGAGGCATTATACTTCAGTAGTTCCATTCCTACCTACAGCATTGATCTCAGTGAGTGGTGTTGGGGGAGTGCACCGTGGCTCCCTAGAATGTGCAGTACTTTATTCCTATTGCTATTAAAAATCTATATAAAGCCACTGGGAGCAGTCATCCAGGGATTTGGAGTGACGTATCATCAGCATGTAGATGACACCCAGCTCTATTTCCCCATAACATCTGAATCAGGTGCAGCTATGCAGGCTCTGGACCAGTGCTTGGATGCCATGATGGACTAGATGAGGCCCAATGAACTAAGTTTTGAATCTTGGCAAGATAGAAGCACTGTGTATCACAGGGCTGAGAAAAGGGTCAATTGCCTGTTTTGGATGGAGTTATACTCCCCCTGAAGGAACAGGTGCATAGTTTGGGGATACTCCTGGATTCAGCTTTGTCATTTGAGGGTCAGATAGGAATGCTGGAGAAATTCAAGACAGACTAAAATGTCCTTGAAGAATTTCTCAGAATCTGACCTGTAGAATCCGCTGTGGAGCAACCCCCCCCCCACCAGGCCATGCAGAGTCTATGGCCTTTCTAGGGATGTCAGAGAATTTTTCCATGAATCTCAGGGAGGCCGAATGCCAGTGCATTCAGCCCCCCAAAATTGGTGGCGAAACGGTCTGCCCCCCCGCCCCCCCGGGACAGGACTTACCTTGGGCGAATCCTCCTGGCGGCGGCGGCGGCGGCTCCAGCGGCGGTTCGGCAGCAGCAGCTGCGGCAGCCGGTCTTCCAACCAGCTGCCACCACCGCCATTTCCAGTAAAAAAAAAACACACAAAAAAACATGATAGGCTACGTAAAGATTTACGTAGCCTATCATGGCTAGATTTTTAAAAAATACCGTGATAGGCTACGTAAATGTTTACGTAGCCTATCATGGCTGAGTAAAAAAAAAATTTAAAAAAACCCCGCGTATGCAAATGGCAGTGCCCATGGGCGCCGCCATTTTCGTTCCTTATTTTGGTATGTCTAGTCTACGTAAACATTTACGTAGACTACAGCGAAAATAAGGGGAATGCAAATAGCGTAGCGTCTACGCTATTTGCATTCCCCTTATTTTCACCGTAGTCTACGTAAATGTTTATGTAGACTAGACGTGCCAAAATAAGGAACGCAAATGGCGGCGCCCATGGGCGCCGCCATTTCCATACGTGCGGTTGTTGTTGTTTGTTTTTTTACTCAGCCATGATAGGCTACGTAAACGTTTACATAGCCTATCACGGCTGACTGCAGGGACACAAATGGCGGTGGCTACGGCTGCCGCCATTTGCGGCCCGGCCGGCCAGGATTCGGGGGTGGAGGGACGGAGCACCTCCCCCCGCGGCCAGAATTTGGGGGGGAGGGACGGAGTCCCTCCCCCCACCAGAATTTCGGGGGGAGGGATGGAGCGCCTCCCCCCCCCATGAATCAAATTTCATTCAAGGTAAGTGACTTTCGTACATCCCTAGCCTTTCAGGTGTTTTGTTTTTGTTTTGTTTTTTTGTTTGTTCTTTGTTTTTTACTTTCCTAAAATTTATGCACATCTATTCATAGGAAAATATGCAGGTTTCTGCTGAGGAAAAATGGAATGGAATGGAGGACAATATGCTAAATGTTGCATAATAAGGAAAATTATGTAAATTGTTACGAATCCTCTTATGTCGTTATTTGCGTATTTTTCTTCATGATGAAAAATAATATCCGCAGCCATCTGTGAGCAGGCAATGGAACAAAAGGTGCCTGACAATCCATGAAAAATAGATGGGGTGGATTTTGCACAGTCTATACATCTCTAGGCTTAGGTGGCTTCAGTGCCTGGGAGTGCCTTTCACCAGCTTCGGCTATACGCTACCTACATCCGTTCCTGGACCGTGACAGCTTAGCCACAGTGGTACAAGCCTTGGTAACCTCAAAATTAGATTATTGTAATGCACTCTATGTGGGCTACCTTTGGGCTTGGTCTGGAATCTGTAGCTGGTACAGAATGGAGTATCAGAGCTGCTAGCCGGGGCCTCCTTCCGACAACAAGCTACACCCTTGCTAAAAGAACTGCACTGGCTGCCAATAAGCTACTGGGCCAAGTTCAAGGTGTTGTTGCTAATATATAAACCCCTAAACAACTTGGGAGGAGGTTACCTTAGAGACCATCTCACTCCTTATGCCCCTGTTCAATCTCTGAGATCATTAGGGGGGACACATCTGAGGGTGCCACATGCTCCAGTTGTTCACCTCAGGAGCACTTGTGGTAGAACATTTAGTGTTGCAGCACCCACCCTCTGGAACATTTTTCCAGCAGATATTAGACAGGCCCCCATAGTTCTGATGTTCAGATGTGATCTTAAAACTCATCTCTTTAGTCTTTACAAAGGCTTTTCCCTGAAGTATGACCCAGACAACTATGGTTTGTAGCGCACAGTAGCTTATGCAGTTTTACTGCTGATTAATTGTATTGTGGTGCTTTCATGGTTATATGTATGGTTATTTTTATGCCGTTATACGTTGTGTTCACTGCTTTGATTCTTTTGTGGAAAGCGGTATACACATCTGAAAAATAGATAAATAAATAGTTGGCGATATACACAGAATAGGTATAACATATTGTAATACGTGTGACATATATCCAACAACACCAGGGATGCTGCTCAAAGAGATGGGCCTTGGAAGGCCTTCTGTCTGTCCCATCAGCCAGAACAGCTAGGGTGGTGAGGACTAGGGAGAGGGCCTTTTCTGGGTGGCCCCAACTCTGTGGAATTCCCTCCCTAGTGACTTCCGCCATGCCCCCTCTTTGATGAGCTTCTGCCAGGCTTTGTAAACCTGGCTGTTCAGGGGGGCCTTTGGGGAGGGTTAGGGTTTTTTAGAGCAATGTTGTTTTGTTCAGTTGATTATGTAAATTTGTTGTATTTTGTGTTGTTATTTGTATTGTACGCTGCCTAGAGTGGCCGGATAGCCAGCCAGATAGGCGGCTAATCAATCAATCAATCAATCAATCAAATAAATTCAGATCTCATGAAAAGGAAATCAACTTGTTAACAATGTCCAACTGGATGAGTTTGCAGGAACATTGGTCTGGTTGTCCCATCAGTGGAGATCTCTTATCCCTAGTCCCCCCTCCTTGGAAACATTTTTACACCCTTTTGCAAAGGGTGCAACGGATTGCCAAAATGACGGAGGGTATTTCACAGGGGGCAAAAACATTCATGAAATATGTTTCCCTTCCCCACCACCCCTTAATCTCAGCACCATTAATTTCTGCAGTACTCTTTTCGACTCTGATCGAAATATTGTGGCTGTGAGAAAAATCATTTAGAGCCCAGGCTTCGTCATTTCTTGCAGGACCAAAAGATGCCCTGCAGACAGGCAGGATAGATGTAGGAGAACTGAAATGACTCAGCAACTCTTTAGCCCATTTAACTGTTTCTATTGTGTTTAATATCAAAGGAAATCTACTTTATAAGGAACACAATGCATCAAGAAGCAATAAAGGGAGTGATTCCTTTTTTTTCTGTGCAACAATACAGGAATTTACAGAAACTGTTTTATCAATAAGGGCTGTCAGCTTGAAGCTTAAAAAATGGGAGCTTCTGGGGTTGTGGCATCTGAAATCAGAAGCATGCATTATGTTCTGCAATGCAGTGGTGTTGTGAAATAAAAGATATCCATTATGTTTCATATAACATGAGACACAATTCTTTATCATAAGGGCCACCTGGCAACGTAGGCAGCTCAGGAGTCCACTTATCCTTGCAGCACAGTTGTTAGGACCAGACTGTGCTCAAAACCACTGAAGATGTCAGAGAAGAAGGAGGAGGGGGACTAGGACCCCACGAGTGGCCCTGGGTCTTACTGGGAACAAGGAGAGTTAGGAAACTCTGATGAACACCCCGAGGCTGCCACCCTGAAAGATGCCCCACCTGAGGAGTCTGCTGCGTCAGAAGAACAGATCTCCACAACTGGCTTCATGCCTAACTCCAGACCTTCCATCATGAGTCCCAGGACCTCAGGGTCAGAGATGGTTGTGAACCTGAACAGAAACCCAGACTGGCAGGTTCAGGGAATGCCTGGCAGCATAATCCTTGAGTCGTATTGAGGGGGGGGAAGCAAGAAACTGTTTTGCAGACTGCTGGGAGCAAGATTATGCTGGAAAAGTAGAGCAGATGGGAACTACTTTCTCCATGAACTGTCCCCTCTAGCACAATTGTGGCAAATTGGTAAAATTTGGTATTGGGATATGGTGGCTCCTAGGGCACCCATGGTGGGCTGCAATGAAGGTCTTTGAGGACTGCATGTGACCCATGGGCTGCAGGTTGCACACATGTGTATGCAGAAGTCCATGTCATGTGGCCAGTGACATGACAAAGAGAACAAATTAAGGGCGTAACCCTATGGCCGCTAAACAGAGGCTAGATGGCCATGAGATTATTCAGTTTTGGGGAACTGACCTCGGAGCCAGCTCTCCAAGATCGGTTCCCAGAAAACCACCTCCCTGCCCTTGCCCCCGCTGCTTCATGGTTCATCCTGGCAGCATGCTTGTAAGAGCACCACAGAGCGGGGGAAATGGGGACAGTCCTGGGGGCAGGGCAGGGAAGGGATGGCAGAAGCATTGTTATGACACTTCCTATGCACCGTAGGGTGGCTGGAGTGTGAAAGGTGCAGTCCTATGCATTTTTAGACAGAAAAAGAAGTCCTACATACCCCAGTCATCATGCCCCAACCTCACAACATCTCTCTATCATTCTCTGCAGCCTCCCCAGCTACCTGTACTGCCTGATCTGGAAGAGGAGTTACCACACAACATCTTCCCCTTGAAGCATGGGAAGTTGGGGAGGCTGAAAATTGCTGGAGAGAGATCATTGTACCATGAAAGATAGGACACTCTCACATACCGCTCAGCCACCTTGTAATGAAGGTAAGTGCAAGAACCCCACACCTGACCCACAATAATTTCACCAAACTTTTCTTCTCCTTTGAATATTTTTTCCCTGAAAGCCATTTCTTTCCCATCAAATTGAATTGTAAAAAAAAAAAAAATGGAGAAGAAATGTTCAGCACTGCACTAGCATGAAATAGTTAATCAAGACCTACTTAACAGAACAAACTGAACATTCAGAGGAGGGTAGGGAATGGGGACAGAAAATGAAATAATGCCAAGATAAAAACAATGCAACGTCCAGCCAGGAGTGTTCTCAACCTTGAAAAACCTCTGCATAGAATATTACTTGGCAGAGGAGCATCCCATTAGCTAACCTGGTTCGCATCAACATCTTTCCAGGTCAGAAAATGATTGCACTTTGTTTTTATGATTCTCTAGTGGGTGCCTGTATAGATAGCTACATATGGCCAGTTAGATTAAATTAGATTAGATCAGATTAGTTGGACTGGCAGAGAATGAGAAGGCAGAGAAGTGGTAAATAAAGATGTTCTCTTTATTAGGCTGACTTGTTGGCACAAATGAAGAATGTGATGTGTGAACTTGTGAAGTTTTATGTGCTCAGCTAATTACACATTGGTCTGACTTACGTAACATAATGAGGGGTGTAGAGGCAACTGCTGTGAAGCTAAGGATAGGCTTCAGCAGAATTGCCCCCCAAATTTTGTTTAAAAATGATATTTGAAACAAATTTGGAGGTTCTTCTTGGGGCTAAACACCTGAGTGATGTCATGGAAGGGGAACAAGTTTAATTACTTAAAATTGCTGAACATTCTTAGGATGGGGGAAGTTCTACATTCACTAACTTATCTCCGAATTTTGCAAAAATTGAAATTGTGATGCAAATTTGGTGATTCCTCCTCTGGCAAACCTCGGAATTCTGGGATGCTCAAATTGTGACATTTGGCAGTCTTAAATCTTAGTATCAGTTGTGCCTCTATGAGGATGGTGGGTTCTTACCGACACATCTGTAGTGGAAACCTAAACCAGCAGTAGTAACTGGCATGACTTCCCAACAAAGCTTCCAAACCTAAGAGGTCTAATCAAAGAATTCTGCACATCTTGAGAAAACTACAGCTCCCAAGATTCTGCAGGTGAAAGTGATCTAGTACTGTGATTTTTTGGGTCAGGTGTGTGTGAGAGAGGGAGGGGGTGGTGGTGGAGATTTTTGGCCATTTACAGGGGAGAGGGATGAAAAGAAATTGCCCTCAAAAATTAAGAAAGCAGGGAAAGACATTTCTGAAAGGGGGTTGGTGCAGCGCTTAGCTCATTAACATTATAAGGTGGATGAGGTGTGTTTTTCCTTTAACTACTCCCCCACCCCATAATCCTTGTGTAGCTTTCCACAGCCTAACTGGCTGCCCACACTTCTTAGAACTCATTTCCTAGTTGGAGGAGCCATGTACATCCAGAGAGGTTACCTTGGCAGCATCTGAGAGGGAATCCAGTCAGCTGTGAGGGAACACCTCAAAGAGACATTTGACACAAAATGGCTGCCAGTCCCACAAAAACACTGACCACATGAATCATGGTGTTTGTTTGTTTAGTTAAAGGAAGGACACATACCCCTCAGCCACCTCATAAGGTAAGCACCACACCAAACCCCTACAGCCCTATGAATTTCTCAGACATTCTCCCCCTCCTCCCAGTGAAAGAGGTAGAAAAATGACTGCCTCTTTCAGGGAAGGGCAAAGGGTTTCTAAAAATGGTGGGGTTTGGCGTAGCACTAGTCAGTACATGAGAACATAAGAAGAGCTGTGCTGGATCATCTATCTAGTCCAGTGTTCTTTTCCCAGTAGGAATGTGCAAACCCACCACCCCCATCCCAATTCTCTGGGCACCTGCCCAGTCCCTGCCCCTGCTAGCCAGTCCCCAGAAGACACTCGAGCCCCTCCCGTGCTCAGCAAGCAGCCCACACTCACCCTGGCGACCTTGTCGAGCTCCCCAACCACCATTTTTTGAAAAATAAAATGGCGATCGCAAAACGATGCATATTTGCGTATGCACAAAAATGCACACTTTGCAAATGCGCATATTTGTGGATGTGTGAAAATGCTAGGGATGTACGAAAGTGACTTACCTTTTGCGGATTATGTTGATGGGGGGGAGGTGTTCCATCCCTCCCCCTGGAATCCTCGATGGGGGGGGAGGCGATCTGTTTCTCCCCCCCCGGAATCCTCGATGGATGGCTGTGCTCCGTGGCAGCTCCGCAGAGCAGCCGGCCAGGCCCAGCCCAGCCCAGAGCCGTCCGTAGCTGGATTTCCGGCCGCGGAGGGCTCTGGAGAAAAGAAAAAAAAAACGCGTATGCAAATGGCGGCGGCTACGGACGCCACCATTTGCGTTCCTTATTTTTTGCTGTCTGAATCTATGTAAATATTTACGTAGACTATGACAGCGAAAATAAAGGGGAACACAAATAGCGTAGCGGGTGCTATTTGCGTCCCTTTTTGATTCACCGTTTTAGCCTACGTAACTCTTTACATAGGCTAAAACGGCAAATCAAAAAGGGACGCAAATAGTGCCCGCTACGCTATTTGCATTCCCCTTTATTTTTGCTATCATAGTCTACGTAAATATTTACGTTGACTAAGACGGCCAAAAGTAAGGAAGGCAAATGGTGGCAGCCGTAGCCGCCGCCATTTGCATACACGGTTTTGTTTGTTTGTTTAAACCCACCCAGCCATGATAGGCTACATAAAGAATTACGTAGCCTATCAGGTCGTGTTTGTTTGTTTGTTTAACCTAGCCATGATAGGCTACGTAAATCTTTACATAGCCTATCACGTCCTTTTTTTTTCCTTTTACAAGACTGGAAATGACGGCGGTGGCAGCCGGTCAGAAGACCAGCCGCCACAGCTGCCACCACCAAAGCCGCCACTGGAGCTGCCACCGCCCAGAAGATCCGCCCCAGGTAAGTCTCATCCCGGGGGGATCCGTGGGTGCGGGGCGGGGGGGCAGGCTGTTCCACTACGGAGTTCGGGGGGCCAAATGCACTGGCATTCAGCCTCACCGAGATCCGTGGCGGAATTCTCTGCCATCCCTAGAAAATGCACACTTCTGCAGAAAATGGGCATTTCGTGCATATGCAAGTATGCACGTTTGCAAAATGTGCATTTTCACATACGCAAATATGCACATTTTTGCAACTGCTGTTTTAGTTTTCAAAAATGGCAACCACAGAGCTGGATGAGGCTGCCAGGGTGAGTGCAGACCACTCTCCAAAAATGGTCAGGGGGCGAGCAGGGTCAGGGGCTCAGCAAGGGGGACTCAGGGGTGCAGGCAGGGAGGGTTCCACCAGATTCCCAGATGGAATTGGGCTCCCTCACCATCCCTAGTTCCCACAGTGGTCAACCAGTTGCTCATGGGAAGGCCACAAGCAGAACATGAGCACAAAAGTACCCTCCCACTCACATTCCCCAGCAACTGGTGGTATCCAGAGGCATTCTGCCTCCCATACTGGAGATTTAAGCCCTATTGTGAGCATGCACCCTAGTATGTCTGACTGTACATATTGCACACCACCAGCAGAGGCCTGGTGCATAGGGCCAAGCTGTAAGTAAGGCACTTGACCCCTGGACTATCCACAACTGATTCTACCCTGCCGTACTGCAAGCTTGCATCCCCTGGGTGACGGAAACATGGTGAATAATGGACTGTCATGTTTGTCTAATGGATTTATCGCTGGTCACAAATGCAGCTTCATCAACAAAAGTAGGTAAAAATCAATGAAGAGACAGCAACGCAAGAGGTCCAGCTTGGCGTTTATCCACTGCCTCCAGGTGCTGGATGTTTCTGATCTCGAAGCAAAGCTGAGAGCTAAAATGTGCCTGCCTTTTACTTTTTGGCAGATCTAGGCTGGATGGATGGAAGTGGCAAGGCAGCCATTCTGACCACAGAACATCTGATCAATGCTCAAGTACACAGGCCTTATTTGAAGGTCAACTGATATCAATGCTTCAGTAGTTCTGGGGCCATTCTTGGGCTGGAGCTATGTGTCTATTTTTTAACATCTTATTTAACTCACAGCAAAGCAATGTTAATCACCACCCCCTCCTGAGACACATTTAGTAGGCAGAGATGGATTTGCTGGCCAACTCTGAGCTGTCATCCCTGAGACAACACAGCAGCAACATCTTTCACTACTCTCTGAAATTTTAGTGGCATCCACTATTTGTGTGTAAGCAGGGAAAGATCTTACTGTTGTTTTTGCATAATACTTACTGGGAGGAAATGCTCCAAGGAGCTTACAATTGAAGACATTTGATGTCTTTCTCCTATGGTGAAATCACAGTGGCTGTTAGCCAACATAAATAAACCTCTAATGGTATCCCAATACATACAAACACTTCACCACAACATCTCTTAAATTCAGCAGTGTCATGGGAATAGAACAAACAGAATTTATTCTTAAAATACCTACACCTGCTGTTGCTATTCATTATCTGTCATTGAGCATCATACCATAAGATATCTGCTTATGATGAATGGTGTGCGTGGGTGTATTTGACACACATGTGTATGGTTGGATTTAGCCTGCCAGCATGGGATCTACTTTCTGGTAGTAAAATTTGCATTACGGAAATCTTGGCTTTCAAGTTACCAGATCAAAACCACAGCTGAAGTTACTAGTCAGAATTAAAGAGCAAGAAGATACTGAGACTCAACATCCTACAGAGTCAGGAGGACGTTCTATTCAATGGTGCCCTGGTCTTCTGGAGATATTGACATTGACTTAAATGGGCTTGTATTAATCATTATGCTAAGTACTCTGTAGAACAGGACTGGTAAGTCAAAGCTGACATACCACTTGACCGAATCAATGAGCTGGAAGTAGTCATAATATCAGAAGAACACACACACTTTGGTCAGCCACTTCCTGCAGATCATTGGAAAGGGTTCCTTGCCCAAATCTTATATGAGGCTTAAAATAAGAGATAACCCCTATTCAGCAAGCAGGACAATCAATAGGCTTGGTAACTTCTCTAGAAGAAGCTATGGGAAGAGTGTGGAACTTTTTGCTCTCCACTAGGGATCCTCATCTACAGTGAACACATTGGCCAGAGGCATATTTATCCCAACCCAGTCCCTTGTGTGATTATGAGATTCTTATCAGTTCATTAAGCACATGATGGGATTAGCATAAATACTTCCGAAGCCGGCAAAAAGTCCTATACTTATTAGAAACATTGAATGGTCCTGCTCATCAGTTAACTCTTTATTTTCTTCCTTCTGTCTTTCAGTTTGCATTTGCGATTGTTGCTCACATGGCATGAACTGGAAGTGAAAACATGCACAAATTGAGCAGTGATCGAACAGGAAATTGTGCAAATCTCCCATAATTGTGTATATGCTGTAGATCAAGGAAACTAGCCAACCTAAGTAAATTTTCTTTTTTCTAGTTCATGCATCACAGTTTTGGATCGATTCCTGAAAGGGTTGAGCTGAAACTACTCAAAGTGTATTTGTTGTTGTTGTTGTTGCTGTTGTTGTTGTTATTAACATTTCTATACCACCCCATAGCCGAAGCTTTCTGGGTGGTTTACAAAAATTAAAGCGTTAAAATACAATATCCAAAGCTGAAAAACCATTTACATAAAAACGTACAGACAGTAGATACAAACAACACATAACTAGGGATGTCAGAGAATTCCGCCACAGACTCCAGTCAGGCCAAATTCTTTAGAATCTGCCCCCCCCAGAATCCGTGGTGGAACGGCCTCCCCCCCCCCACCCCATGGAATCCCCCCAGGATGGAGCATGACTGGTGGCAGATGCAGCTCCGGCGGCGGAGGCGGCAGCGGAGGCGGAGGTGGAGGCAGATGCAGTGGCGGCTCCGGCTGGTCTCCCGGCCGCTGCTGGGCTGCTGCGGCTGCAAATGGCAGCCGTCGTAGCGTCCGCCATTTGCATGGCTGGCTTTGTTCGTGATATCACAGCAAAGAGCAGGGGTACAAATGGTGGCCGCTACACCATTTGCGCCCCTGCTCTTTGCTGCAATAGGCTATTTAAGTATTTATGTAGCCTATCACGGCAAAAGACAGCCACGCAAATGGCGTAGCGGCTGCCATTTGCATCCCTGCCTTTTGCCGTGATAGGCTATGTAAATACTTACATAGCCTATCACAGCTTACTTCAAGGATGCAAATGGCAGCCACTATGATGGCCGCCATTTGGGGCCGCAGCAGCCTGGCGGCCGGTGGCTCTATGGAGCCACTGCGGAGCAGAGCCGGCCAGGAAGGATTCCGGGGGGAGGGATGGAGCACCTCCCACCCACCGCAGATTGACCGGCATGGAGCCAGGTAGGTATTTCGTACATCCCTACATATAATGAAAAACAACTTTGAACTAAAAACAATTTTTAAAAATCCAGCAATGAAACACAGCTTAAAACAACACTGCTTAAAATCAGTATACAAAAGTCAGCAAAAGGAACTTAGCTGCATGTATGTAACTGTGTGCCTTGGGCAGGCCAGGGACAGGCAACTGATTGTTCAGGGGATCTAGGGAGACCTTAGAACTGAAATGCCAAGGTTCTTGAGTGCTTCCCTTTTTCTGTATTTGGTGCACCTTGCACAGGTGTGCAATTGGTGCATCTTGCACAGGCATCCATCTATTCATTTGCATTGCCTGCTTAACAGCAGGCTGCTGTAAGGAGGCAGCCTCCTATCCAGTAACAAACCACACCTAGGCGAAAGATGGGCAAGAGCCACCTGCAATCCATTCAGCGAAACCCGGTTGCTTGGTGGCTGCTCAGTTTTTCTGGACTTGAAGCTGGAAAACATTATTAGGAAATGCACCCATGGTGTTGTTGGCAGTGCCCCCAGACCTTAGCAAATAGGAAAGGAATCTTGTGCCCATCCCCTTCCAGGAGCCTGGCAGTTCTCTGATAGTGTTTACAGAAAAAAAAGCAAACAGAATTTCCCCAGCCCTGTTGACAATGCACTTTGGCTGCTTATTGGTGTCTGGCACTTCTCCATTATGGCCTTGTTTGTTATGGATACAGATAAAAGGCGATCAGAGCCTTATTCCTGGGAGATAACAGTAATCCATATGCTTAGATCAGCAGAGCTCCATCTATAATCAGGCTCTGGGAGACACAGCAATTTCAGAAATAAAGAAGTGGGATGGAGGGAGAAAAGGGATCTATTTGGCAGGTTTTGTTGCTAATTTCTACCATAACCTGAATATTATGGTACTCCTATATGGAACGGACAATCCTCTGATGTTATCCTTCATCGGTGGCTTAGTGGTTAAGACGCTGAACTGCAGACTGGAAGGTCAGCAGGTCAGCAGTTCGAGACCCGAGTGCCGCATGACGGAGTGAGCTCCCGTCTTCAGTCCCAGCTTCTGCCAACCTAGCAGTTCGAAAGCAAGAAATTGCAAGGAGATAAATAGGTATCACCTTGGCAGGAAAGGTAACAGCGTTCCGTGCACCTCGGTGTTCAGTCATGCCGGCCACATGACCACGGAAGCATCTTCGGACAGCGCTAGCTCTTTGGCTTAGAAACGGGGATGAGCACCGCACCCTAGAGTCAGACACGACTGGTTGGGGACACCTTTACCTTTACCTTTACCACCTTCCTGGAAGGACTAGCCCAGAACTGGATGAGACCTCAGAGGATCCTATTGCTGGTCCTAGTATGTATGGGGTTCAAGGGGAGTCATTAGATATCTATAACCCTCCCAAGACCACCCACCCTGGAAGATACACAACTCAAGAAGGCTACAGGTTTGGAAGACCCAATGCACTCTGGCTGGTCTCATCTTTCTGCTTTGGGCACACCAGGATCAACTCCAGGACACATGGAACAGAGATGGCTAAGTGTACAAGCAGTAGGCTAGAATCAGAGGCACAGTGGAGCACATCTGGCAGGATGAAGTTGACCATCCTTGAGCTCTACTTATGAGGAGTGAGCCAGAATTCTCACATGTTCTGGATCAGTGCCCTGGTGGCAGGCCAGGGAGAGGTGGTGTAGCAAAGCCAGTTATAAAGCTCGGGTCTAGCCAGCGCTGAAGCAACATCTTCTCTTGTTGTGCTCCCTGTGACTCTTTGCTGTACAGCTCCTCTGCAATCCTGCACATCCTGGTCTCTAATAGGGCTGTGCACTGCTTCAGTCCAAAGCCTAAATAACGAGATGAAGCGGGCTGATTCAGAGGTGACTCATCTTGCTACAAAACAGATCAGAATAACAGCAAGGCACCCAGAACTGAAATGGGTCACTTATGAGGCACCTTGGTCCACCTCGTATATTTGGAGAGTTTAGGGATCGTGACCTCCTCACCATTTCAACACCTAAATTGATTATCCCTTTATGAACTTTGGTTTGAGTTTCTGAGAACAGCACATTTTACCTTCATCTTGCACAAAAACTAGTGGGCCAAACTGTCTGAGATTTGGCAGGTTGGATGCCCTCCAGGGGGCCCAACTTTCATGCACATTCCCTATCTTCCATGCACTTCTGTGCAAGCAGTGAACAGTTATAGCTCTTTGTTTTGAGAGACTTCCTTGAAAAAATCAAATTTCACCTGCACCTAGCACAAAACCTACTGGGCCAAATTGCCTGAAATTCAGCAGGTGGATACCCCTCCAGCAGCTGAGGGTTTCCCAGATTTCATGTATGTATCATGCAAAGTGAAAAAGGTATGGCCGTTTGTGTTTCCCCATGCAAGTCGATGGGAAAACACCCAAAATGAGTGATTCGGATGTCTGAATCTCGCTTTGGATTCGGATCCGAGTCCAAGCGGATGGGGTCAGAATTGGTCCAAAGTGGCATCTGAAGCAAAGCGGGAGATCCATGCACAGCCCTAGTCTGTAACTCACTGGACAGTTCCTTGGCATCTCTGATAAGATAGAATTTTGAGTCATGTGGCAGAGTGGTAAGGATGGGGGAGTAAAGGGCATTGGCTCACAGAGAGGACAGATGGATCTTCTTCTTTCCTACTCAGCCCTGCTTCCTATGGGCCAGTGTGTGCCTGGTCATTTCCCCTTTAAATCCCCTGCAGCCCCACTTAAGGGGTGGGGCTTCAGCAGCCATTAGGCTCCACCTGGGGATACACAGAATCAGGCATGCTTTGGCCTTCATCAGATCAGCTTCCTGCTGTTCTGACAGCTCTCCCTGGCCCTCCATCCTGCCTCTGTGCAGCCTTCTCCCTGATCCTTTGCATTGCCTGCTACTCATTACCCTCTGCTCCAGATTGGAAAAGCTTTGTTCGGCTCCCTCTGGCCTTCAAGCCCTCCTAAAGCAGGACAAGCAGCACTTTGTGCCTTCACTTCCTCAGATTTGGGGGTATGGCAAAAAACTAGATTTGCAGCCCTCTGCTTTAAATATCAGCTTCCTGCAGGCACTAATGCTTGTTTTTGTTCGGTTTTTATATGTGGAGGACCCTCCATCTGCCTTTTGAAGCCATACAGCTTTGAAGCCAGGACTGCACCCTATGGATGTCTCCCCTACATCTGAATATGTACCTAAACATGGGCCCAGAGGTGGAGAGGTTTCAAATGAAGAACTAGACACAGGCCTAGTGCTGGTAGAGGACATGGTTTAACCAAAATCTCCTTGTCAGAAGTTCTCCATTCTCCCATAGCCCAGTCTTCTGGGCCAGATGTTTTCATGGCTGAATAGAAAGGGCACCAACACTGCAGGTCGTGATGCGCTGTGATGGAAGACAAAAAGGTGCTCTTTGCTGCTGGGGAAAGAGGGGGGCAATGATGAATAACAGATAGGAGGAAGCCAGCCACCCTTCAGTGTCCTAGATGTTCAAGCAGGGTGGGTACTGAGACCTTCCTCCCCTTTCCTACTGGTCACTGTTCAGAAGAAAGCACCACTTTCTGGAGTGGGGGACCCCAGAGATTCCAGCAGAAGAATCAGAACACACACAGGCATGGAACTAGACAAATGCCTGGAGGAAAATGCTATCAGGGGCTACTAGTCCTGATAGCTCTCTGCTACCTCCAGTATCAGAAGTGGTATGCCTGTGTATACCAGTTGCTGGGGAACAGGGGTAGGAGGGTGCTGCTGCACTCATGTCCTGCTTATGGGTTTCCCATCGACAGCTGGTTGGCCACCGCTGGCACCGCATGAAGAGAATGCTGGACTAGATGGACCCTTGGTCTGATCCAGCAGGGCTCTTCTTATGTTCTTAAGCACACAGAGGCCTCCTTCCTGGATCATCTCAGCTGCTAAGGTTCTCAGGGCCCTTGACGGGCACTAGCCAGTGGCTTGGGCTTGTGACTGCTGAGGCTTTCCATACCGCCAAGCAAGAGTGCCTTCCATCACACTCCTCTTTTACTCTTTATCTCATGCCATTTGAAACTCGTCCAGATCTGATGGCAGACAATAGTGTCCTGACAATTCTTGGTTTATCAACTCTGTGGTTTGCTATTGATTCTGGCTGCCCAGTGAATTAAGCTGAGCATCCTGTGCCCAAGTCCAGCCAAAGCTGCCAACTGCACCTCCCCTCTGGGCATGGCACGGCACTCTATTGATCCTTGTGTGTTATGCCACATGAATGATAGATTATCACATATCAAACTTTGCAGTGTTCATTTAACACCTCTGAATAAAACATTACTCACAGATTAACTGAGCAGTTTTAAGTGAACAACCATTTTCATCTGTTTTAAATTTTCATGGGTACTTTTCTGGAGAACAAGTACATTGTTAATAATTGAAAGGCATGAGGGCTGCTAATCTCATTGAATTTTAATGAGGTCCTGGTACAGCCTGGTCATTTATTTATTTTTTAAAAATCTTGGTGTTTTATAAGAATTCATTACATTTTTTTCCTTCCTCTTCTTTGAAATTAATAATGTTGTGGTTGCAACAAAGAAATAACTGTTTGTGAAACAGGGAAGTGGGAATAACACCAAGTTCAGACAGCTTTAAATGCAGATTTGTAATGAGCTGTAGAGTTTGCAGGAAGCAGCCATTTTGAACAACATGTGGGAAAGGAACTACATAAATGGGGTGAAGAGAAGAGATGGGAACTGAAATTTAAGAGTTTTGGAAAACCATGCATCCATCGGGGTGGCAAATAGCCCTTCAGTTCACAGAATCTAAAACATACCAAAGGCAAAGAGAAGAGACAGAAATATGCATAGATAGGACAGAATATGTATTTCAAATTCCTCTAATTACATTAGAGTTCTAGGACGAGGGATGCATGATTCTGTCAAGTCCACTTTTGCTCAGCTTGTCTATTTTCCACATATAAAATCTAACAGTTCAAGGAAAAGGCTCCAGCTTTCCTTCTCTCTAACACACTATTTTCGCATGTGTTGGAAGTGTGAATGTTTGGCGGGGGGGGGGGGTGTATGTGCAAGAGCATTCAAACATGCAGCCCATCTCCTGCAGCCTCCGATGGCACAGTCCAAGGAAAACCTGACCACTTGATATCCTGCAGGTCATATAACAAGGCTCTGTTTTGTTATACAGCTTAGGGTGCAATCCTATGCATGCTTAGACAGAGACATGCATAGGATTGCACCCTTTCTCTATTAAGTGTAAGAAGTAGACTGTAGCCACCTGAAAATGAGCATTAAGAAATTCGTTTCAAACTGTGAAGATCCAATTATTACAATTCAGTCCAATTTCTGATTCAAATTGTTTGCGGTGGGAGTTTCAATCTCTGTGCCACCTTGTTCTACAAATAGATGGTCCATTTTCATTCTTTCTTGGGAGATGCTGATGATGCAATCCCATGCACTTGAAGTCATTCCTATTGACTTCAATGGGACTTAGGTAAGTGTAGGGTGGCAGCCTAAAAAGGGCATTGTTGGCTCATTATGTAAGCATTCAGCAAAAATATCCTAGAGTGCCTAGAAAACTGAACAGTACGCCACTTGAACTATCAGAAAACAATATAGGTGCATCTTCTTTCAATTAAGACTGGATTGGGATCTTACAGCTTGGGTTTGAATTGAAAGGCATCCGAATGAGTGATTTTGTGCTTTAAACTGTTAAATCCAGCTGCAATGGGGAGCTTAAAACAGATCCACGTTTAAAGTCTTACTCTACTTGATGGTTCTTTCATATGTATAACTATGAGTGGATGAATCCATCATCACCAAAGGAACTGCATGGCAGACTGTGGATCAGTTCTGAGTGTTCATGCAGGATCAAGGCCAAGAGACTTTCTTCTGGGTGAAGTCAATGAAGAGGAGGCATGATGGCCAAGTAGGAATGGAGCTAGGATCACCAACTGACCAGAAAGAAACTCCTCTCATACCCTTAAAAACAATCTTTCTTTGCAGAATTCAACAGGTGAAAGATCTCAGCATTGAGGGAATCATGATGACCCGCTCATGTCTGCTAATCTAGCTATGATTAAAGGCACAGCCACTGGTGCCAACTAAAACACTGGCAACTCTGGAGGTCACCTGCAAAAGCAGGGTCTGTCTGATGAGGAACCCACCAGGTTACATTTCAATAGGGAGGAGCGGGTTTCTCACTCAGCAAATTTAAAAGGACCAGGCTTGACTATATCCAAGATTAGATTGCAAAGAATCCCAGAATACATTAAGAGTATTTGTGCTGGTGACTTCATATCTCATAATAACTACAGCAGTGTCAGCAGTACAGATCAAAGAGTCACCATTTTCTTTAAAACAGGGATGAGGAACATGTGGATCTCCAGATGTTGGTGGACTGCAGCTGCCATCAGCCCTAACCAGTATAACCAATGGTGAGAGATGATGGGAGATGCAGTCTCACAACATCTGGAGGCCCATCTTTTCCTCATCCCTGGCTGTTGTTGTTGAAAGGATTTGTGCTTTTGATATACATACCAAGTCCATAGGCCCACTGCATTGTTTATCCCCCAAATCAGCATGTATTAGAAACAATGAACTTGCCAGAAGTTAGAGGTGCTCCTGGGGAATAATCACATGTGGTTTGAAACCAGGGTGTGCAGGAGAACATAAGAAGAGCCCTGCTAGATCAGAGCAAGGGTCCATCTAGTCCAGCATTCTGTTCACACAGTGGCCAACCAGATGCCTGTGGGAGACCCATAAGTAGGACATGAGTGTAACAAACAGCTTAATGTTAGAGCAGCAATTTGGTTCTCAATAGAGATGACCAGTTAGAAAGAACAGGGCTCTATGTCTTTGCATCTGGTCATGTTTTTTTTCTTAGCATTAGGTAGAGAGCCTTGTTGTTATTCAGTCGTTCAGTCATGTCCGACTCTTCATGACCCCATGGACCATAGCACACAAGGCCTTCCTGTCCTGCGCTCTCTCCCAGAGTGTGCTCAAATCCATATTCATTGCATCGGTGATGCTATCTAGCCATCTCATCCTCTGCCGTCCCCTTCTCCTTTTGCCTTCAATCTTTCCCGGCATCAGGGTCTTTTCCAGTGACTTTTCTCTTCTCATTAGGTGGCCAAAATATTTGAGCTTCAGCTTCAGTATCTGTCCTTCCAATGAGCAATCAGGGTTGATTTCCTTTAAGATTGACTGATCTGACCCCATTGCAGTCCAGGAGACTATTAAGAGTCTTCTCCAGCACCACAGTTCGAAAGCATCGATTCTTTGGCGCTCAGCCTTCCTTATAGTCCAGCTACTCACAGCCATACGTTGCTACTGGGAAAACCATAGCTTTGATTATACGAACCTTTGTCGGCAAGGTGATGTCTCTGCTTTTTACTATGCTGTCTAGGTTTGCCATAGCTTTCCTCCCAAGGAGCAAGCATCTTTTAATTTCATGGCTACAGTCACCGTCTGTGGTGATCTTGGAGCCCAAGAAAGTAAAATCTGTCACTGCTTCCAGTTCTTCCCCTTCTATATGCCAGGAAGTGATGGGGCCAGATGTCATGACCTTCATTTTTTTAATGTTGAGTTTCAAACCAGCTTTTGCACTCTCCTCTTTCACCCTCAACAAGAAGCTCTTTAAATCCTCTTTGCTTTCTGCCATTAGGGTGGTATCATCTGTGTATCAGAGGTTGTTGATAATTCTCCCAGCAATCTTAATTCCAACCTGTGATTCATCCAACCCGGCGTTTCTCAGGATGTACTCTGCATATAAGTTAAATAAGCAGGGCGACAATATACAGCCTTGTCGTACTCCTTTCCCAATTTTGAACCAATCGGTTGTTCCATGTCTGGTTCTTACTGTTGCTTCTTGACCCTCGTACAGGTTTCTCAGGGGACAGGTATGGTGGTGTGGTATTCCCATCTCTTTAAGAATTTGCCACAGTTTGTTGTGATCCACACAATCAAAGGCTTTAGCGTAGTCAATGAAGCAGAAATAGACGTTTTTCTGGAATTCTCTTGCTTTCTCCATGATCCAGCCAACGTTGGCGATTTGCTCTCTAGGTCCTCTGCCTCTTCGAAACCCAGCTTGTTCTTCTGGTAGTTCTCGGTTCACATACTGCTGAAGCCTAGCTTGTAGGATTTTGAGCATAACTTTGCTGGCATGTGAAATGAGCGCAATTGTACGGTAGTTTGAACACTCTTTGGCATTACCCTTCTTTGGAATTGGAATGTAAACTGACCTTTTCTGGTCTTGTGGCCATTGCTGAGTGTTCCAAATTTGTTGGCATATTGAGTGCAGCACTTTAACAGCATCATCTTTTAGGATCTTAAATAGCTCAGCTGGAATACTGTCATCTCCGCTACCTTTGTTGTTAGTAATGCTTCCTAAGGCCCACTTGACTTCACTCTCTAGGATGTCCGGCTCAAGTTCAGTGACCGCACCATCATGACTATCAGGGACATTAAGATCTTTCCTGTATAGTTCTTCTGTGTATTCTTTCCACCTCTTCTTAATCTCATCTGCATCTGTTAGCTCCCTGCCTTCTTTGTCCTTTATCATGCCCGTCTTTGCACAAAATGTTCCCTTGAGATCTCCGATTTTCTTGAAGAGATCTCTAGTCTTTCCCATTCTATTGTTTTCTTCAATTTCTTTGCATTGTTCATTTAAGAAGGCCTTCTTGTCTCTCCTTGCTATTCTCTGCAAATCTGCATTCAGTTGGGTATATCTTCCCCTTTCTCCCTTGCTTTTCGCTTGGTCTACAGACTACAATCCCATGGTTAGGGCATTTGTCAAGAGCCATCAACCTCCTCCTATGTGTGCGCAGCTGCGCACACACACACACCTTGCAAACTCAGCAATTCATTCACTTTCTCCCATGTGCCTACTTGCCTTTAAAAAATATAGGCTGACTCTTTCCAGGAGGCCAGGCCTGGTTGGCTATGACTGATGGCATTGCTTAGACCTTGAGAATGTCAAACCAGCAGCACAAAAAGATTTGGCCTTTCTTCATTGTTGTTTTCTTCTTATTTTCCTCAAAATTACTTACTTGCAGGTTCTCTTCCTATTTCATGTTCAGAGATGACCTGCCCACAACTCAGGCAGTCTGCAGAACAATTCACAGTGGAGGAAACTCATCTGACTATAAAACTGCTTTACATTATTGCAAGCAGAATATTTTCCAGTTTCAACTTCCTGGTTTTCTAGTTCAGCAGCAATTTGTATTTCAGTGGAATTTGTTGCAGGGTGATTGGGGAGAGATCATAGAATAGTAGGGTTGGAAGCGGTCTACAAGACCATCAAGTCCAACCCCCTGCTCAATGCAGGAATCCGTCAGAGCATCCCTGACAGATGGCTTCATCTTCATCTTGAGTGCCTCCAGTGTTGGAGAGCCCACCACCTCCCTAGGGAATTGATTCCATTTTCATGTTGTTGTTGTTCAGTCGTTCAGTCGTGTCTGACTCTTCGTGACCCCATGGACCATAGCACGCCAGGCCTTCCTGTCCTGCACTCTCTCCCGGAGCGTGCTCAAGTTCATATTCATTGCATCCGTGATGCTATCTAGCCATCTCATCCTCTGCCGTCCCCTTCTCCTTTTGCCTTCAGTCTTTCCCAACATCAGGGTCTTTTCCAGGGAGTTTTCTCTTCGCATTAGGTGGCCAAAATATTGGAGCTTCAGCTTCATTATCTGTCCTTCCAAAGAGCAGTCAGGGTTGATTTCCTTTAGGATGGACTGATTTGACCTCCTTGCAGTCCAGGGGACTCGTAAGAGTCTTCTCCAGCACCACAGTTCGAAAGCATCAATTCTTCGGCGCTCAGCCTTCCTTATAGTCCAGCTCTCACAGCCATACATTACTACTGGGAAAACCATAGCTTTGATTAGACGGACCTTTGTCGGCAAGGTGATGTCTCTGCTTCTTACTATGCTGTCTAGGTTTGCCATAGCTTTCCTCCCAAGGAGCAAGCGTCTTTTAATTTCATGGCTACACTCACCGTCTGCGGTGATCTTGGAGCCCAAGAAAGTAAAATCTGTCACTGCTTCCATTTCTTCCCCTTCTATATGCCAGGAAGTGATAGGGCCAGATGCCATGATCTTAGTTTTTTTAATGTTGAGTTTCAAACCAGCTTTTGCACTCTCCTCTTTCACCCTCAACAAGAGGCTCTTGAGATCCTCTTCGCTTTCTGCCATTAGGGTGGTATCGTCTGCATATCGGAGGTTGTTGATAATTCTCCCGGCAATCTTAATTCCAACCTCTGATTCATCCAACCCGGCATTTCTCATGATGTACTCTGCATATAAGTTAAATAAGCAGGGTGACAATATGCAGCCTTGTCGTACTCCTTTCCCAATTTTGAACCAATCGGTTGTTCCATCTCTGGTTCTTACTGTTGCTTCTTGACCCTCGTACAGGTTTCTCAGGAGACAGGTAAGGTGGTCTGGTACTCCCATCACTTTAAGAATTTGCCACAGTTTGTTGTGATCCACACAATCAAAGGCTTTAGCGTAGTCAATGAAGCAGAAATAGACGTTTTTCTGGAATTCTCTTGCTTTCTCCATGATGCAGCGAATGTTGGCGATTTGATCTCTAGTTCCTCTGCCTCTTCTAAACCCAGCTTGTACTTCTGGTAGTTCTCGGTTCGGATACTGCTGAAGCCTAGCTTGTAGGATTTTGAGCATCACCTTGCTGGCATGTGAAATGAGCGCAATTGTGCGGTAGTTTGAACACTCTTTGGCGTTGCCCTTCTTTGGAATTGGAATGTAAACTGACCTTTTCCAGTCTTGTGGCCACTGTTGAGTGTTCCAGATTTGTTGGCATATTGAATGCAGCACTTTAACAGCATCATCTTTTAGGATTTTAAATAGCTCGGCTGGCATACTGTCATCTCCGCTAGCTTTGTTGTTACTAATGCTTCCTAAGGCCCACTTGACTTCACTCTCTAGGATGTCCGGCTCAAGTTCAGTGACCGCACTATCATGGCTATCAGGGACATTCAAATCTTTCCTGTATAGTTCTTCTGTGTATTCTTGCCACCTCTTCTTAATCTCATCTGCTTCTGTTAGGTCCCTGCCTTCTTTGTCCTTTATCATGCCCGTCTTTGCACAAAACGTTCCCTTGAGATCTCCAATTTTCTTGAAGAGATCTCTAGTCTTTCCCATTCTGTTGTTTTCCTCCATTTCTTTGCATTGTTCATTTAAGAAGGCCTTCTTGTCTCTCCTTGCTATACTCTGGAACTCTGCATTCAGTTGGGTATATCTTCCCCTTTCTCCCTTGCTTTTCGCTTCCCTTCTTTCGTGAGCTACTTGTAAAGCCTCCTCAGACAGCCACTTGGCTTTCTTGCATTTCTTTTTCTTTGGGACGGATTTCGTTGCTGCCTCCTGAACAATGTTACGGACCTCCGTCCATAGTTCCTCAGGCACTCTGTCTATCAGGTCTAATCCCTGAAATCTATTCCTCACCTCCACTGTATATTCATCAGGGATATGATTTAGGTCATACCTGAAAGGTTTAGTGGCTTTCCCTACGTTCTTCAATTTAAGCCGAAATTTTGCAAGAAGCAGCTCATGATCTGAGCCACAGTCAGCTCCAGGTCTTGTTTTTACTGACTGTATGGAGCTTCTCCATCTTTGGCTGCAAAGGACATAATCAATCTGATTTCGATATTGACCATCTGGTGACGTCCATGTGTAGAGTCGCCTCTTGTGCTGTTGGAAAAGAGTGTTTGCTATGATCAGCATGTTCTCTTGGCAAAACTCTATTAGCTTTTGTCCTGCTTCATTTTGTACACCAAGGCCATGCCTGCCTGTTATCCCGGTGATTTCTTGACTTCCTACTTTAGCATTCCAATCCCCTATGATGAAGAGGATATCTTTTTTTGGTGTTAGTTCTAGAAGGTGTTGTAGGTCTTCATAGAACCGATCAACCTCAGCTTCTTCGGCCTCAGTGGTTGGGGCATAGACTTGAATTACTGTGATGTTGAATGGTTTGCCTTGGATTCGTACTGAGATCATTCTATCATTTTTAAGATTGTACCCCAGTACTGCTTTTCCCACCCTTTTGTTGACTATGAGTGCTACTCCATTTCTTCTAAGGGATTCTTGCCCACAATAGTAGATATGATGGTCACCTGAATTAAATTCGCCCATGCCTGTCCATTTTAGTTCGCTGACTCCCAAGATGTCGATGTTCAATCTTGCCATCTCATGTTTGACCACCTCCAGCTTACCTTGATTCATTGATCTGACATTCCAGGTTCCTAAACAATATTGTTCTTTACAGCATCGGATTTTCTTTTCACCGCCAGACACATCCACAGCTGAGTGTCCTTTCGGGTTTGGCCCAGCCGCTTCACTCTTTCTGGCGCTACTTGGAAATACCCTCTGCTCTTCCCCAGTAGCATATTGGACACCTTCCGACCTGAGGGGCTCATCTTCCGGCGTCATCTCTTTTAGCCTTGTGATACGTTCCATGGGGTTTTCTTGGCAAGAATACTGGAGTGGGTTGCCATTTCCTTCTCCAGTGGACCACATTTTGTCAGAACTCTCTGCCATGACCTGTCCGTCTTGGGTGGCCCTGCACGGCATAGCTTATGGCTTCACTGAGTTACGCAAGCCCCTTCGCCACAACAAGGCAGTGATACTGCTCTAATAATCAGGAAGTGATGTTCAGCCGGAATCTGGCTTCCTGTCACTTGAGCCCATTATTCCGTGTTCTGCACTCGGGGATGATCAAGAAGAGATCCTGGCCTTCCTCTGTGACAACTTTTAAAGTATTTGAAGAGCGCTATCCTATCTGCCCTCGGTCTTCTCTTCTCAAGGCTAAACACACCCAGTTCTTTCAGTCTCTCCTCATAGGGCTTTGTTTCCAGTCCCCTGATCATCTGCATTGCCCTCCTCTGAACCTTTTCCAGTTTGTCTGCATCCTTCTTAAAGTGTGGTGCCCAGAAATGGACACAGTACTCAAGATGAGGCCTAACCAGTGCTGAGTAGAGGGCAACTGTACTTCACGTGATTTAGAAGCTATGCTTCTATTAATGCAGCCCAAAATGTCATTTGCCTTTTTTGCAGCCACATCACATTGTTGGCACATATTCAGCTTGTGATCTATAACAATTCCAAGATCCTTTTTGCTTGTAGTATTGTTGAGCCACGTATCCCCCATCTTGTAAGTATGCATTTGGTTTCTTTTTCCTAGGTGCAGAACTTGTAATTTATTCCTATTAAATTTCATTCTGTTGTTTTCAGCCCAACGCTCTAGCCCATCAAGATCACTTTGAATTTTGTTTCTGTCTTCCAGGGTATTAGCTATCCTACCCAATTCTGTGTCATCTGCAAATATCTGAATATTCACCTTGTTTCAGTCATGCTGGTGCCATGGTTTCACCTGATAGCTGCTGCTTCTTTCTGCCATTTTCTCCCCCTGGTTAGTCCTGCTTTCTCCTTCCTAGGTTAGTCACAGGAGCGATTCCAGCCAGGGATAGGGATGGCCATGAATTTCTCCACGAATCTTGGGGAGGCCGAATGCCAACGCATTCGGCCCCCTGAAATTGTTGGTGAAATTCTCCGCCACCCCCCTGGGATGGGACTTACCTCATGCGAATGTCCCTCTCGGCGGTCGGTCCCGGCGGCGGTTCGGTGGTGGTTCGGCAGGGGCAGGGGTGGCAGCCGGTGTTCCGACCGGCTGCCACTGCCGCCGCCATGACAAAATAAAGTAAAAAAAAAACAACACCCATGATAGGCTACGTAACAATTAACGTAGCCTATCACGGCTAGATTTCCAAAGTCAGCCATGACAGGCTACGTTAATCGTTACGTAGCCTATCACGGGTGACTTTGAAAAAAAAAAGCGCAGATGTAAATGGTGGCGCCCATGGGCGCCACCATTTGCGTTCCTTATTTGACCCCGGGTAGTCTACTTAAAGATTTACGCAGACTATGGCGAAAATAAGGGCAACACAAATAGCGTTGCCCTTATTTTCACCGTAGTCTAAGTAAATCTTTACGTAGACTACCCGGGCCCAAATAAGGAACGCAAATAAGGAATGCAAATGGTGGCGCCCATGGGTGCCGCCATTTGCGTACGCGCTTTTTTTTTTTTTCAAAGTCACCCGTGATAGGCTACGTAACGATTATCGTAGCCTATCACAGCTGACTTTGGAAATCTAGCCGTGATAGGCTACGTTAATCGTTACGCAGCCTATCACGGGTGTTCTTTTGGTTTTTTTTCCATTCACTTTTTATTTCGCGGCCGGGGAGACGGGGCGCTTCTCCCCGGCCTGAATTTCAGCCGGGCGAGGCGGGGCGCCTCCCCCCTGCCTGAACTTCGGGGGGAGAACCGAAGCGCCTCCCCCCCACCGCGAAGCAAGCTGCGGGACCAGGTAAGCGTCTTTCGTACATCACTAGCCAGGGATCATACAGTGAAACTGTATGTTTCACAGTGCTTCTTTCTCTTTCCTATATTAGCCTTTCAGTGATCCCAGTCAATCAGGGATCATGTAGTGTAAAGGCAGAGATCACCGTGCTATGTAGCCAATTAAATTTAAGTACATGATGTCACTAAGGTCAAATGAGGTTCATTGAGATTAAGATCAATTCAGGCCTATCCTTCCTAGATCAGTCAGATCAGTAATCACAGCAATCCTGCAATGAACACAGTGACATTGCTTTGCTCCATAGCCAGTCAGATTTAGGTACAAAAGGATATCACTGAGGGTGAACTGAAAGTGAAAGCTTGTGTGGGCAAAGGATATCACTGAGGGTGAACTGAAAGTGAAAGCTTGTGTGGGCAAAGGATATCACTGAGGGTGAACTGAAAGTGAAAGCTTGTGTGGGCAATGAAATGAGAAGGCAGAGTTTTGAAGGGAAAAATTCTTGGAGGAGGGAGGCAAGAAGCATTAGTCAACACTGCAAAAAATGTTCAAGAAAAACAGTAAGTAGTTTCACCTTGGGCTTATAACTGCTAGGCACTGAACAAAGATAAAAAATAATAATACAGACCTACCCAGAAGCACAATATAGGCATTCTAGAAGGGAATTCCAACCCAGCATGATATCATGTGCAGCATGTTCAACTTAGACTGGGTAGACTGGCATTTGCAGCAGTGCTCAGCCACAAAGCTCTCAGGCACTGTCTCTCAGTCTAACCTACCTCACAAGACTGTTGTGAAGATAAATGTGGCAGGAAGTGGATGCTGCGCTGAGATCTTTGGAGGAAGCACAAGATTATAATGCCATTAAAAGGTGGGGGGATGCAGTGGTTGTGAGCTAACTTAAATGTTATCATATGGAACAGTACAGAACCACCACCAACCCACATGGTTGTTGTAACAGAGACAGTGCTGCTTTATTTTTCCCTGTATTTAATCTGGACAAAAATTAATAAAGCAAGCCTTATTCGTAGGGTCGATAACGCAGCACTAGGATGATTGGAAATCATGTTACATTCAAGGTCTCTCTCTCTCTCTTTTTTTTAATATCCCCATTTCCCCAGGTGAATTTTCTCAGTTATGATCTATGGGCCAAGGCTGAGCCAGCTGTAACTCTGACAACAGTGACCCAGATGGTAATCAACAAAACATACTAATTGAATATTGTTGGGTTACAAGCCAGCATTTTGCAAAATCCCCTTTAGGCCCTGTGGTAACTTGGTGTTATTTACAGATGCCAAGGGAACCTCATGTTCTCCAGCCTGTCCATGAGATAGTGAAGTGAACACTGGAGGCCCAGAATTAATGGACAGGCTTATATAATATTTAGCATTTATGTAGCACTTTTTAGAACATTTAATGTATTTCTAAAACATTATCTCAGAAAAGTTGCCAACTGACCAGGAGGTGGAAAAACTGCTTGGCTGGGTTTTGTGCTTTCATGCTAGTCGTCAAAATACAAGAAGAAAGGCCAGTTATTCTCTCTCTCTCTCTCTCTCTCTCTCTCATATTCCTGTGGGTTGTTGTTGTTGTTGTTTTTAATGCACACTTTACATAGATCACTTTTACAGAAAGATCCACCCATAGAGCCACCAACAAGCCCAAAACTTGCTCCCAGGCCAGCCAGGAAGTGCACACTCACCCCATATTCACAGTTGAGTAGGGATGGCGGAGAATTTCTCCCCGAAACTTCGGGGGGCCGAGCGCCAACATGTTCGGCCCCCCGAACAAGTTTCGGGGAGAAATCCTCCGCACCCCCCCGCACCCCGCACCCCCCCCGGGACGGGACTTACCTTCGCCGAATGTCCCTCCCGGTGGCTGGTCCGGCCGGCGGTTCGGCGGGTGTTCGAGCGAGGCGGGAGCGGCAGCCGGTCTTTTGACCGGCTGCCGCCGCCGCCATTGCAATGAAAGAAAAAAAAAAAACGTAGCCTATCACGGCTAGGTTTGCAAAGTCAGCCGTGATAGGCTACGTCAATCGTCACGTAGCCTATCACGGGTGACTTTAAAAAAAAAAAGAGTGTACGGATAATGGCGGCCCCCATAGGGAGCCGCCATTCCCATTCCTTATTTGGTCGCTGTAGTCTACGTAAATGTTTACGTAGACTACGGCGAAAATAAGGGCAACGCTATTTGCGTTGCCCTTATTTTCGCCGTAGTCTACGTAAACATTTACGTAGACTACAGCGACTAAATAAGGAACGCGAATGGCGGCTCCCTATGGGGGCTGCCATTCGCGTACGCGCTTTTTTTTTTTTTTTAAGTCACCCGTGATAGGCTACATGACGATTCACGTAGCCTATCACGGCTGAGTTTGCAGATCTAGCCGTGATAGGCTACGTGAATCGTCACGTAGCCTATCAGGGGGCTTTTTTTTTTTTTTTTTTACTTTCGCGTTCGCGGCTGGGCGAGGCGGGAAGCCTCCTCCCCAGCCTGAATTTCGGCCGGGCGAGGCGGGAAGCCTCCCCCCCCGGCCTGAATTTCGGCCGGGCCGAGGCGGGAAGCCTCCCCCCCCGGCCTGAACTTCACGGGGGGAGCAGCGAAGCACCTCCCCCCCACCGCGAACGGCCTTCGACGACAGGTAAGTGACTTTCGTCCACCCCTACAGTTGAGTCAAATCTTGGCAATGCTATATCTAAGTAATCCTTACAGTGACACGGTAAGGTAAGCCACAGTTATCCCTGCATTGCAGATATAAAGGTTGAGGCTAAAAGCTTGTGGACTGTCTAAGGTGACCTATCAAGTGCATGGCCAAAGTTGAGATGTGACTGGGGAAGATGGTGTTTATATGAGGGAGAGGATGGTGTAAAGCAGCACAATAGCAAAGCAACAAGGAGGCTCTGGATCCACTGTGGATGCCCGCAATCTTAAGGACAAATGTAAGGCTGTGCACCCCTTCGCTCCAAAGCCTGAGTAATGAGCTGAAGCAGGCTGCTTTGAAGGTGCCTCTGTATGATACAAAGCAGAGCAGAACAGCAATGAGGCACCCCGAAGCGAAGCAGCTTGTGTACGAGGCGCCTCGTCTGACTTGGGATTCATTCTGAGCAACCCAGACAGCCTGGTGCAAAGGTATCACCTTGAGAAAGCTCAGCAAGGGGTTGAGGGAGGAGGAGGAGGAGGGAGGGAGGGATCTTTGGCAAATGGAAACTCTAGTTGCCAAATCAGGGCAATCTCCAATTGGTGGCAGTGGTGGAGGAGAGGGGAAGACTGAATAACTGGAGAAAAACAGCTGCGTTTCAAAGACAGAGATAATTCTGGTGGTGTTACTTAGGAATGAGAGAACCCATCCCCATCTGGGTTCTCCAGATACCCCCCCCTCCAAGCCCCTGCTCTGCTCGCCAGTCTCTCCACCTCTGCTGCAAACACCATGTTTTTAAAAAACATGGCACTTGGAAGTCTGTGTGTATGTAGACTTATATGCAAAAAGTGCTGTGAATCACCCAGGCAAGAGGAGTGGCACATGCCCCCACTGCTTGCCAGCTGTCTCCTCCTCACGAGCAGGAGATGGCTAGCGGCGGGGGGCATGTGCCGCACCTCCTCCTCCTCCTACCTGGCCGGCCTTTCTGTTTCCACATCCAGCCTTGCTGGTGACACTGTAAGGCTAAAATGGAGAGGAGAACCAACTCTCTGCATGTCTACTCAGAAGTAAGTCTTATTGAGTTCAATGTGACTTACTCCTTCACATGTCAGCACCCCACTTGCCCCAGCTCAGCTTTGTATTTCCACATCCAGCTCATTAGCAAATCTGTTAGTTATCTCACTGGGTGACTTTGGGCTGGACTCTAACCACTACATCATACTTCTGTTATATGAAACTCTTGAAGAAAAAGAGACAGTATGATGGAAAGTTCTTTCTGAAGCAGTCACACTTCACTTGTACAAATGCAGCATGAAGGGCAAGATCAGCAACCTTCTCTTTGTTTGAATAAAAAGCACACTCTGCACATGTTCAGGGAATGGACAAAATGAGGAAAAAACATACCAGGGAATATGAAGAACTATATTCTTCGTGTGTGTGTGTGTGTGTGTGTGTGTGTAACCTCCCTCCATCCAGCTGTTTCCCTGGAAAACCCCTCCCCCCCATTCACCCAAGGGTCTTCTGAGATAAGTAACAGGAGGTTTGATAATGAGCTGGATGTGGAAATACAAAGCTGAGCTGGGGGCAAGTGTGGTGCTGACATGTGTAGGAGTAATTTGCATTGAACTCAGTAAGACTTACTTCTGAGTAGACATGCACAGAGTTGGTTCTCCTCTCCATTTTAGCCTCACAACGTCAACAACAATGCTGGATGTGGAAATAGAAAGCCTAGCAGGGAGCATATACCTCATGCAGGGCTCCAGACCAGCATGGTCATTTTAAAAGGTTTTTTCTTTCTTTCAAACAGCATTGCTTTAAACAAAGAGTGCATCGCTCAGGCACACCTAGGTAGGGATTTCAGAAAATTCCTCGACGGATCTCGGTGAGGCTGAATGCCAGTGCATTCGGGCCCCCAAAATCCATCGCGGAATGAAGCCCCCGCCACCCCAACCCACAAAAGGTGCACGAAATGGAGCACTTACCTGCTCCCGTCCACGCTGCTTTGAGAATGGCGGCCATCCTGCGGAAGTACCGCCATTTATGTATGCTGGGGGTTTTTCCCCCTGCCGTGATAGGCTACGTAAATATTTACATAGCCTATCATGGCTAAATACAGGGATGCAAATGGCGGCGGCTACGACAGCCACCATTTGCGTCCCTGCAGGGCTGCCCAGTGGCCGGATGTCTGGCTGCGGGCGGCCAGAGCCGGCCGGGCAGGATTCTGGGGGAGGAGAACTGGATTGCCTCCCCCCCTGTTGAGGATTCCGGGGGGAGGGACGGAGCACCTCCCCCCCACCGCGGAAACAGAACGGAATGGAAGGTAAGTGTTCCATCCATCCCTACACCTAGGGCAGCCTTGTTTTGGGAAGCCCGGAGGAGGAGGAAGTGTTTTGGCTGAAAGTAAATGGAGACGGAGGATTTCAATTGAAAAAGAACACCCACAAACAAGGCAGTGAGCACTATTCTTTTTTTAAAAAACGTATGTATTTATTATCGGAATATACTACCTTGCATTTTTATTTATGAAAATTTCGCGACTCTGTGCAGATGATAAAAAAAAAGCAGCATGACTGCTGGCTCCGCAGGACCTCGTGGTGCCGTTCCGCAGAGGATTCCGTGGCACAGAATGAAGGGAATTCGATCCCATTTCAGTCCATGGTGGAATTCTCTGACATCCCTAGACAAGTCGGCTGCTGGCATGCATCCAGAGGGCCTAGGAGCTGGCAGCAGCAGCAGCCGTCCCCCATTGCAAGCTGCTGCCACTGGCCTCACTCAAGCCTTCATGGGCTCCTCACAAGCAAGGAACCTGTGAAAGCTTGAACAGAAGCAGCGGTCCCTCTCCAACTGGGTACCCTCCCCTCCATGAAAGGAAGGGAAAGAGCAAGAGTCCTGCCCTTGTGCCTGTTGGCGGGCTGCAATGGGCAGCAATTTACCTGACAGTGCCTTCCCCGGCAGCTCTCCCAGCAGCATCAGAAGCAGCTTCCCCAGTGGAAGTAGCAGCAGTGACCCCCCTGGAGAAGCCCCTCCCCACAAGTGCCCAGGTAAGGAGCTGGGGGCTGGGCTGTGTGTTGGGATGAAGCAGGATCCAGATGTCTGAATCCCGCTTTGGCTTCATAGGCTGAGGTGGGGCAGGGCTCCCCAAATCAGACCAAGCTGAATTGGGCCTGCCTCGGAAGCCCCAATGCAGCTTCCAACTCAGACCAGGGGGTCTATGCACAGACCCACTTCTTGGTCATTCCAATACCAACAGAGTGTCATCAGGCAACAGTACAGAAGCAGGCCTTCTCAGTAGTGGCACCTACTCTCTGGAGCACTCTCCCACATGTGGTTCGAGAGGTGGAGACTAGGGCTGTGTATGGACCCCCTGATCCGAGGCAGGCCCAATTCACCAGGGGAGCTGCTGCTGGTGTTGGCTGTCACAGCCCGCCAACAGGCACGAGGGCAGGAGTCGCCCTCCAACTGCACTCTCTCCCTTCCTTGCAAGGAGGGGAGGGCGACTGGTTGGAGGCAGACTCCTGCCTCTGCTCGAGCCTTCACAGGTTCCTTGCTTGAGTGAGGCCAGCAGCAGCAGCTTACAGTGAGGGCGGGCTGCCCCCACTGCCACCGTCATCCCCCAGGCCCTCTGGCCGCACGCCGGCAGCCATCTTGTTCTTCAGGCCAAAGCGGGGCACAGCCCTAGCGGAGACTGCGGTGAGCTTCACACTCCTCTTGGAAATGCATTTGTTCACTCAGGCTTTCCCTGATTTGTAATCTGTTGTGACACTGCTCTGTTTCACTGCTTTTGTTATGGGTTTTTTTTAAGGTATTACTTTTTATTGTTCTACATGCTTTTTATATTTTATATTGGTTTTTATATTGTATCGTATGTGTTTTTATGTAAACTGCTTGGAAATCCTGGGATATCAAGTGGTATGTTGTTGTTTATTCGTTCAGTCGCTTCCGACTCTTCGTGACTTCATGGACCAGCCCATGCCAGAGCTTCCTGTTGGCCATCGCCACCCCCAGCTCCCCCAAGGTTGAGTCCATCACCTCCAGAATATAATCCATCCATCATGCCCTTGGTCGGCCCCCCTTCCTTTTGCCCTCCACTTTCCCTAACATCAGCATCTTCTCCAGGGTATCCTGTCTTCTCATGATGTGGCCAAAGTACTTCAGTTTTGCCTTTAATATTCCCTCAAGTGAGCAGTCTGGCTTTATTTCCTGGAGTATGGACTGGTTTGATCTTCTTGCAGTCCAAGGCACTCTCAGAATTTTCCTCCAGCACCACAGTTCAAAAGCACCTATCTTCCTTCGCTTAGCCTTCCTTATGGTCCTGCTCTCACAGCCATAGGTTACTATGGGGAATACCATTTGTTGTCAGACCTTTGTTGTCAGTGTGATGTCTCTGCTCTTCACTATTTTATCAAGATTTGTCATTGCTGTCCTCCCAAGAAGTAAACGTCTTCTGATTTCCTGGCTGCAGTCAGCATCTTCAGTCATCTTTGCGGCTAGAAAGACAAAGTCTGTCACTGCCTCCACGTTTTCTCCCTCTATTTGCCAGTTATCAATTAAGTAGGGATGTACGAAAGTCACTTACCTTTTCGCAGCTTGGCTTCACGGTGGAGGGGAGGCATTTCGCTTCTCCCCCCGAAGTTCAGGCGAGGGGGGGAGGCGTCCCACCTCGCCCAGCCGAAATTCAGGCCGGGGAGAAGCACCCCGTCTCCCCGGCTGCGAAACAAAAAGTAAAAAAAAAAAGACCCCGTGATAGGCTACGTGACGATTTACGTAGCCTATCACGGCTAGATTTCCAAAGTCAGCAGTGATAGGCTATGTAAATCGTCACGTACCCTATCACGGGTGATTTTGGGGGCGGGAAGCGCGTACGCAAATGGCAGCGCCCATGGGGACCGCCATTTGTGTTCCTTATTTTGGCACGTCTAGTCTACGTAAAGATTTACGTAGACTACGGCGAAAATAAGGGCAACGCAAATAGCATGCCCTTATTTTCGCCGTAGTCTGCGTAAATCTTTATGTAGACTAGACGTGCCAAAATAAGGAACACAAATGGCGGCGCCCCATGGGTGCCGCCATTTGCATACGCGCTTTTTTTTTTCCCAAAGTCACCCGTGATAGGCTATGTGACGATTTACGTAGCCTATCATGGCTGACTTTGGAAATCTAGCCGTGATAGGCTACGTAAATCGTTAAGTAGCCTATCACGGGTATTTTTGGGTTTTTTTACTGTAGTTTTTTTTTTTTTTTTGCAATGGCGGCAGCGGCAGCCAGTTGGGAGACCAGCCGTCACCCCCGCCCGCGACGAAACGCCGCCGAAACGCCGAAGGGACCCGCCGCCGAGAGGGACATTCGCCGAAGGTAAGTCCCGTCCCGGCGGGGCGGGGGGCCGGCGGAGAATTTCCCAACCAACTTTGGGGGGCCGAATGCGTCGGCACTCGGCCTCCCGAAGATTCGGGGAGAAATTCTCCACCATCCCTACAATTAAGCTAGTTGCCATCATCTTGGTTTTTTTGAGGTTTAACTGCAACCCAGCTTTTGAACTTTCTTCTTTCACCTTCGTCTTGAGGTTCCTCAGCTCCTCCTCGCTTTCAGCCATCAAAGTGGTATCATCTGCATATCGGAGATTGTTAATGTTTCTTCCAGCAATTTTAACTCCAGCCTTGGCTTCATCAAGCCCAGCACGTCGCATGATGTGTTCTGCGTACAGGTTGAATAGGTAGGGTGAGAGTATACAACCCTGCCATATTCCTTTCCCAATCTTAAACCAGTCCGTTGTTCCGTGGTCTGTTCTTACCGTTGCTACTTGGTCATTATACAGATTCCTCAGGAGGCAGACAAGATGACTTGGTATCCCCATACCACCAAGAACTTGCCACAATTTGTGATGATCCACACAGTCAAAGGCTTTAGAATAGTCAATAAAACAGAAATTGATGTTTTTCTGAAACTCCCTGGCTTTCTCCTTTATCCAGCAGATATTGGCAATTTGGTCTCTAGTTCCTCTGCCTTTTCTAAACCCAGCTTGTACATCTGGCAATTCTCGTTCCATGAATTGCTGGAGCCTACCTTGCAAGATCTTCAGCATTACCTTACTGGCATGTGAAATAAGTGCCACTGTTCGATAGTTTGAACATTCTTTGGTGCTTCCCTTTTTTGGTATGGGGATATGGTATAGAAGTAGCTTTTTAAAAAACATGCTGGCTAGGGCTGATGCAGGTTGAAGTCCAAAACAGCATGAGGACACCAGGTTGAGGAGTTCTGTGGGAGTGGCTGTTCCCCCTTTTCTCTACTTGCGATATCATTGCATTACTTCTCTGCTGCATCCCAGCTAGTTATTCTAGTCCAAGCTCAGGCATAGCAGTGGTCAACTTAGCTGTACTATTATTATTTATATCTATTACATTTCTATACCGCCCAATAGCCAAAGTTCTCTGGGCAGTTTACAAAGATTAAACACATTAAAAATACAGTATATAGAGATCAAAAGCCTTTTACATTTTTTAAAAAACCCATGAACGGACAATATACACAAGAGAACATATATAAAAAACGACTTCAAACAACCATTCTCAAGCAAACAACCATAAGGCAACCCAGGATCTATTAAAACTCATCATATGCTGCCAAATGCCTGGAAGAAAAGAAAGGTCTTGACCTGGCGCCAAAAAGATAACAATGTCGGTGCCAGGTGGTCCTCATTGGGATGATCATTCCAAAAATGGGGGCCCACCACCAAAAAAACCCTCTCCCGTGTTGCCTCCTTCTGAGCCTCCCTCAGAGTAAGCAGCCAGAGGAGGACTGTATATGTTGAGCATGGTGTATGGGTAGGTTCATGTCAGGAGAGGCACTCCATCAGGTATTGTGGTCCCAAGCCATATAAGGCTTTATAGGTTAAAACCAATTAGGCTGCCGTGCTATAGGGCTGTCGGTTTTGTTGTTTTAATTTGATCTGCAACGTCTTGCTGATACAAATCACCAATGCAACATTAATTTAGTTTAAAGCAGCAGGAGCCAGTGAAATCCTAGAGAATTCCAGCTGCAGTGTTCAGCGCTGGAGACTGTCAATCCAGGAAGATAATATGTTTAGTTTGTTTGTTTTTCCAGTCAGAAAAAAAATCCTGCAGGGCCTGACCATCATCCAGGAGCAAAGCGCCCCAAGCAATGTTGCTTAATTATCAACGATGAGGCCAAGTTTGACTTACACCATCCCACAGCAGTGGGGATGGTGTCAACGAGGCCAAAATCAAAAAAGAAACAGCTGCACCAACTGAATTCCCAACATGATTCTTTGGAAGAAGCAAGGGAGAGGGAATCCTCCAGAAGAATCTCTAAGAGTTTTTTCCCTTGATAAAAACCAGTGTCGAAACACGTTGGGAATTCAATTGGTGCAGCTGCTTCTTTCCAGCCATACAGCTGTTTTTTCTGGTCCCTATTGGTACTGTTGCTTGCCTGTCAATGAGGCCCATATCACTTTGGCTTTTCAACAGATGTGTTTGGACCAAGTGACCTCTTTAACTGCCAATGTTTGCAGCTGTTTCTTGTATGGTATGTGGTGTAGGCTATTGGGGCATATTTGAGAGATCAATTGATGGGTAAAACCCAGCTAAGGCTTAGCACCATTAAAGATGTGCTTGAAGAAATCAATAGGCCAAAGTACATATAGTTTGCTGGATTGTACCTCATGTAAATGGCCCACCCAAACCTGGCATAGCCTTTTCCTATTAACATGCCTGTGGCAATTGTCCTTTAATGTACCAGCTTCATCGGTATGTAAAGATAGCATGTGTAAAATTAGACCTCTGGGCTGCCTTAATATTTGTCTCAGAGTAGCATCTGTAATCTCTCTCCTGCAAACTTTTTTTTAAAATGTCCAGCCAGTGCAATCCTATACATGCCTACTCAGAGGCAACTCCCATTGACTTCAGTGGGAGTTACCTATTAGTTATATAGTATACCTATTTACCTGGGAGTTACTCCCAGGTAAATAGGTATACTATATCCTAATATAGGACTGTAGCCAAAAGCATGTGCTTCATAGAATCATAGAATAGTAGGGTTGGAAGGGGCCTACAAGGCCATCGAGTCCAACCCCCTGCTCAATGCAGGAATCCAAGTCAGAGCAGCCCTGACAGATGGCTGTTCAGCCTCGTCTTGAACGCCTCCAGTGTGGGAGAGCCCACCACCTCCCCAGGTAATTGGTTCCATTGTCGTATTGCTCTAACAGTCAGGAAGTTTTTCCTGATGTTCAGCCGGAATCTGGCTTCCTGTCACTTGAGCCCATGATTCCATGTCCTGCACTCTGGGATGATCAAGAAGAGATCCTGGCCTTCCTCTCTGTGACAGCCTTTCAAGTACTTCAAGAGTGCTATCATAATTCCCCTCAGTCTTCTCTTCTCAAGGCTAAATATGCCCAGTTCTTTCAGTATCTCTTCTTCATAGGGCTTTGTTTCCAGTCCTCTGATCATGCTTCATTTTCCCATTGAAATTTAACGGGGCTCCAAAGTACTTCACTCTGGCTGGGTTGCGCTCAACATTTTATTAATATCCATTTATAATCAATTATTGCAAAACAATGTAAAGTCATAACATAAAGGAAATTAACAGGACAACTAACCCATTATGATATTTTTAATTTGAAATATGCATAGCTGTCATTCTTCCAGCACCAAATCTCTATGCAATAAATTTCAGATTAACCCTAATGGGATAAGTACGTTCATTTTAGAATATATAAATGCAGAAGTAAACTTTGGGGGTTGGCTAAAAAGTGCATTATGAGCTTCTGTGTAAGCTGGAAAGGGCATTGGCATTAAAAGGAAATCTACAAGATTAGTGTGGCCCTCCCCTCCCCGCCCCCGCTGCCTTTAATTTGATATGAACGCTTGTCCATTGTAGAGATATTGCAAGTCATATTTCCCGGCTCTGAAATACACACCTCTTGGGCTCGTAATGCTCTTCTCAGATATGCAGGAGGAGGAGAGGCCTCCACCTCCATCTTACTTTCCACTGGAGCTGCAGGTGGGTAAACAAGGAAAATAAAGCTTGGGCAGATGGGAGGGACAGGGGGGAGAGTTGGAGGCTTCCATTACATTGGGAGGAGGAGATCCATAATCAATTCTGATTAGGTTGGATTAGGGATGGGTGAGAATTTCAGTTCAGTTCATTTTGGATAAGAATTTACCAAAATCTGCAAAACTCTCCATATTTGAGATAAGAAGATTTAAACAAAATTAATGTGGGAGAAAATGGGATTCGTCCATCCCGGGTCCAGGGGGTTGAGTACTTTGCTCTTAAAAGTCTGGGTTTGAATCCCTGTGTATTCATTCATGTTTGTAGTGCTGAATGAGGGTTGCCACCTCTTTTTTTTCTGATAAGCTCCCCATCTTTAACAGCTACATGGCAGGAAGGTGCAACTTGGTCTTCTCCATGCTGGAAATAGCGATACCTATTGAATTTGGGTGGTGCGGATGGCTGAGACATTAGTTTCAGTTTTTTATATGAATTTACCAAAATTTGCACTTCCATATTTGGAATGGAAGGAAATTGAGATTTTAAAAATTCCAATGTCGAGACAGCAAAACTGAGAGATTTACCCATCCCTAGCTTGAAATACCCAAATTGGATGCAGGAGGAGCTCACCTTATTCCAAGTCCAAGTCAAGCCAAGGAAACTCACCCATCACTAGTCCATTGCAAAGAGCGCCTACACTCCATGCAATTGTTGGTTCAATGGGGGATTTCCAAAGGGCAGAACTACATGTTTTGAAAACCACTGGACCAGAGATGGAAGAACCAGTGATTTTTGAGCCCACCAAAATTCTCCAAAAATTTCATTTCAAGCTCATTTTGCCTCATTCCCATTGTAGTTTTCAATCTTATTTTTGGCTCATTTGAACAGGAAACGTGTGCCTTTCTGTGTGTATTCTTGAAAAGTGCACACGTCTCCCTCATTGACTAAAGTATCAAAATACACATTTTATGAAAAATGCACATTTTGGGAATGCAATCACAATTTTTTTGACTTTGTGAGTATTTCTTGAGAATAATTGTACCACTCACACTCACATTTCAAATTGTGAATGTGACATTTTTGGATGCTTTGTGAACATAAGCGAAATTCTCATACAGCCCTGTACAAGACATTGTAGCGGTTACATCTTCCCCTATGTAACATTTATATTATTATTATTATTATTATTATTATTATTATTATTATTATTATTATTACTACATCCTGACTTCTTTTCTCTTGCAAGGAACACAAAGTGGCTTACATGGTAGCGGTTACATCTTCCCCTATGTAACATTTATATTATTATTATTATTATTATTATTATTATTACATCCTGACTTCTTTTCTCTTGCAAGGAACACAAAGTGGCTTACATGGTCCTCCTCGTCTCTGTTTTATCCTCACAACAGCCCTGTGAGTTAGGTTAGGCTGAGAGTTAGAGATGGCTCAAAGTCACCCAGTGAGCTTCATGGCTGCGTGGGGACTGGAACCTGGATCTCCCATCCCAGTTCAACACTCTAAAATGTACCTTGTGAATTTCCCCAAATGGGTTCCACATAATTCGTCATCTCTGGCAGGGGCAAGCAATACACTAAGTCAGTCTTACCTAATTTGGTACCCTCCAGAAGTTTGGACTTCAACTCCCATCAGCCTCAGCTAGCGTTGCCAATTGTCAGAAATGCTGGGAGGTGTAATTTAAAATCTGGAGTGCACCAGGCTGTGGAGGGCTGCACCAGGTGATGATGTCAGGGCAAGGGTTAAGTTGTACTACACCTTATGAAGGTAGAGTGTTCAACACAGGTCTGCCCTTTTCAACAGCAGCCCCGTGTTTATCATTGGTAGGATAAAGGCACTTCTGCTTTTTTAGCAATCTCATTCTATTGTTGCTGCTGTGGAAAATAAGGGCAAGAAATCCTAATATCCTCTGAGCATGTACTACCATCTTCAGCCATGTACTGAACTGAATCAATAATCATTTTGAACTATTGGTAATATAGAGACTTGTTGCAACCAAAGCGACAAGTAACTAATCTTTTATATGCCTTCTGTATTTTCCCAATTCTACCTCTGGGATCTGACACCAAACAGATGGCAGATTAAACTGGGAGATTCATATATAAGTAGGCTAAAAACATCCAAGAGGAGTTATCCCTAGACTGACCCCTGTGGTGTAATCATCAGTACAATCCAGGGAAAGTGAAGAACGACTGTGAATCTTGAAGGCAGGCGTGAACCTCTTTCAACCCAATTGTCAAATCTCATTTCAGAGAAGCTCTCAGGGGCTGCAGTCAAGTGGTAGTTAAGGTCAAAGGCAAAAGGGGTGAGGCCAAAAATACCAGCCTATCTCAGCTTGAAACTCTACTGCCAGTAATTAACACTTCGGGGAGGCACGTCAACCTTTTAGAATGGGGGAAAACTTCACAAAAGCCAGGAAACCCACCAAACAACTGGTGCTTTGGGGAAAGGGGTGGGGCCAGGAAAAGGGTGCGTGGCCATCTGGGGAACCCTGCAGGGCCAGATTTCATCGCCATCTCTGAAGCTCCACACCCCTACTTTAAGGACACAGTTGAGGAAATTCCAAGGTTTCTCCTTTCCTGCCAACAATGTCATAGTTCAATGTGCTTTACTGTATAGGCTGCAGATCCAGAGTCAATGAGAAGCTGCCATTATATCTCTCTGCCTGATCATTTCTTTATTTATTTAGGGCCCAATCCTATGGCCACTAGACAGTGGCTAGACAGCCATAGGATTGTTCAGTTTCCAGGAACCGACTTCAGAGCCCACGCTCCGAAGACGGTTCCTGGACATCCGCCTCCCTGCCCCATCTTGCCACCTCATAGGAGTTGCAGATCATCCCCAGGCTCCACATTTGGGATAGCAGTGCAGAGCAGGGCAAAAGGGGGCTTTCCCAGGGGCAGGGAGTGCAGAAGCACCAGTACAATGCTCCCTATGTGTCATCCAGCTAGGGATGTACGAAAGTGACTTACCTTTCATGGATTATGTTGATGGGGGGGGAGGCATTCCGTCCCTCCCCCCGGAATCCTGGCCGGAGGGGCGCTCCGTTTCTTCCCCCGGAATCCTCGAACGGCCAGCTGTGCTCCGCGGAGCAGCCAGCCAGGCCCAGCCCGGCCAGGCCAGGGCCGTCCGCAGCCAGATTTCCGGCCACGGAGGGCTCTGGGTAAAAAACAAAACCATGTACACATATGGCGGCGGTTATGGCCACTGCCATTTGCGTTCCTTCTTTTTGGCTGTCTTAATCTACGTAAATATTTACGTAGACTATGACGGCGAAAATAAAGGGGAACGCAAACAGCATAGCGGGCGCTATTTGCATCCCTTTTTGATTCCCTGTTTTAGCCTATGTAAATCTTTATGTAGATTAAGATGGTAAAAAGAAGGAACGCAAATGGCAGCAGCCGTAGCCGCCTCCATTTGCATATGCAGTTTTTGTTTTTTTTTAAACCCACCCAACCATGATAGGCTACGTAAAGATTTACGTAGCCTATCATGTCTTTTTTAAAAAAAAACCTAGCCATGATAGGCTATGTAAATCTTTACGTAGCCTATCATGTCTTTTTTTTTTTTTTACACAAGCCTGGAAATGGCGGCGGCGGCGGCTGGTCAGAAGACCGGCCGCCGCCACAGCTGCCGCCGGAGCTGCCGCCGCTACTGGAGCCGCCACCACCCGGAAGATCCGCCCCAGGTGAGTCTCATCCCAGGGGGGATCCGTGGGGGGGCAGGGGGGCAGGCCGTTCCACCACAGATTTTGGGGGGCCGAATGCACTGGCATTCGGCCTCACCGAGATCCGTGGCGGAATTCTCTGACATCCAGCCTTCCCCTGCCCCCACTCTGAAGTCCCATGGCTAGACAGCCAAAATTGGATGTCTAACCATAAACACTAGATCCCCTCCGCGCTCCGCCTGCCCTGCATTGGATAGGCAATCATCATCTCTGATTTCAGAGACTGATGACTATTCCATCTGGATTGCTCCCTCATTCATTCATTCATTCATTCATTACATTTCTATACCGCCCAATAGCCAAAGCTGTCTTCTATCATTCTGAAAATACCCCTAATTATTCTATACTGGAAGGACATACATACTTCAACATTATTTTAATAGCTGATGCCCACTCAGTACTCCTGCCCAAGTTAGTTCTAGGGAAGATGCTCTAGTTCTCTCAGGCTATTTACACTACTAATGGGCTGGAGTTTGGGCATTAAAAAACAGAAATCACATACTCCCTACTAGAGATGGGAGAACCAGCCCTTTTCCAGCTCACCTAAATTCTCCAAAAATCACTTCAAAGCTCATTTCAGTTCACTCCCATTTCCATTTTAGATCTTTCTTTCTTTTTTCCAGCGTGTTCAAATGAGAAAAGTGCATATTTTGAACAGGAAAGGTGCCTATTTCTGTGCATATTTTTTAAAATTGTGCACTTTCCCCCATTGACTAAAGTGTGAGCATGCATATTTGGGGAGAAATTTGTATTTTCAAGTACACGTAATTTTTTAAAATAGTATTTTCCAAACATAATCATAAATTCAAGGATTTGCAACAATTCTTAAAAAAAAAAAAAAAAACACCTACTCCTCCTTGTATTTAGGATTGTGAACAGGAGATGTTTCCATGATTTGCAAACCAAAATGACATCGATGTACATTCCAAATATTCACTGCAAACCTTGAGGTGACACCAGTGGAGCTGTGGAGGGGAAGGGGTTCACCGTCTTTTCCCAAGGCAGCTGACATTTGGGGTGAAAGCGGCAAAAAGCCAGCAAGCAAACAAACATCATTAATTCCGACAAAGGTCAACACACTTAGCTTGGCAGCTTCTCCTCGTTGGTTGAACTTGCAGCCTTCCTCCCCTCCCCCTCCCCTTTATTGTCTAAGGGCTTCATTATCGTTAACAGCTTCCAAATTGCCTCACAAGCAGAGCTCTAAAATATTTAAAGGACGGCTCAGCAATAAGGCGCTTATGTGGGGGAAATGGAGTCTTTTTCTCTAGCTCACATCTGAGTAGGTTCCCCTCCACCCTCACATTTCTAGATGGTCCTCCTCCTTGCTCTGGCTCCCACCTTTTGCCCCACTGCCTCTGTATGGCTCACTGCCTTTCCCATCCATCTCCCAGACTTTTCTTTGCTTTGTTCTTCTCAGATGATGCATTCCAACTCCCGCTGCCTTCAGCATTTAAGCACAGTTGTTCTCTTAGCTGTTGGGATGTGAGCGATTTGGGGTGGAAAATTTAAATGAGATTATCCATAAACCAGCTGTCTCGCATTTATGTCTCTCTCTCTCTCACTCTGTCTTTCTCTTGCACTCTCTTGCTGGAGTGAGCAAGACAGAGTATCCACTTTTGCAAAATAAAGGAACTGAGTGTCATTGTTCAACAGAGGCTGCGGTGGTTCTTAATATTCTCCTTTCTGCATGCCGGGAAAAAGAAAGTCACAGAGTCTATTGAGTCATGTTTTGTATTTGCTGTTCAGGTAACATCTTGCAATTAAGAAGAAGGGAAGTATTGCTCCATCAGACCAAGCATCCATTTAGTCCAGTATTCTGTTTTTCCAGTAGCTTTCAGGAAGCCCACAAGCAGGCCATGAAAGAGTCCAGGCATCCGCTCCCTTCCATTTTCAATCCCAGGCATCTAATATTCTGTGGTATGCTGCTTGTCAAGGGCTCCTTGGAGGGCTCTCAGTCTAATCCAGTAGCCAAGTCCAGACACAGACAAAGGGACTCTTTTCAAAGCTTTATTCTTTTTTTACAACTTAACAGCTCTACAGGTAGCAACCAGATCTGAGCAGCAGCATCCCTATGCCCTAAGTTAGAACAGTTGGTCCCCGTTTGAAGGGCAGTTACTGGCAGACCCCTGAATATAAGGACTAGGGAGAATCCCTCCCCTTTTCTCTTGGATCCTCTGGGCGCAACCGTTCTTTGAGCGCGAACCATTTGGCGCCGCTCTCTGCGTCTGAGCCGCGCATCCCTCCCGGTCTGCTATCTGTGCTGAGTCACTCCCTGGACTGCTCTCTAAACTAGGAATGTGGGTGGGAGGAAGCTCTGTCAGCTGTTGGTCCTGGGGAAAAAGGAGCACGCTCCTCTCCCGAAGGAGCGACTGCTCTTCCTCAGCATCAGAACTACTCTGGGATTCTATGGGCTCAGTGTCCACCCTGACATCGCTTTCAGAACTGGAAGTTCCAGTTAGCTACCATGGCTAATCACTACCTGCCATTGCTTTGTCTTTTCCTTTTTTCAGTGCTAAAATGGTGCCCATCACCACATCTTCTGGCAGTGAATTCTGTACGTTATGCCAGGGGTGGGCAACCTGTGGCCATCAACAGGTAACCTAAGCCAAATTTTAGAAGCCCTTTGCAAGCAATTAGTTCAGAGCCCTGGCATAACTTATCAGGGGGTCCCTCCCCTGGTACTCTGCTGGGCAGTGAGGAAGAGGGAAAAGAGAATGGAATATCAGAGAGAGAGAGAGAGAGAGAGAGAGAGAGAGAGAGAGGTTGGCAGAAAGAGAGAGAAGGATTAGCTCCACCCATTTTGCTCTGGCCCTGCCCACCATTGCTTTGGCCCCACCCACCACCATCATGTATCCCTGACACTTGTCCTGGATGGAATGTGACCCTCAATGGGGAAAACAAAATCTCCACCCCTGAATTATGGATTTTGTGACAATGTACTTCTGTTTGTCGGTGTCAAGAGCGCCCTAGCGGCCTCTTTCAGTCTACTCCAAAAGCCAACTCAAGACACAGACAAAAGGATTCTTTTCAAGGCTTTAATCCTTTTAAAACTTAATGACTCTTTCAGATGCTAATCACCAATGACTAAGCAAGGGACAGCACTGGGGAAAAGATAGCAGAGTAGCCTATGCTCCAGGTTAGGCAGTTGGTCCCTGTTTGAAGGAGAATCATGGGAAGACCCTGAACTTATGGGCTAAGAAGAGATCCTCCCTCTTTCCCTTGGGTCCTCAGGACGCGACCGTTGCTTGCGTGCCAAACGAGCGCTGCACCTCCTTTCCGCGCCCTCCAACTGTCGTCACTCCCGGCATCGGCGTCGAGTGTCCAGCAAGCCTCCCTCCAGCACTCTCTCGCTGCCACTATCTATCTCAGGAATGCTGGCAGGAGGAATCTCTGCCAGCTGCTGTGCCTGTGAGAGATGAGCGCGCTCCTCTCCCATGGACTGCTGTTCCTCCTCAGAATCAGAACTGCTCTGGGGTTCTATCGGCTCAGTTTCCACCCTGACAGTTTGGCCTGGGCTGACTGTAGCTAGGTAACCCTCCAGGTTCCAGTATTTTAACAAATAGAAGAATATTCTCTCCTCTCTCCTCTCTCTCTCTCTTTCTCTCTCCACACTGTTTATAATTTTATAAACTTCTTGAGTACCCCCTTGTCATCCCCCCCTTTTTTAAAAATCCCCAAAGCTGCACTCTTTGGGCTCCAACTTGATAATTTCAAATAGACTTTACTATACCTTTGTGAAAGTTTGAGGCCTACAGAGGCAAAAGGAAAAATGGTCACACTTAGCGGCCTGGAGTTTTTGTTGGGAGGGGGTATCTCTGAGAGGAGTCATTTCATTTCCCTGGTTAAGTTTCAGTTTCATTTCCCCAGTTCAGGGCACAATCCTAAGTTTCATTTCTCCAGGTTTGAAACAGTACTTTCAGTGTTGAGGGAGGAGGGTATATAAAGAGAGCAAGGGAGCCAGTAAAAGAATCATTGGGGAGACCAGAGACCAAAGAGGGAGCAAGAAGAAACAGCCTGGAGAAGTCTAAATACAGCTAGGGTAAATGAACTTGCATTTTGCAACTTTTATTTTCTCTTAGGGCGCAACCCTACGGGGATAGGCAGCTGCCTCCGAACTCGGAGGTGACCGCCTATCCAATGCAGTGCAGGAGAAGCATCAAGCATGGAGGAGATTGTCCCCTCCATGCTTCAGCTGCCCTGCATTTGCAGGTAGACAGATTTTGGCTGTCTAGCTGCAGGAAGGCAGAGAAGGGGAGGTGGCTGCTAGGGATGTACGAAAATTAGGGATGGACGAAAGTCACTTACCTGTTCTCGAAGCTTGTTCGCGATGGGGGGGAGGCGCTTCGCTGCTCCCCCCGCGAAGTTCAGGCCGGGTGGGGAGGCTTCCCGCCTCGCACACCCGAAATTCAGGCCGGGGGGGAGGCTTCCCGCCTCGCCCGGCTGAAATTCAGGCCGGGGAGGAGGCGCCTCGCCTCGCCCGGCCGCAAACTAAAAAGTTTTTTTTTAAAAAAAAAAACGCCCCCGTGATAAGCTACGTGACGATTAACGTAGCCTATCACGGCTAGATTTGCAAAGTCAGCCATGATAGGCTACATTAATCGTCACGTAGCCTATCACGGGTGACTTAAAAAAAAAAAAAAGCGCGTACGCTAATGGCGGCCCCCATAGGGAGCCACCATTTGCGTTCCTTATTTGGTCGCTGTAGTCTACGTAAATCTTTACGTAGACTACGGCAAAAATAAGGGCAACGCAAATAGCGTTGCCCTTATTTTCGCCGTAGTCTACGTAAATCTTTACATAGACTACAGTGACCAAATAAGGAACGGGAATGGCGGCTCCCTATGGGATTTTTTTTTTCTTCTTTGATTGGAATGGCGGCGGCGGCGGCAGCCAGTCGAAAGACCGGCTGCCGCTCCCGCCCCGGACGAACACCCGCTGAACTGCCGGCCGGACCCGCCACCGGGAGGGACATTCGCCAAAGGTAAGTCCTGTCCCGGGGGGGGGCGGGGGGCGGGGGTGTGTGGAGAATTTCTACCCGAAACTTGTTCAGGGGGCTGAACACGTTGGCGCTCGGCCCCCCAAAGTTTCGGGGAGAAATTCTCCACCAACCCTAACGAAAATCAGTTACCTGTTCACGGATTATGTTTATGGGGGGGGAGGCGTTCCTTCCCTCCCCCCGGAATCCTGGATGGGGGGGAGGCACTCTGTTCCTCCCCCCCGGAATCCTCCGCAGCCGGCTGTGCTCCGCAGCAGCTCCGCGGAGCAGCCGGCCAGGCCCAGCCAGCCCAGAGCCATCCGCAGCCGGATTTCCGGCCGCGGAGGGCTCTGGGGAAAAAAAACAACAACTGCGTATACAAATGGCGGCGGCTACGGCCGCCGCCATTTGCATTCCTTATTTTTGACTTCTTAATCTACGTAAATATTTACGTAGACTAAGACGGCGAAAATAAGGGGAACGCAAATAGCGTAGCAGGCGCTATTTGCGTTCCCCTTATTTTCGCCGTCTTAGTCTATGTAATTATTTATGTAGACTAAGATGGCCCAAAATAAGGCGTACACCTTTTTTTTTTTACCCAGACGTTTTAGGCTACGTAAAAACTTACATAGCCTATCACATGTGTGTAAAAAAAAAAAAAAACTGCAAATGGCAGCAGTGGCAGCCGGTCGGAAGACCAGCCACCGCAGCCACCGCCGCCGAAGCCGCCGTCGGAGCCGCCACTGCCCGGAAGATCCGCCCCAGGTAAGTCTCGTCCTGGGGGGATCCACAGGGGGGCGGGGGGGCAGGCCGTTCCACCACAGATTTCAGGGGGCCAAATGCACTGGTATTCGGCCTCCCCGAGATCTGTTGCGGAATTCTCTGCCATCCCTAGTGGCTGCCAGACAACACATAGGATGTGTCGTACCAGCATTTTTGCCTTCCCCGCCCCAGCCAGAATGCCCTATTTTCACTGCTCCATGCTCCTCTTCCAAGAGCAGAGCGTGGGGCCGTTCCAAGCTCCCTGCAAGGCAGTGCAGGAGGGGGGAAGGTCAGTTCCCAGAAACCCACATATCCTATGGCCATCTAGCCACTTACTAGCAGCCATAAGATTGCTCCCTCCATGTCTTTTATATCACTCAGCTCTATTGTGCAAATACCTTTAGTTCTGATTTGCTTGCTTTAATTTAACAGGAAGCTGTTGTGGTTAAATCCTGTGTTTAGAGTGTCAATCACCCCATGCCTACGGCCTAAACCCTATGTTACTGGAAAGGGGAAGGTAAAAGGAGAAGGTGGGACTCTTAGGGAAGTCAGAGACGACTGCCTATCCAATGCAGAAGCAGCATGGAGGAGAGGACTCCCTCCATGCTGCAGCCACCATGCACTTTGCCTTAGACATGCATTTTCGTGCATCTAAGTGTGACTTCGGGGAGGAGGCGGGAACAGGGCTGGAGACTACATAGGAAGCTGTCTAAAACAGCTTCTGTGGTCTCCTCCCACCCCCAGAAATGCCCCGTTTTCACCCTTCCATGCTCCGTGTTACAAGCACGCAGGTGGAGGCGGTGTGGTTCTCTCCTCCCCGGCTATGAGGGTGCAGGGGAGGGGTAGGGGAGCCCGGTTTCCTGGCTATGAGCTCCGTAGCACCATCTACGAGCTCATAGCTGGGAAACCAAAAAATCCTGTCTCCCCCAGACACTGTCTAGGGGACATAGGATTGCTCTCTTAAGGAGGCAAGAGATCCTTAAACAGTTGCTCAGGGGGTCCAGGTCATAAGGGGAACCCTGACAACCTTCCTATTCCCAGGTCTACAAACATTTACCATCTCCCCTCCAGTCTGGAGGGGAAACCTTTCTTCCTTCCTTCCTTCCTTCCTTCCTTCCTTCCTTCCTTCCTTTCAATACTCAAACACATACTATTCAAATACATTATAGTTATCTCATACTTAATATATCCAAAGTCACTTAGTCATCAGATCTCTATCTATCCCAATAGCAAATAAATGGATTCTTTCTGGGTTGGGTTTTTCTGGTTTGAACTGAATTCATCTGTCAGTTCCATAGCAGCTCATAACCCGTACTCTTATCCATGAGCATAATATTTCATCTCTTCTTTTTCCATGGATCAGCTGTTGGAAGATGAGCTGTTTGCCAGGATTTTGCCAGTGGAATTTGTCACCCAATCAGTGTACCCCTATTCTTAAAGAACAAATGTGAGGAAGGCAGGTGAGATTCCATCTCAGCATGGTTTTGTCCTTGGCAAAAGGAACTTGACCAAGATGGGGTGGGGAAAATGGAATCTCCCCCAGAGGCCAAGGAGAGAGGCTGCCAGTGAGAAGAAATGAAAACTGGGCTAGATGGATAAAACATATAATGTGGCCTCCCTCAACCTGGTGCCCGCCATAAGTGTAGGACTGCAACTCTCATAATTCCCAACCAGAATGGCCAGCAACTATGAACAGTTAGATCTTGGAGAGCAGTCAGACTCTGAGTTGGCACACAGGACATCTGATTACTACAGTATGATGTGTAGAATGGGGAGGGAAATTCATTCAGTTTGCATTTTAATGGACACTTAGGATGAAATCCTTATCCAGATGCCTGTCAGCCTCTGAACCCAGAAGCTGACGGGCATCCTATGCAGAGTGGGAGGAACGTGAAGACAATCTTTGCCTCCATGCTTCTCCCATTCTGCATTTTTGCCCCTCTAGCTAGGGCTCTGTTGAGGGGATAAGGGAAAGAAGCTGGGGCGGATTAGGGGTAGCTCATGTCCCTCCTTCCCCAGTCCCCTCCCTTCACTGCCCACAGAACTGCCCCCTTTCCCTCTTCTTTGAGGTCGCTTTTGTGAGCTCACAGGGGCAGCCAGTGTGGTTCTCTGCACTGGCTGTGGGGGAGGGGAGGGAGCTCAGACTCCTAGGTCCAAGGTGGGAGCACTGTCTCTGACCTCTGTTCCAGGAATCTGAACTATCCTATGCCGCCCCCAATACTGTCTAGGGGCCATAAGATTGTTCTCTTACCTAATTTCACACTTTTGAAATAGTATGTAAACTGAGTTATCCTTTGAAATTCGCAGTTTTCTGAATTTTGCAATGGAGTTCTCCAATCAAGAAATGTGGGTATTAGGAAAAAATGCATACAGAAATGTATGTATTAGGAGAAAAGTGTACAAAAAATGCTTATGAATTTGCATGTGAAATTTAAAAAAAGAAAAACTTCTCAAAGTCTGGGATGAACCAAATTTAAGACTGGAAACTTGGAATGCTGAGAGAAACCAAAATTAATAGATTAATCCATCCCTAACAAAGTATGGTATTTCTGTTTAAATAACAGTAATCACTTCTGAATGTGCATCTAAACATAGAAATCAATATATGCATTTTTTATGCAAATCTCAGTCCTCTCTTGCTTTCCTCTTTAGTGATGCATTTCCTCTCCATTGGTGGTACATAAGTCACCAACCCTATAGATAGACCTTTGGTCTTATCCAGCAGAGTTCTTCTTAAAGCAGCTTCATTGGTTTATATGCTCAGTTTGTCCAGGGCTTGAGGCTTGAAATAGCTTCCACCCACCACCTTCCCCCAGCCTCTGCTGGCCGCTCTTCATGCTTAATAGCTTTACTAACTTTATTGCCATTGGGATCTTTCCTGCCACACCAGAGAATCGCCAGACCCCCTGATGTGAGTGCATCCCCAGCACACCTCTTTGCCCCAGCATTAATCCTTTCTCAATGTATCACTAAGTCAGCTTTAGCTTCAAGGAGTGATCAAATAAATATGAAAACTGCTCCCAGTGGAGCCAAAGATTCACCAGACAAGCAGAAAGAAAGACTCAATAATAGACCATGTAAGCTACCAGATTTTATTAGCTCTGCTCCCCTTTTTTTCCCCTCCCACTTGTAAGGTATTGTTGCATTGTTCTATTAATCTTTACTCTAAAGCAAATTAAAGCAGGGACAGTTGTCAGGGCATTATTAAGAACAGCTGTTTAATTGCGGCTGCTTTTGCATTAATTTGTGGAGGGGAATGTAACACTGTTTGCTCATTGTTGTTTGCTCTCCTTTCTTTCTCTTGCTTTCCCCTGCCCTCCTCCCCCAGTGAAGCTACCCTGACTACCAGAGGAAAGATGTTTTCTGAATTCCTCAGTACCTGAGATCCTCTTCCCTGCTGCTTTTCCATGTATCCTTCTTTCACCCAGTTGGAGCTAGGCTAGGTACCCATATCCAGACCTGGAAGGGGCATTTCCAAATTAGGGCCTCCATGCTAGAATTGGAATTAGAAATGGGACAGGGGCATGGTGGAGCCAAAGTGTGAAGAGCAGCAGGCAGAGGTTACTGCTCAGTTGACCATGCAAGGTCAGGAGGCCACGTTTCTCGTATTCATGCCACGCCTGGCCAATCCAAAGGCTTCATACTGCTTGTCAATCACAGGGGATGATGTTGAACACTCCTATTTTGCTTTGTGCCTGAAGAACTGTCTGAGGCCTTGGGTGGCCACTTATGAATCCCCCCCCCATAAAAACAACTGCATCACCCTCAAAAATAAAGAGGACAAAAGAGGACAGAGGGTTGCATAACAGTTGCATATGCTAATTTAGGTGTATAGATGCAAATTTAGAAATAGTGATTATAATTTGAATAGAAATGCAGTACACCTCACCAGAATGGGGAAGACTGTAACCTGGTGACCTGTGTGTCTTGCTCAGTCTGCTGTCTGATTATCTTTATACTGGACTTGGGCTGGACAACCCTTCAAATATAGGAGAGTCCTCTGGTAGCCCTTCAAACTGAGGACTGTCCTCTGCAAAAGAGGATGCATGGCCACCTTCCCTACAGTTTTAGATACCTCCAAATCCCAGCTGCGGGCCCTGTTATTCCAGATTTGAGCTCCCCAAATCCCTAACATCCTCAGCTCTTCCTTGCAGTGCAAGGGAAGCAGAAGGCCTTGAGGGGTATCCAGTGTCATTCCTCATACAAGCTCCAGCAGCCCTGTCCCTGACCAGTCATACTGAATCCTTTAGATCGATCCCCAAATAACTGTGAATTACCCGGAGTAAGTTGCTACACTCCACTTAAGCTTCCGTCCAGGGACCTCAAAGCAATTTTCACAAGCGTTAGTTAACCAAGGCTGCTTCCTGGGTTCGACGCCATCAGATTCAATTTACACAAGTAATCCCAGGTGAAGGGAGATTTGCTCAGCCCCGTGATAGAATGTAAGGCTCTTACACATTTTGCAGCCAGCATCTCTTTCTGAGAGGAGGCCAAGACCAGAGATCTCGAAATCACATATCTGAGGCTGGATTTCCCTCTGTGGTAAAGCTCTCCCTACAAGTTGGGCATGCCCTGTGTGGGTGAACTGGGTGCTAAAATGGAAGGAAGAGGAGGATCTCTAAAGACAGGGCAGGGAGCCTGCTTTTGCGGAAATATTTTGGATTTGAAAAACAAAGCCCAAACTCCTCTCCCCACCCCAAACACCCAACCGATTAAGGATCAGGGCTGCATAGCATGCTGCCTTCATGCTATGTCTGAGTGGGCTGGAAGTCAGGCTGAAGGGAAGTAAGAGGCTTGAGGCTTGCTTTGGCCTGGGGCCAAAGGACAGGAAGAACTGGGCATAGAGAATGCAAACTGCAAACCCTCCATGGTACATTTTCCAAGCCCAATTCCCGCCCCTCAATAGAATTGATTAAACTGAGAGGAAGAATGTCCCTTTACTGTATAAAGGCTGTGTGTGTGTGTGCGCGCGCAAAGGCAGGGTGGGTGGGTGTGGGTTGGCTGCTTCCTCTGTGGCTAACCACTCCACAGTGATTTCTTTTGTTAGTGGGTAGCCAATAATACTTCCCTTCATGGATCACTGCCTTGTTGTGGCGAAGGGGCTTGCGTAACTCAGTGAAGCCATAAGCTATGCCGTGCAGGGCCACCCAAGACGGACAGGTCATGGCAGAGAGTTCTGACAAAATGTGGTCCACTGGAGAAGGAAATGGCAACCCACTCCAGTATTCTTGCCAAGAAAACCCCATGGAACGTATCACAAGGCTAAAAGAGATGACGCCGGAAGATGAGCCCCTCAGGTCGGAAGGAGGCCAATATGCTACTGGGGAAGAGCAGAGGGTATTTCCAAGTAGTGCCAGAAAGAGTGAAGCGGCTGGGCCAAACCCGAAAGGACACTCAGCTGTGGATGTGTCTGGTGGTGAAAAGAAAATCTGATGCTGTAAAGAACAATATTGTTTAGGAACCTGGAATGTCAGATCAATGAATCAAGGTAAGCTGGAGGTGGTCAAACATGAGATGGCAAGATTGAACATTGACATCTTGGGAATCAGCAAACTAAAATGGACAGGCATGGGCGAATTTAATTCAGGTGACCATCATATCTACTATTGTGGGCAAGAATCCCTTAGAAGAAATGGAGTAGCATTCATAGTCAACAAAAGGGTGGGAAAAGCAGTACTGGGGTACAATCTTAAAAATGATAGAATGATCTCAGTACGAATCCAAGGCAAACCATTCAACATCACAGTAATTCAAGTCTATCCCCCAACCACTGAGGCCGAAGAAGCTGAGGTTGATTGGTTCTATGAAGACCTACAACACCTTCTAGAACTAACACCAAAAAAAGACGTCCTCTTCATCATAGGGGATTGGAATGCTAAAGTAGGAAGTCAAGAAATCACCGGGATAACAGGCAGGCATGGCCTTGGTGTACAAAATGAAGCAGGACAAAAGCTAATAGAGTTTTGCCAAGAGAACATGCTGATCATAGCAAACACTCTTTTCCAACAGCACAAGAGACGACTCTACACATGGACGTCACCAGATGGTCAATATCGAAATCAGATTGATTATGTCCTTTGCAGCCAAAGATGGAGAAGCTCCATACAGTCAGTCAAAACAAGACCTGGAGCTGACTGTGGCTCAGATCATGAGCTGCTTCTTGCAAAATTTAGGCTTAAATTGAAGAACGTCGGGAAAACCACTAAACCGTTCAGGTATGACCTAAATCATATCCCTGATGAATATACAGTGGAGGTGAGGAATAGATTTCAGGGATTAGACCTGATAGACAGAGTGCCTGAGGAACTATGGACGGAGGTCCGTAACATTGTTCAGGAGGCAGCAACGAAATCCATCCCAAAGAAAAGAAATGCAAGAAAGCAAAGTGGCTGTCTGATGAGGCTTTACAAGTAGCTCACGAAAGAAGGGAAGCGAAAAGCAAGAGAGAAAGGGGAAGATATACCCAACTGAATGCAGAGTTCCAGAGAATAGCAAGGAGAGACAAGAAGGCCTTCTTAAGTGAACAATGCAAAGAAATCGAGGAAAACAACAGAATGGGAAAGACTAGAGATCTCTTCAAGAAAATTGGAGATCTCAAGGGAACGTTTTGTGCAAAGACGGGCATGATAAAGGACAAAGAAGGCAGGGACCTAACAGAAGCAGATGAGATTAAGAAGAGGTGGCAAGAATACACAGAAGAACTATACAGGAAAGATCTGAATGTCCCTGATAGCCATGATAGTGTGGTCACTGAACTTGAGCCGGACATCCTAGAGAGTGAAGTCAAGTGGGCCTTAGGAAGCATTAGTAACAATAAAGCTAGCGGAGATGACAGTATTCCAGCCGAGCTATTTAAAATCCTAAAAGATGATGCTGTTAAAGTGCTGCATTCAATATGCCAACAAATCTGGAACACTCAACAGTGGCCACAAGACTGGAAAAGGTCAGTTTACATTCCAATTCCAAAGAAGGGCAACGCCAAAGAGTGTTCAAACTACCGCACCATTGCGCTCATTTCACATGCCAGCAAGGTGATGCTCAAAATCCTACAAGCTAGGCTTCAGCAGTATGCGAACCGAGAACTACTGGAAGTACAAGCTGGGTTTCGAAGAGGCAGAGGAACTAGAGATCAAATCGCCAACATTCGCTGCATCATGGAGAAAGCAAGAGAATTCCAGAAAAACGTCTATTTCTGCTTCATTGACTATGCTAAAGCCTTTGACTGTGTGGATCACAACAAACTGTGGCAAATTCTTAAAGTGATGGGAGTACCAGACCACCTTACCTGTCTCCTGAGAAACCTGTACGAGGGTCAAGAAGCAACAGTAAGAACCAGACATGGAACAACCGATTGGTTCAAAATTGGGAAAGGAGTACGACAAGGCTGCATATTGTCACCCTGCTTATTTAACTTATATGCAGAGTACATCATGAGAAATGCCGGGTTGGATGAATCAGAGGTCAGAATTAAGATTGCTGGGAGAATTATCAACAACCTCCGATATGCAGACGATACCACCCTAATGGCAGAAAGCGAAGAGGATCTAAAGAGCCTCTTGTTGAGGGTGAAAGAGGAGAGTGCAAAAGCTGGTTTGAAACTCAACATTAAAAAAACGAAGATCATGGCATCTGGCCCCATCACTTCCTGGCATATAGAAGGGGAAGAAATGGAAGCAGTGACAGATTTTACTTTCTTGGGCTCCAAGATCACCGCAGACGGTGACTGTAGCCATGAAATTAAAAGACGCTTACTCCTTGGGAGGAAAGCTATGGCCAACCTAGACAACATAGTAAGAAGCAGAGACATCACCTTGCTGACAAAGGTCCGTCTAATCAAAGCTATGGTTTTCCCAGTAGTAATGTATGGCTGTGAGAGCTGGACTATAAGGAAGGCTGAGCGCCGAAGAATTGATGCTTTCGAACTGTGGTGCTGGAGAAGACTCTTACGAGTCCCCTGGACTTCAAGGAGGTCAAATCAGTCCATCCTAAAGGAAATCAACCCTGAGTGCTCATTGGAAGGACAGATAATGAAGCTGAAGCTCCAATATTTTGGCCACCTAATGCGAAGAGAAAACTCTCTGGAAAAGACCCTGATGCTGGGAAAGACTGAAGGCAAATGGAGAAGGGGACGGCAGAGGATGAGATGGCTAGATAGCATCACCGATGCAATGAATATGAACTTGAGCACGCTCCGGGAGAGAGCGCAGGACAGGAAGGCCTGGCGTGCTATGGTCCATGGGGTCACGAAGAGTCGGACACGACTGAATGACTGAACAACAACAACAAGCCAATAATAAAATATTTTTGTACTGGGAGTTTTATTGAAGCACAGGGTATAAACTGCAGCAGCAACAACAAATAAAAACAATGAAATAGTAAGAATACATTTTAAATCGTGAGGGAAAATGCCCGTTGTTATTTAAAGGAACTGGGGCGCCGGGGGGGCGGGGCAATCGAGCTCAGAAAACATGGCTCCTTGGAGCTCAGTTTCCCACTACACACACACACACACACCTACCGGTGATTTCTTTTTCCCCCACACAGGACTCTGATGATGATACAGATGATGATACTAATAAACTGGTATGCGGCAAGTCTTATGAAACACCTTCCTGATGTGGGGCCAAAGCTGTGGAACTCATCTTGAAGGATGTTCATTTGGCTTCTCCATAATAAAGATTCAGACAGCAAGTAAAGGTGATGCTCTTTCAAAGACCCTCTGGGGCAACTGAACAATCGACTGCTGTTTGATGTTTGTGAGCGGAGATGGGTTAAAGAAGACGCAGACAACAAGCTTGGGTTGAAAATTGGGCCACATTTATTGAAATAGCTGCAAAGGGGTAACTAGGACGGGCATCTAACTGTGTCAGCGGCTAGCTGGCACTTCTTGGGAGAAAACATACCCAGCCTGAGGGGTGGCGGTGATCTCGCCATCCCTCCGGACTGCCCCTTCTGAGGGAGGTAGACCTTCAGGTGTCACCCCCAACCCGGTGCCGCAAAACACCTGGGTGAGTGAGTAGGGTTGGTCTCCCAGGCAACCCTTATCCCCCCGCTGAGCCGCACAACCCATTCGGGGGGCCCTCAGGCGTCACCTGTCACCATAAGGTGCCTCTGCATGCACACCATCCCTACTTTCCTGTTTTCCCCGTCCTAGCTGCCACAGGAGTCACAAGCCTAGAGCTTGTGAAACTCCCCCCACCTGCGCAGAAGAACTTCCCGCAGGCCCCTTTGCAAATCAGACAGACATATGTTATTCATTAAATGAGACAGGCGGACACCGTCCTACCTGTAGCGCTCCCTCCATGTCCACAGAATTCCCTGGCGGAAACGTGCCCATGTAAGAGCACCCGTACCGGCGTACAATGAGTCTGCTGGGCTAAGGAATAAGCACATTAAGGGAAACTACACAATTGCCCTTAAGTCAACAGCAAACCGTTGAAGTGATAAAAACAGAGGCTCCTCCTCAGACCTGTGGCATGCCATAAAATCCATAAGGTGCCGCCAGAGCATAATCCGTTGACTTGTGTTTGGCCGTGGGCCACTGCCGTGCCCTTGCCATGCCGATCAATTTGATCACCAAATATGTAAATGGATTACTTTGGGCCAGACCTGTACCTTGCAGCAAATCAAGGCCCTCCGGGACAAGTCGGCCTTGTGAGCCCAGACCAACCCTGCATTCCATTAGGGCTGCTACGTGGAACAGGGAAACGTCTTATTGGAAAGCTCAAATGGAGGGCCATTACCCCCAGAGCCCAAAAGGGGTATCCGGAGAGAGAGGGTGGTTAATTTACTAATGCAGGCAAACATCTGTGCCCAACACTATCTTGCACGCCGAAACCTAAATTCTGACATGGAGTCAGTGAAACCCACCTTTGTGGGCTGGAAGGCTAAATGGCCAGCTTGCAACTTATGGTCCCAAATAGTCTGTTGTTCCTTACGGAGGCATGAAATTGTGGCCAATGATCTATAGATAAGGGCCATGAATCCTATCACTGAGGTTTTGCCTAATGCACGGCACACACACCCTGCTCTGTCGCAGGTGGCTCCTGTACGGAGAGCCATGGAATGCAGGCTGGCATGCCTGGCTTCAGTATCCCGATCTCCCATAGTACTGCAAGGATGGGATCTGGGAATGGAGCACCCACGGGGCTAAGGCCCGGAAGATGTTGACCTAATTTCATGACAAGACATCGACAATTGGGTTTGCCTAACCCAGCACATGGTGGACCCAGAACCAGATGTTGTAATACTGACTCTGGAGCGCGAACACACTGACACATGACATGACCCTCCAATTTCGGGAGGACGGAGAATGAATGACGTGGTCATGTTGTCATAGCGAAGGGGCGGGTTACTGACTTGGCTATAAGGTTATCCCTCAATGTGCTTGGCAGGGGCGGCAGCCTCCACTCTACAGGCCTTTACCCACTGCACAATTGGACCTGCCCTAAGAATCTGAAACCCCTTGGGATAGGGGCGGAACCATGTGAGTCCGCAGTCCGGCTTTGAGGAGAGGCTCACGCTTCCAAAAGGAGGTGCCATTAAAGCCCTACTAAGTTGAAGCCATGCCTGATGTATAACTAATTGGAGCTGTGCCTAACAGACCTGAAAATTGTCCTGAGGGAGGTGAGAATAACACCTAAGGGTATCGGATTGGCTTCACCGAATGTTGCTGTGGGAGACAGGCCCTCAGCCTTTGTGAGCTAAGGGGCACCAAAGTAACAGAAAAGGGGAAGCAATACTTGCGTTAGGTCAGAACAATGACCACCATCTTTGGACTCCATGTAGCACATGCCCATCAGGGACCCGTGGCCGGGATCCCAGACAAAGACAGCTGCCTCATCGAAGAGGTGTGACACACTGAGTAGAGATGATCAGGGATCTCGTGATAATTGACTGGCCCTCAGGAAAGAGAGGTTACGAATCAGGATAAACTCCCTAGAGGATTTCCTGAGCACCATTTCGAGAAGGGAGATCCCTAGAATAGCTAACGGGGTGTGGAAAAAAGGGGGGGGCTAAAACCCTTCTGCCAGTAGTGCATTGTTAACCTCTCCTGAACCTGTCGACGCCTAGCGAGGAGAAATGTTGCTTACGAGGTAGGGATGGTCTATGTTGACCTAAAGAAAAAATGCTAGGGGGCCCTAGAACCTAGCATAAACCGTGTTCCAAGTTAAGATGCATTCCCCCAGTTGGGTAGTGTCTTAAAGCCGGAGTATCAGTGCCAACCTTACTAGGCATTGGCCATCCAGAGCTTCCTACTGCCTCAGCTTTTCCAAGGGGACCCTTCTCTCCCCGAGCATTGGACAAGAGGTGCAAGAGTGCTGACTGCTACAAGGGAGCATTCACGATGAAAACTGCACGTGTCCTGGGAGCATGTGCCCATTGGGGCTTTACTCCCAGCACAGATAGCAGTGCTGAAGCAGTGGACCCGCCATAGGCCGAGGGCCAGTGCGGGAGACCACCTGGTGAATGTGGCCACTGCCAGATCTGTTGCCGACCCCAGCTGGGAAGGAGTCAAAATTGGAGTGAAAGGTCCTGGTCAAACAGGTCCTTACGCAGAGAAGGGCAATGGCGGCCCTCCTGCGAGAGGCCTAAACAAGCCATTAGCACACCTCCTCGGGCGAAAGACATTACGAGAAGGAGTAGCCCTGGTGACAATACAACTCGCCAGATTAGCGTAGAGATCTGATATGCCCCTTACATGGATGTCCAAAACGGGTGGGGGCAGGCGAGGGATCCTAATTAATCCAGGAAAAAACCCTGTAAGATGATGCATTAAGCAGCTGGGGTTACTGGGGCGTGACTGACGGAGCTGCAGGCGGCCCAAGCGTCATATAGGGAGATGACATTGGGAGGGACAGCTGCCCCCAGGTAGGTAAGCTAAGGCAGCAGCCCCACAGCCCTAAGGGTCACCCGTCTGAACAACTGGGGTGAGGTAAAGTCATCTCACCCATATCCAGGGCAGCCGTGTTTGGGTCCCCGGGAGCAAGGGAGGCGATACCACTTGCATTGCTCCTGATGGAGATGCCTCATGAGGGCGGACCGCCTTCAGGTGTGCTGTGTCGCCTGGGCGAAACCCCAAGGAGGAGGATGTTGCTTAGATCACTGCTGACGGAGATGCCGCAGGAAGGTGGACTGCCTACAGTGGTGGGGTGCTGCCATGGTGAACCTGCGAAGGCGAGATGGAGGCCTCAATGGCGTCCGGGTGCCCTGAACCCAGAGACGAGCTGTACCAATCGTGGGCACACTCTGATCCCCTGCTGGAAAAAACCGAGGTTGTTGCTTGTGTGCCCAGGGAAGATGAGGCAGCAGAAGCTCCGCTGAAGGCGGTGAGCCTTCTGGAAGAGCCGATGAAGAGGAGGTGGATGCCTCAATAGCATCCAGGTGATCTGAAATAGAAAGGAGCAATGAGCGTTGGGTCTGCTGTCGTGTTCGCTTGTGCTGGACCACTGAGGATTTTTTGTGCCTGGCCAGGGGAGGAGGAGGGATCCCCGAGGAACGCTCAGCAGCTTCCAAACGAGAAAAAATTGATGCCAGTACCGGGTCTGCGTCCACATCAGAGTCAGAATCGGGCCTTGGCAGTGGACTTTGGGGAGGGGGGGGAGGGGCCCTGCCATTCCCTTTCTTACCACCCTGGCCCTTCTTAGGAGGCATGATGCAGGAGGTGAATTAAGCAAGCTATCTGTCAGGGTGGACACTGAGCCCATAGAATCCCAGAGTAGTTCTAATGCTGAGGAAGAGCAGTCGCTCCTGGGAGAGGAGCACGCTCCTCTTTCCCAGGACCAACAGCTGACGGAGTTTCCGTCCGTCCCCCCCACATTCCTAGTTTTAGTTAGCAGTCAAGGGAGTGACGGAGCACAGATAGTAGACTTAGTGAAGGCGCGCACTCAACGGCTGCGCCCCGAGGATCCAAGGGAAAAGGGGAGGGATTTTCCCTAGTCCTTATATTCAGGGGTCTGCCAGTAATTGCTTTTCAAACGGGGACCAACTGTTCCAACTTAGGGCATAGGGATGCTGCTGCTGAGATCTAGTTGATACCTGTAGAGTTGTTAAGTTGCAAAGGAAGAATAAATCTTTGAAAAGATGTCTATGTCTATGTCTGGACTTGGCTACTGGATTAGACTGAGAGAGCCCTCTAAGGAGCCCTTGACACCATCAAAGAGTTAATAAAGCCACTGGGCACCCCAGACAATAGGCATCCACCCCACAGTCTTAAGATCTGTGGGTATGAGTTCCAGACCAAGACAGAGAGGCCTGGGGATGAAGATGGGAGCGTTGCACTACCGTTTAGATAGAAAATCAGATTTTCAAGAGGTGCAGCCAGGGGCCAAAGGTGATGGAGCTGCGTTTGAGCGTGGGCGCCCACAGCCGAGGGCACCCTGTCACGGGGGGCGCCAAACAGGCAGTCGCCGCTGTTACGCAATTTTATTAATTAAATATTTAATAATCGTAATTTAATTAATTTTTATTATTTTTATTATGATTAATATTAATATTATTAATTATTTAATTAAAGCTTTCTTTTTTCATACAAACATAGGAAGCTGCCTTATACTGAGTCAGACCCTGGGTCCATCTAGCACAGAACCGTTGGCACTGACTGGCAGCAGATCTCCAAAGTTTCAGGCAGGATTCTTTCGTAGCCCTACCTGGAGACGCTGGGGATTAAACCTGGGGCCTTCCACATGCCAAGCATGTGCTCTACCACTGAGCCGCAGCTCTTCCTATTATTATTATTATTATTATTATTATTTTATTGATTGATTGATTGATTGATTGGGTGGGAGGGGGAGACATCCCAAGCCCATGGGAGGCGACCAATTGGGCTGTGATATACACGCCCCGACTCGGCTCAGCAGCCTCCAACAGGCAGGCTCGGCTGACCAGTGGGGGGGGGCAGTCAGACCGTCGCTTGGAGCGCTGCCTCCGGCAAACACCGGCGCCGCGCTCACCCGCCCGCCGGCGCCTCCTGCCGGGAGCAACACCTCAGGGAGGCCGGCAAGGCGAGGAGGAAGAGGCCGGCAAGGCTGGCGGCTGGGTAGACAGGCCGGCAGGCGGGCCGTGAGCCGGCCCGGCAGCCGGCGGGCCCGTCAGGCAAGCGGGCGGGCGTGCGGGCAGGGTGAGCGAGCGAGTGGGCGGGCGGAGTGGCGGGTTGAGCGAGCGTGCGGACGGGCAGGCGATCGAGCGGGCGGGCAGGTTGAGCGAGCGGGCGGGCAGGCGATCGAGCAGGCGGGCGGGTTGAGCGAGCGGGCTGGCTGGCGGGCGGGCGGGCGGGCGGGCGGGAGAGGAAAGGAGCCAGCGAAGGAGGGAGGGAGGCGAACAATATCACCAAGCGAAGATTTTGGCGCGCAGAAGCACATGGGTCCAGGTGGCTGGAACGAGGACGAAGCCGTTCTCCAGCAGGCCAAAGTCCCTCGTCGTGACCGAGGAGAAAGGAGGGGGCGGGCGCACTGCAGCCTCAAGAGCCGGGGCCCTCAGCGTGTGCGACGACACCGGTCTCCAGCAGGCCGGTGTCCTTCGTCGTTTCTGGCGGAGCTGTAGTTCTCTCTAGCTGCGTTGAGCCAGAGAGCTGAGTTTGAGAAGGGGGCTGAGTTTAAGGCAACTCAGCCTGCCCCTCCTTGCATGGTGGTGCCACTGGGGTGCACCAATCAAAGGTCCCTGCATCATGTCACCCCACCCGCCCGCAATGGCCCCCCCCTTTCAGCCAGACAAGCTGGCGCCGGGTGAGGGCATTTCTGTTCTGATCTGTGCTTTGTTTATTTCTTTTACTGCTAGTTGTGGGTTTACTGCCGCTTTTCCCAACCCAGAATCCTCGTACAACTTCCATCATCCCCAGCCAACATGTGGAGGGCAGCAGGTTAGGGAAGGGTGCTTTGTGTCTGTGGTTTTATTGTCTATGTTTTATGCCTTACTGCTTAATTGATTGTTTTATTGTCATCTGATCCTGTTTTTAATTGCTTGTTTTATACTGTTAATGAGGTGCCTCATGGATCGTTATGGGCAGCAAGCAGCATATAAACATTTTAAATAAAATGTACAATAAATAAATATATAAGAGCATAGAGGATAAGAGTGTGAGCTGTGAGACAGGATCAAATCTCACCTCACTCCTGAACTCACTAGGTAGTTCTCATATAAAGCTTAGAGGACACACCAGGTAAGAAGCTAGATGAAGATTAGGGATGGATGGGCACCCCCCCCATCCATGTTCTCCGGGCACTGCCGAGTCCCTGCCCCCACTCACGCACCCCCGTAACCGTGCTCAAACCACCACCACCCTGTACTCACCTGTAATCTTGCGTATATGGGCCATTCACAGTGCCATTTTGTGCAGGTCTTCATGTGTGCATATTTCACGATCTCCATTTTTTTCTTCAAAATGGTGCCCACGGCATTCGTGGACAGGTCACTGGTGAGTGCGGGTGGCTCAATGAGTGCAGGGGGGGTCGAGCAGGGGCAGGGGCTTGGCGGGAGTAGCTCAGGGGCATGGGCAGGGGGGAGTCTGCCAGACTCCTGGACCCGATCGACCACCTGTGCCATCCCTAGCAAATATTTCATTATCTCTCTCAAACAAGAACAGAATAGATAGAAACAGGAAATTCCTGACTCCACTCAGATAGAATTAAGTCCATTGCTACCTAGCGACTAAACTGTATAATGACACTATCCACACAATGGCCTTACAAAAGTAGTGATGCAGATGAAACTAAAAATTAGTTGATTTGTAAGTCAAATCTGGCATATTTGTAATTCTCAAATGTATACTGAGCCCTGACTTAGATTTGAAAAAACTTTTAAAATTTTCAATATCCATATTAAGGAAATATTGTTATTAAGCCAACATAAAGGTTACAAAATAGTGTGCAAGTTTTTGAGTTCTCCAGAACTTTTCATCAGGTTAGATGGTCAAAAAAGCAAATGGGGGTGAGGGGAGGAAAAAAGCTGGCTGATGTTGAAGCCATGGGATCTGTATTTAGTCAGTCTTAAGATGGAATGGGGAAAGAGGTTGCAGACATTAAAATTAAGCTCAAGTAGCTGCTGTGATAGGCTGCGATGGCTTAGTGGTTAAGACGCTGAATTGCAGACCGAAAGGTCAGCAGGACAGCAGTTCGAGACCCGAGTGCTGTGTGACGGAGTGAGCTCCCGTCTTCAGTCCCAGCTTCTGCCAACCTAGCAGTTCGAAAGCAAGAAATTGCAAGGAGATAAATAGGTACCGCTTCGGCGGGAAAGGTAACAGCATTCCGTGCACCTCGGAGTTCAGTCATGCTGGCCACATGACCACGGAAGCGTCTTCGGACAGCGCTGGCTCTTCGTCTTAGAAACGGGGATGAGCACCGCACCCTAGAGTCGGACACGACTGGTTGGGGACACCTTTACCTTTACCTTTTTAGCTGCTGTGATGGTTTCTGGTTGCCAGAATTGTACCTGGAAATGGTACTACAGGATCACTGAGAGAAAAATAAGAGCTACCCAATGGGGGCAGCCTTCTTTCTTTTTTTCATATAGCCCCTGAAAACAATGTAACATAATCCCGTAGACCACTTCCAGGGGCAATTCCAGCCCTGTTTTGAATGTGTGTGACATAAGCTATACTTCCTAGCCTGTCTGGGAGGCTTTTACCTTTAAATAAAACATGAAAACCAAAGAAGGAAATGGTTCAAAAGTCCTCGAAATAATTTATATTACTGTAAATTTAAATTTGTAATTACTTTGAAATCAGATAGTAACAGAGAACATTTTTCCAAACTTATAAAGTTTGAATCATAACTTGGTGAGTGAGGGATGTATGAATCTGTCATTTTCAGTTCCTCCCAGTTTCTCATTTTCCAGTCTTAAGTTTAGTTCCTCTCGAATGTTGAGAACATTTTAAAAATGAAAATTCATAAGCATTTTTGAGGACATTTCTCCTAATACATGCATTTTTACCTAATATATTTTATTTATTTACTTACTTACTTACTTACTTACTTACTTATTATTTCTTTATTCCATTTATATCCTGCCTTTTTTTCCTCCTTAAGGAACTCAAGGCATAATCCTCCTCCATCTCCCCATTTTATCCTCACAACAACAACCCTGTGAGGTAGGTTTGGCTGAGAGTCTGTGACTGGCCCAAAGTCACCAAGTGAGCTTCCATGGTCAAGTGGGGACTAACCCGGATCTCCCAGTTCCCAGTCCAACACTCTACCCCCTACACCACACTGGCTCGCTATACACATTTTTGCAAGCAATTTTCCTAATATAAAGCATTTCTGACATTATTTCTCCTAATATGTGGCTTTTTGTATCCATTTTTTAATTGGAGACCTCCATTGCAAAATTTGGAGAAGTGTGAATTTCGAAGGATAACTGAGTTTATGTTCTCATAGTGGTTTAAAAGTGCAAAATTAGGTCAGTTCGCATGAAAATGTGAACTGAGCGAATTTCTCCCTATCCTTATCGGTAAGCAAATTACAAATTATTAATTAATTTATTACAATTATATCCTGCCTTTTTTCCTCTTGCAAGGAACCCAAGGTGGTTTACATGATACTCCTCTCCTCCATATTATCCTCACAGCAAGCAACCCTGTGAGGCCAGATAGGCTGAGAGTCTGTGGCTGGCCAAAAGTCACTCAGTAAGCTTCATGGCCAAATGGGGAGGAGAACCCAGAACTCCCAAGTTCCAGTCCAGCACCCTAAACACTATACCATGCCACACTAGCACTATGCTATACTGGCATTATGATGGGGTCATCACTGTCAGTGTCACTATCTCTCAGCCATAACCTCCCACCTCCCATCTGCAATATGAAGACAATAAAACTGACCTACTTTGCCAAGTTGTGTGTCCAGTATATGTGAAACATGCTGAATGTTCTAAATGTGCTTTATAAATTTCATGAGTTATTATTGTTGTCATCATCAAAATAGTAGCAATATCAAATTGTCCACATGCACTTAGCAGTTCTAGTCTCAAATGGTATGTTTAGTTGCATGGGCTGGGGGAGAAGAGAAAGGTTTTCCAAAGTTCCACATCAACCTTGGGATTTTATTTCTTGAAAGACCATCCGGCCCCTGCAGCAAGTTGATGGGGAAGTGGTCTGAGAACAAAAGCAGCCACCTGCTCACAGCAAAGAGTGCATCTCTAGCCTGGAGGAATGGGGAAAAGCAAGAGTGTGTTTTCCCCATCAGAAATCCTTTCCCATCCCACAGCCCATGTGCTATCACGAAAGGGGGGTCATCTGCATCTCACATAGCTTCACATTTCCTTTTCTTTTTGCATACCTTTGAACTTCTGTGGGAGGAAAGATGGTGACTGGGGTGGGTGAGTGAATATGCCTTTGCTGGTTCTGTGGTGAATGCTGCTTTTTCTTTGCCTTCAAAAAGCAAAGCCAAGGATGAAAGTGACACAAGAAGAGGTATCAAGAGCCTGGTACAAGCCATCCACAATAACAGCAGATGTTTCTCTCCCTTTGGAAAGGATAATATCTCCCCACAACAGCAATGCCCTCCCTGTTCATTTGAAGGTTCCATGCATGCCTCTCTTTCTTCTCACTAGCCAACTTGGGGGATTACTGGATTCTTACTGTTGCGCTCATGTCCTGCTTGTGGTTTCCTGGTCAAAAGCTGGTTGGCCACTGTGTGAACAGAATGTTGGATCAGATGGACCCTTGGTCTGATCCAGCATGGCTCTTCTTATATTCTTCCCTCAAGGACTGAGCAGATATTCTATACACCTGCCTTGGCCTTTTGTTTCACATTTGTGGATGGTATACCTCAGCCTTCCCCAACCTGAACTCCTCCAGATATATTGGGCTACAACTCCAGCACAATGGTCATATTGGTTAGGAATGGTGGGAGTTTGTTCATTTATGTATTTATTTATTTATTACATTTCTATACATCCCAATAGCCAAAGCTCTCTGGGCAGTCCACAACAATTAAAACCATAAGATACATGATGATAAAATGCAATATAAACATTTAAAAGCTTAAAACTACAGTATAAAAATAAAAATAACCAAAATTGAACCTAGCAACCATGAAAAGATTTAATATACAGGACCAGATTTAAAACAGAAACTGAAAACCTAAAATGGCTGGGAAAATAAAAAGGTCTAGCACCAAAAAGAGCTTCTCTGGGAAGCTCATTCCACAACCAGGATACCATGGCAGAAAATACCCCCTTCTTAGTAGACACCAACCTCACTTCCTTTGGCAGGGGCTCCCAGGGAAGGACTGCTGAAGGGTCTGGGCAGGGGTATATGGGAGGAGACAGTCTTTGCAGTCCAAAACATCTGGAGGACACCAGCTTGGATAAGGCTGGTATATCTGATATTGTTCTGATCATTGAGCAGCTGTTTCTGGCTGGGAAAGGAGGCAACTGCTCAAGTCAGATGTAACAACAAACCTAGGCTAGTCATTATGAGAATGAGCAGTGGTGAGCCTTGGACTCCTGTCTCTTTCTCTCTTTCCCCCTTCTTTTGTGTGCAGAGGGAGGAGATTAGAACTAGAGCTGGGCCAAGGTTTCTGAGAAAATAATTTTCTGAGAAATTGTCTGAGAACTTGCTTTTTGGGATCCCCCCACAAAACTGTTGGAGAATTTCAGCTCTGAGAATATTCAGCAAAATCCCCACCCCCAATTTCACCACCAAATAGAATGAAGAATTTTGGATCCAACTGTGGATCCAACTCCCTTAGTTTTAATATTGTTGAAGGAAGCCATGAGCTTGGGCCCTACATCTTCCTTTATCTACCAGTATGAGCTAGTAATGTGATTTCATTCAATACTGACTGAGTCAAAATCTCTCAGGGGAGAATTTTCTGAGAAATGTTCTTGGAATTTTCTTCTCTGCACACCCCAACTGTTGAAGAATTTTGTCCCTCACTCCAGAGAATATTTGGTGAAATCTGCCCCCCCCCCCGAACATGCCACTACCCACAAACAGGATGGAGAATTTTGGCCTTAAATGCCTTCTGCTAAAGAAATTGAAATGTGAGGACAGGCCACTGCTCAATGGTACAGCACATGTTTTACATGAAGAAGATCTCAGGTTCAATCCTTGGTGTCTCCATTTTTATTTTTATGTTAAGGATTCAGTAGCAAGGGATATGAAAGAACCCCACCCAGAAATCCTGGATTGCTGCAGACAGTCAGAGCTGCTGACAGGGCTAGATGACCAAAATAGTCTGATCTGCTATAAGGCAACTTTCTATGTGGGTTGAGTTGAAGGACAGTGTATTGTAAAAGGCAAAAGATTTCTTTCACAAAAACATTAGTTTCCTAATAAAATTTCCATTCTGCCTGTACATACTACAGACCAATATCAAAGAACATATCTTGCTGGCCTAACTGTCAGATCCCCTTTCTGAAATGTCATGTACAAACATCTATCAGCCAGGGGTATGTTTTCCTCCTCAGCCCTAGGTTTAATCTTTAGTATTTGTTACTGATTGTATTATGATGTGCTATTTACCTCGGTCAGAAAAGCGAGACCTTTAGGTAGCTTCCCTCATCAGAAATGTATCCAATAAATCACTGATTTGGCAAGTGGTTTGGTAGAGTTCACTGCCCAGGTAAATTATTTGCTATAGCTCAAAGCATAATGTAAACATAGCGGAAGGTTAAATTTCCTGGTGGAGTGTTCTGGGGAGGGAATTGCTGCAATGAGATAACAGAAGGGGGTGTTAATGGGGTAATAATAAAAATAAACAGTAAAAGCAGGAAGCACGGATGATGTTTAAAGAAGGAGAAGGGGACATTTTCAGTGAAGTCAATAGGATTATAATGTGCTTCCTATAGCTTTGTAATGTGCAAATCGTAAGTCATGGGCTATGCAGCAGAATGAAGCAAGAACAGGATGGTAGAATCCCAAGGTGGGCAGAAGAGCAGACTGCATCAGCTCAGACCACAGGTGGGGGATAAAAGCATATGACTGCTCCCCTAGGTCAGGGGTAGGCAACCTTTCTGAGCCTGTGGGTACATTTGGCTTCTTTAATTCAAAATAAACAATGAAATGGCTGTTTCAGTGTTATATACCAGACTCGCAGTACAAAACATACAGCAACACACAAAACATGAAACATTTAATATAGATGGCTTTTTCTTGGTTGAACTTGTTTCATTAATCCTGCAAAGAAAAAGAGGGCCTAGCCCTTCTTTAGAAGGCCTTAAAAGTCAGCAAGGTTAATATTAATAAAATCAACAACTTAAACAAATAATGCTTCTTAAGGGAGAGAATAACATTTATTGCATTAGCCCTTAGACCGTAGGACATTTGGCAGTTTGAGGAACTGTCCGGGACACCAGCACAAAATGAGGGTGTTGAGGGTGAAAGTATCAGCCTGCAAGCACCAACCATCTTCATTTCTTCAGAAGGTCCTTGAGTCTGATGTGTGGTCCAGAGGCATTCATGAGAAAAGAAGATCAGAGAGGCTCTCGCTTTGCTTTAAAGTGATCCCAGATGCTAGTAAGAACCTTTGTTATATATTAAAGAAGTAAATAAAGTGGGAGGGGTACGGCACTTCGGCGTGTCCAAGAAGGTGTCTGAGGGCACACTAATGCCCTCAGGCCCCCATTGCCTACCTCTGCCCTAAGTAGTCATCACTGGGAGTGCACTGCGCATCATCTCAAGGAAGCACCCACAAAATACACTGTAGTAATAGAAAATAAAGGGTTGGATGGGAACTGATATCAAACCATGCAAGTTCAGGAAGGGTGTTCATTTATTTATTTGAAACATTTGCCGGCTGTTTTTCCACAAGCTCAAAGCAGCTTTCATTAGATAAAATATCATTTTTATTTGCTAATGATAGGTGAACTCCCCTTAGCTCCAATCAGAAGTGGCTCAATATCTACAAGATTTATTGGACAGTGTTCAGAAAAAAAGCTTGCCTGTTTACTCTGAGAGTTCTGTTACAGTGCATAATGTCAACCAAGACAGTGCTGAGCTGAAGCTGTCTTTAAGTTTTGCTTTAGCTTTTGCTTTCATTTTTTTTAATCCTCATTTTTTCAGTGAGTTTTCAACTGTCCCTCAAAATTTCATCTAAGTAGTGATGTCACCAAAGTTTGTAATTACTTGGTTTGGAATATGAATTTGTCCATCTTGTAATTCTCCATGTAAACTGGGATTAAAGTCTGGGATGTGGACATAAATGTCATCTATTGTTCATCCAAGTCCTGGACACTAATCACAACTCACACAGAGCATTACACACTGGAGAAATGCATATTCTAACACACACACACACACACACACACACACCAAAAAAGCTTTCATTGGTAACATAACTACTTAAAACAACAACTAAGTGGTCAGACCCTTTATATACAACCCATGCATCCATAAGCATGAAGAGCAGTTTAGAAATATTTCAATAAACAAATAAAATTAAACCCCAGAACTATAAAAACCACACTACATGACCTTTATGAAATACAAGATTATAGCATCCACTGATTTCCAGCTCAGTTTATCAGTCTTTAATCACACAGGGCAAAATCCAGCCAGGATAGAAACATTGCAGCCTTCCCAAAAGCTGCCAAAGAGATGCAACTTCATACTTGGGGGGAGATATTGTTTTGCAGCTTCGGGGCCAGCATTGTAAAGGCCCTGCTTCGAGCAGCCATAATTCTTACCTCCCTTGCTGATGACATGTGAAGCAGGGTCTGATTTGATGAGCACAGTTGGTATGGGGGTTGATGAGGGCAGTATTATTTCATTCTAATGCCTAAAGTCACTAGTCTTGGCTCTGCCCGTCCAGCAATGAAGAGACAAGACAGGCCATGCACCTACAGAACACTGGCAACATCCATGGAAAAGCGAAATATATAGCTTCTCATCCATTTTAGGATCTTAATTTGGATAATAGGTTTCTCCAAGTGGGATCCAATGAAACTCACCTTCCTCCTGATGTGGAGATTATACGTATCTCACCTTTCTTCTCCTGACAAAAGTGTGCGTGTGCGTGACAGAGAGAGAGAGCTGCTGAGTTTCAAGCGAGAGAAGGAAGTGGTGTTTGCAGCAAAATGAGCTTTTATTTTTATTTGCTTTTTTTTTGCTTGCCTTTAATTAATTAAAGGTCAGTGTACAGCAGGGGGGATATGAGAAGCTTGGGAGCACTCTGAGGCTGTTCCTTGGCTCGTAGCCAAGCAGCATTGGCATGGAGGCATCATTTCCTGGCAACTGGTGCCTCCACCTGGGGGATATAAATGTAGCTGCATGTGATTCAAAGGCTCTTAGCCAGGAGTATCAGGGGCCAGAGACCCCTGAAACTGGGTCCCCTGAGTCAGCAGCCCCTGAGAGCTAGCCCTGTTGATGGTGCCTGCTCTCCAGTGAAGGCAATATACAAAGCTGGGTCTGACTGGGGAGTGACTGAGGGCTATGGTTGGGGCCAAAGGACTGCCCCTTTAAGGCTATCCACTCTTCAGGAAATGGGTGGAGCTAGGGATGCTGGAGAAATCCTCCACAGACTCAAGTGAGGCCAGATTCCAAAGAATCCGACCTCTGGAGACCATGGTGACTGGCCACACTTACCTCTGAGTCTCGAGGAGTTCCCATGGGGCAACTCCCCAGCTTCCTAAAGAATGTGATATGCTAATGGCAGCTGCCATTGGCTTACTGCAGGAAAGTTACAGCTGTAAATGGAATATGGTATGCTATTTGCAGCCATAAAGCACTTTTACCTCAATACAGCCATAAACAGCTGCAATTTAGGTAAAAGTAAGCGCTTTATGGCCGCAAATGGTGTAAAGTATGCCATTTATGGCTGTATTTTTCCTGCAATAGACTAATGGTAGCTGCCATTAGCATATCACAGTTTTTATACAGCCTTAGAGCCGCTGCACCAACTACGGTGGACATGGCAGGGCTCCAGAGGACTCCGCAGGGCCCCAAGTGGCCCGAATTGCCCCGCAGTAGACTGACCCCAGACCGGACAGTGGGGGATTTGTACATCCCTAGGTGGAGGCTGGGAGGTTTAGTCTGTCCCAAGAAGAGTAAAAAGCCACAGCTGAGCTAATTATCTACTTGGAGCTGCCCAAGGCCCTGAAACTCCAACCCAGCCCCGCTCGCATGACTAAGCCATCCTCAAGCATCTGCCATGCCCTGTGGTCTCATCATGGACAGGACACAACCAATAAACTGACCCCAAAGGTACAGGGCATAACCCCTTTCATCACTGTCCCCTTTCCAATGAGGGGAAGAGCTTGGAACAGTCATCGGGCCTCCATTTTGCCTTGTAGTAGGTTAGAGCAAGCTGTCTACTGCCGCAAAGTTCTAGCGCAGCCTTCCCCAGCCTAGTACCCCCCCCCAGGTGTTTTGGGCTACAAATCCCAGAATCCCTGATCATTGGCCATTGGCCATGTTAGCAGGGGCTGATGGGAGTTGAAGTCCAAAACATCTGGAGGGATCCAGGTTGGGGAAGGCTGACCTAATCTGGTTAAACACAGGGTGGGGAGAACTTAGGGCAGGGGTACTCAGTTTGGAATGGGGCACTTGGTTCTGCCTGCTCAAATACTCTTGATCAGACTTAATTTTGTTTCAGTTTTCTCTAATTATGCATTTCTCATATTTACCTATGCTCCTCCCTGTCGGGATTGGGAGCTTCCATTTTGAAGGTATCCCATTGTACATTGAGTGGGGTTTGAAGCGGGAGCACTTTCTAACTGACATCACTTTCAGGCACTGGTGCTTTCCAATAAAAATAGACCATGCAAGCTATTGATCACAGATGCAAGGGCACGAGAACTATTAAGGGTGGCTATATGAGACTTGGCCATCAGGGAATCAGAAAACAGTTTTTAATACTGCATTAAAGCTTTGCCATTAAGCTTTTTGCTCTATTATTATAAGCTGGAGATGCTAATGTGCAGGATCAGGTGAGTCAAAACTGCAAGCACAATGATCTTGGGCTGGCTTTATTGCAGAGGAAGCTCCAGGGGTAATTAGCAAAGCCTGCTTAGTTCTCTTACCTGATAGCTTCAAATCAGGGCATAGCTCAGAGGCAGAGCACATGCCGTGCATGTAGAAGGCCCCAGAGTCAATCTCTGGCACCTCCAGCTTGCAGGGCCAGCCCTACAAGTATGCAGGATGTGGCAGGCACATCAGGCAGCGTGGAATGAGAAGAGTGGTGAATTGTGCCACTCTCCCCACCCAAAGGGCCCATTGCTCCCTCCCTGTGTGGTGCCACTGCCTCTGGTGCCCACCCACCTCCCTGTTCACTGGCCAGCCTCTTAAACCTTCTTCCCCAGCCATGAGGGACTCCTGGGAGAGTTGGCCAAAATATCATGAGATCCCACAGCCAGGACCTCTCATAGTATTTCAGCTGACTCTGCCAGGAGGCCCCTGCAACCAATGAGGAAGGAGGGAGGGAGGGCCAGAGGGGGAGGAAGAGGAGCCACCACCACCACCACCATCCTGGCACCAAGCTTCTGGTGGCGCCACCACCAGAAGAAGTGGGGTGGTGGCACCAGCAACAGGGGTGTCACTGCCTCCTTGCTTGAGGCAGCAGGATGCCTGGGGCCAGGCCTGCCAGCTTGCAAGTTCTCCAGTACGTAAACAATACTGGACTATATCAACCAATGATTCAGTCCAGTATAAGACATGAAGGAACCTGGGCCCTTGGGGAGAAGGCCCCTGCCCCTGCCAGAAGAGGGGAGTTCTGCTTCAGGGGAAAGGGCTGAGCTTCAACCCAGTTCCATAGAGCCCTGTCACCTTAAGAGTCAGATCAGTAAGTCTGCTTTAAGGCAAAGTACTGAACACCAAGGAAGAATTGCTCAGGAGCAGGCACTGTAATACACAGCAGCTGAGCTGTGGGTGGGGCTCAGGAGACCCTGGGACTATAAGCCTGCATTTGCTGTCTGGACTTTGCTGAAAGCAACCCTGGGTCTCAGCTTCTTGCAGCCTGACCTTAACTCATGTTTGGACCTCAGCATTATTGACAGTGGACTTGCCTGATGCTGCTTCTGATTATACTTGTCTGCTATCCTGTGTGTTTCATCTTGGCTACATCGCTGACTTATCTCTGGAAAATCCTTGTTAGCCAGTAAAAACTGCTTTGCTCTTGGCCTGCTCAGTTGACTCCTCCATTGTAATTAATTGTGTGTGTGTGTGTGTGTGTGTTTGCACAGCAGGGAGCTGAACAGGACCGTTAGGGCAGGGATGGGGAATGTGTGGCATGCCAGATGTTGCTGGACCATAATCAGTGGTGCTGCCAGGGAAGGGCTTCAGGACAGAAGTCCAGGCCCCTGCTCAGCAGAATGAGTGGGAGGGCCCCCAAATGCAGCAGGGCTGGCTTACAGTGGGTTTACTCTACTCTGACTCTTTGTAATAGATGGGACAAATTAGTCTTGACTAACTAAAGCATGACTACATCTGGATCCAACTCATTGCCATGTAAAAGGAGGGGCATGGCCGCATGAGACCATTGACTTCAGAGTCTGAAATTACCAAAATGCATCACTGACTGGGTAATCCCCATCAGTCCTACCCAGCATAGCCAATGGTGAGGGATGACTGGAGTTGTGAATGAATAAATAAATGTTATTTATTACATAGCATTATTAATGTTAATGTTACGTATTGTTATTTATTAACATTAATGTTATTTATTAATGTTAACATATGTTAACATATATTAACATATGTTATATATTAACATAAGTTATTTATTAATGTTAAATAATGAATTTATTTAATGTTATTAATACCATTAATGGTATTTATTAACATATTAGATTTGTATACTGCCCAGTAGCCAAAGGTCTCTGGATGGTTCACAACAATTAAAAATAAAATAAAAAAGGTAAAGGTGTCCCCAGCCAGTCGTGTCCGACTCTAGGGTGTGGTGCTCATCTCCATTTCTAAGCCGAAGATTCAGCGCTGTCCAAAGATGGTTCCGTGGTCATGTGGCCCGACAATAAAATACAGATGATAAAATACAATATAAAAATTTAGAACTACAATACCAAAATAAAAATTACCAAGCAGAGGCTAGCAGCAGTGCAAAAATGTAAAATGCAATACCAGATTTTTTTAAAAAAATGAAAAACTAAAATGCCTGGGAGAATTAAAAGGCCTTCACCTGGTGCTGAAAAGGGCACAATGTAGGTGTCAGGCGAACCTCTCTGAGCTTATTCCACCTCACCTCCTTTGGCAAGTGCTCCCAGAGAAGAGCTGTTGACACTGATCTTGGGGTCTGAGCATGTGTATATGGGAGGAGACAATCTTTCAGGTAGCCTGCCCCCAAGCCATTTAGGTCTTTGAATGTTACTAGTACCAATACTTTGAATAGGGCCCAGAAATGGACTGGCAGCCAGTGCAGATGAAAGAGTACTGGTATAATATGATCATGTTGGCCAGTCTCTCTTGATAGTCTCACTGCCCTATTTTGGACTAGCTGAAGTTTCTGGACCATTTTCAAAGGCAGCTCCACAGATAACATATTATAAGAAACATGGTAGTGCTAAGGTTTTCATGGTTAGAAATTGCAAATGTGGATTCATTTGTTACAATGCTTCCCTTTCAAGAATCTTGCACAGGTAATGAACAAGTCAAAAAGAAGTGTTTAAGTTACCCTTCACTCTGGCATGCTTTCTTTCTACATACAGGGAGGGTTTGGGGGCAGCCAGAGATGTTTTAGACTCTGTACCCTCCCCTGCCCATCCCCTTACAGTTTGAAGAGGGTACCACAACATCCAGGGAAAGCTTAACAATCTCTTGATTCTCCCAGTTGTATAAAGTGGCACTGGCTCTATCCTCAGGATCATGGCGTGTCTGTTAGAAAGCAAGACCTTGGCCTGGAGAGCTAGTGCTGGATGGGGGCGACAATACTGGACTAGACAGACAAGTATTCTGACTTGATAATAAAACAATGTCCTATGAAGGGAAGGTATGTGTGTAAATTGCACACATACATGGACACAGATGCACGTACACCTAGCTATGGCCGGAAAATCAGCAGTCATGTACAGGGCTAGGATTCAGGAAGATTCTCTCCCCTACACTTCTGGCAGTAAATCCCAGGATGATGTTGTCGACAGCTAAAGACTCAGAGTGCAGGACTTCCAAGTGCTGACAGGGCATGTACGATACCATCTGCCAATGCAGAAAACTTGGAAAGGTTTTGGTGTAGCTAGAGGAAAACTTTCCTTTGCCACCAGTGTGGTATTTAATAATGCATGCTTCTTCCCCCTTTCCTTGCCGGTCTTGCTGCATCTTGATTCCTAAGGCAGAGGGTACGATTAAGCAGAAGAAAGTGTGGCACAGTTGGTGTCCCTAAATGCTCCTACTGTATATAGATACAGATATATAAATATAAATGAGAGAGATGGGGATTGCATTTGTAGAGCACTAGACAAATGCTCAGTATCATTTTGATGAGTAAGAAGTGTGCAGAAGCCCCAGAGAGTTGTACTGCTACCCCATCCATATTTTCCCCAATACAACATTGTCTCATCTGCAAGTCTAGCACTTTATTCCCCTACCCCAAATGTGAGATTACGGTAACTAAAAGGGTGTGATCAAGGTTAGTGCTGGGTTGGGGGCTAAATGTGTCACCTCCTCTTGGTGATCCCAGTTCCTGGGGTGAGGGACCAAGTTCTTCTCCAGCTGTGCGTCCCAGATTGCAGACCATTTACTTTGCCACATAGAACTGATCGGGAGGCCTAGGGAATGGGCAGCCCTTCATTTGCATGCCCCCTTCATCTACATAATCTCACTGCCCTGTATTTGCATAAACCCACCCTGGGTTCCATTTCTTGGGGATCTCACTTCCAGAAAATGCCACGTAGAAAAAAAATGCAACCACCATTTTTGATGTGTGTGTCACCTGTTAGGGATGGGGGAGAAATCTGTTCAGTCTGCATTTAATGAGAACTTACCTAACTTTGCACTTTTGACCACTACATGAACTGAAACTCAGCTATACTTCAAAAAGCTTTAGGAGAGGCATTTCAGCCTTTTAGATTGGAGGGGGGGGGAACTATCCAAAAGCTAAGAAACACCAAATGATCAGCAACTGGGGGAAGGGTCATGTCCTGAGAAAGAAGTGTGGCCAGCTGAGGAGGGCCAATTTTTGCCCAGGGGCCTGAAGTTCACCTCCGCTGTCCTAGAACATGACCCCAGAACCCTTTTCAAGACACTGGAATACCCCAGCGGACAAAGTGATGTGGGAAGGTTCCCCTTAAGATAGGAAGAATGAGCACTGATCTCTCAGGAGTGGGGGAAATCTATTTACAATCTCAGGATGTCACAAAGGGTATATTGGAAACTTCAAGAAACATTAGCCATGTTTACACTGGAAATCCCACTAGATGGGAAGGCTGCCACATAATCAAGAGGTGGAGGGCTGAAAACAGATTGCACTCATCTGTTCAAAGGTCAGGAGTGGCAGGAAATATGGCCACTAATTCACAACACGTGGCAGCATTAATATAGGCCACCTCCTGTTGCATTTGAATTGCTGGCTCTGCCCTTATGTGTTAATACTGAGAGAGGGAATTATAAAAATGTAATGAAAGCACTGAAATCTGAAAGTCTCGTAATGATGAAATATAACAACTCGAAACGAAGAAGCAGCAGCAGCAGTAGCAAAAAAAAAAAAATCAATTCTTCCAAAACAAAGAGAAAGAGGAGGAGAGGAAGAGAGCCATGTCTGAAAATGAGTTTTACTTCCTCTCTTAGTGTTCTACCACACACACCCCGCGCGCCCCCAAGCAATTACTGTTGGGCTGGCATTGCCTTTCTGCACATTAATTCCCCATTATGAGTAAAATTAATGAGCTGTCCTCAGTATGGGTTGCACACTTCATTATTGGGACTAATAATCCACCTGAGATTGGGAGCTGGTGCCAAGTACTACCCTGCCCTGGTTTTCTACAAAACCATCGGATCACAGGAAACTGCCGTATACTGAATCAGAAGATCGGTCCATCTAGCCTAGTATTGTCAACACTGACTGGCAGCCACTCTCCAAGGGGTTCAGGCAGGAGTTTTTCCAGCCCTAGTTGGATGTGCCAGGGATTGAATGTGGGACCTTCTTCATGCGAAGCATGCACTCTACCAGGGAGCTACACACCCTGCCTAGGAGGGAGCAAGACTTGGGGAAAAGTGACTCAAAGAGCATGTGCTTTTCTGGTATCTCTCTCTTCAGAGTGGGGTCAGAGAGAGATGCTGCTTTTGTTCATTAGAGCACCAACTTGTCATGACCCCAACTCCAAGCATGTCCCATTCCAACCTTCCCTTCTATGAAGATCAAGTACTCCCTTCTCAGGAGAAGTGCTGTGGTTCCAGGATCAGGAAGGTCAGGCTAGCAGGGGAGTTGTCCAGCAGACAGCACAGTTAGAAAAGTGTTTCTTCAGCAAGGGTTAGGCTCCAGTTGAGCAGCTCACCCCTACAACTTCCTAGACTGCCATTTGGGCCCCGATACAGAGAATGCTTCCTCCTCATAAGTAGGATGCAATAATAGTTGATACACTGACCAATGCTTCTGGTGGTGGTCCTAGGAGGGTTATCAGCATCCTCCAACTTCCCCTGACCCTTGTAAACACCAAGACTTGGAACTGGATCCTCCTCCTCCAAGGTCTCCTGAAGTTCCAGGGAGCCCTGCCACAAAGGTGGTGGGATATGACAAAGCAGCAGCAGCCAAGGACTTGGACACAGAGGAGGAGGAACCAATTGGATCAGGGAAACCAATGGTCTAAACTGCAGAAGCACTGAAACCAGACCCAGACCCCAACACCAAGACCAGTTAGAACCTTTTGGCCAGAAACGCCAGGAGCAAGAGACCCCTGAACTGGAGATCCTGGAGACAGCAGCCTCAGACCAGAGTCTCCTGAGGAACTGGCCCTTTTGATGGTGCCTGCTCACCAGTGAAGGCAATGTTCAAGGCTGGACCTCGCAGATGACTGAGGGTTAGGATCCAGACCAGAGGATTACCCTTTTAAGGCTCTCCACTCTCCAGGAAATAAGCAGATCCTGGGAGGTTTTGTCTGGCCCAAGAAGGATGAAAGCCCTCAGCTTGGAGCTATCCAAAGTCCTATAACTCCAACCCCACCCCACCTGCCTAACTAAGCCACCCTCAAACATTACTCCTGCCCTGTGGTCTCATCATGGACAGGACAGGACACAACTAATAAACTGGCCTTGAAGCTACAGAGCATGGCCCTTCAATGCTGCCCACTCCCCATGGAGCAGCAGAGCTTGGAACAGCCATCGGGTCCTGCCAGGGTTCGATATAAGGTCTCAGTTTTGCCCAGAAGCATGTTAGAGAAAGGGGTCTGCTGCAGCCAAGTTCTAGTGTTCAAAGTGGAGCCCTCTGGATGTTTTGGACTACAACTCCCTGCATTCCTGACCATTGGCCATGCTGGCTGGGGCTGATGGGAGTTGCTGTTCCATCTGGAAGGCTTCAGGTTGGGGAAAACCTGATGTAGTGGATCCTCTATGCATTACTCTATCCTATGCTTTCCCTGCAGCCTTCTCCTCGCTTGTCAGCTCCTGCTGATCATTTACCCTCATGCTCAGCCAAGCCTCTGTGGTTGTACCCAGCATGCCACAGACCCAAACCAGCCTTATAAAGGATACCAGGTCAGTTCCCAGCTAATCCAGTTCCCCAGAGTTGACTCCTTGCTTAATGCACCAGGCATAGAAAGAGCCAGTTCTCTCCTCCAAAGTGTGGCTGCTGTGTCTCAAAAGGCCATCCCCAAATCAAAGGGACAAAGCAAACGCAACAGTCTGTGTTAATCTGTTTCCACTCTTCATCATAGAGGGTTTTGCTTTACAGCTGTTTTCTCTGACTGACCTCCCTTCTGATTGAAGCAGTGCTGGCTTCCAAGCATTCGGAGAAAGTTTTATCTCTAATTGCCTGCCAGGATCAAACTCTCATCCAGATTGTTAACAGGCAGCCACTGTTAATATCAGTTCATTAAGAGATGGCTGCTCCTTAGCCATCAGCACTTCTGGTCGAAAGAAGGCTCTTGTCTTTACAAATAGGAGCTGTAAGGGGCCAATGCAGGGTTGGGCATGATGTGATAAACAGCCCCTGCTAAGGTAGATGCACACAGAGCAACTTCCAAGGCTGGGGGTTGTGTGTATCTATCCATGATATCACCGCTCCTCACTTGTAATGAACGGGTTGTATATGTAAGGAATGGGGGGGGGGCACATCTAGAATAGGGATGGACAAATATGTCATTTTCAGTTACTCTCCAGTTCTCGTTTTTCCAGCCTTAAGTCCAGTTTGTTCAGAACACTGAGAATTGTTTTTAAAAGTTCCTGTGAAAATCCATAAGCATTTTTCTGCATTTTTTTCCTGAATACACACGTTTTTGTATGCCATTTTGCCCAAGTATTCACATTTTTATGTACATAGTTTAACAATGGAATTTGCTACCACAAGATCTAGTGATGAACGCCAACTTGGATGGCTTAAAAAGGAGATTAGACTCATTTTTTGTGGATATCAATGGCTACTAATCCTGTTGGCTGAATGCTGACCCCAGTATTGGGGGCAGTATCCTATATACACCCCTTGCTGGGGGACATGAGTGGGAAGGTGCTATTGCACTCATGTCTTACTCGTGGGCTTTTTGCAGGCATCTGGTTGGCCACTGTGAGAACAGAATGCTGGGCTAGATAAGCCGTCGGTGTGATCCAGCACGGATCTTATGTGCATATTTTCTTGCAGAAGAACTCCATTGCAAAATTCAGAGAAGTTCAAATTTCAAAGGACAACTGAACTTTGGGTTCACATACTGGTTTGAATTAATTTCTCCCTCATCCCTAGCCTAGAACCTGGACTTCCAGACATCAGACTCCAGCACTACCACACCTCTGGTTTCAGCAAGCCTGGCAGATCCATCCTCTGAGGCCAACACCTAGGCTGCAGTACCAGCCTGCCTCTAGCATGAATCAGCTGATTCCAAGGGCCAATCCCTGTCTTTTGTAGTTGTTTATTCGTTCAGTCGCTTCCGACTCTTCGTGACTTCATGGACCAGCCCACGCCAGAGCTTCCTGTCGGCTGTCGCCATCCCCAGTTCCCCCAAGGTCGAGTCCGTCACCTCCAGAATATCATCCCTGTCTACCAGGGTCTATAAAACCTTAGCTCAAGAGTTCGCTCCTTAATCCAAGCAAATTAGCCCTGTTGTGATACTGCTGCCACAGCTCCTGCTTTTCTTTCTTTCCCTGACTGATATTTTGGAACTTGACCATTGCCTGACCTTGACAATATATAACTACCCCTCTGATCCTTGTTGGCTCCCTGGCCCACTTGGACTGATAGCCAGGTCTCCTAGACTCTAGAATCCATCAGTGAAACTCACCATTGTATTTACACCACTGTGAACATCCTTGACATGGTACGTGCCATGGGATGAAGAAGTGCAGTTATCCTGTTGATGAACCAGTCAAACAACTGATTTCTCTTTAGCTGGAAACCATGCCCACCAGTTTCATGCAGAAAATCTTTACATCCAGTTTGATGCACGTAGCCAGTGGTGCAGGAAATTTGCACCTGACCCACAGGTCTGTGGTGCCTGACACTAATTCTCATAGAGCTGTGGAGCTGAACGTAGGGATTGCAGAGACAGTGTGGGTGGGGATGACACTCCTTCATACCTAGCACAGACCACTTTAGTGCCAATGTACCTCTGATCAAAGCTAGGGATGTTGGAGAAATCCACCACAGATTCAAATGAGTTTGGATTTCTACAAATCCAACCTGTGGATTCCACAGCAGCCCTTTTCCGAGTTGCACAGATTCCACAGACTTGCAGACCTGTTTTTACTGGGGGGGATTTGCACAAATTCATACTCAATAATGTGCATTAGCACAAGTGTGCATCAGTGTGTGCTTGCTGTAATGCGCATTAATGCTAAACACAGATGGAACAGATTTAACAAAATCTGTACATCCCTAATCACACCAGATCCCCCAGCTAGTTTGCAAAACCTTGGGCCGTGTTGTTCAACACCCTCATAGATCTATGCCTTAAATCAGGGATGGACAACCTTTTTTGGTTGGGGGCTGCAATGGGCTTGATGGAGCCCTTCAAGGGACATGCAAGTTCTTGTGGCTGGTGGTGAGTGGGGCAACGACACCCACCCATTCATATGCACACATTTACACACACACATTCAGGTTAAGAACTGATGGGTCAGGGTGAAGTTCAAGACTTTTCCCTACCCCACGCCAGCTATCTGGATGGGGATTGTTGTTTTCCCACTACTAATAGTAAGGAAAAAGTGATGCATTCCCTGCAGCCCCACTGCTGACTGATCAGCTGGACTGCAGGGAATAGCACATGGGGCTTCCTAAGGCTCTGCAGGCCAGGGAGTGGGCTGCCCACATGTGTATTGAATGTACATGGTGACATAGACAGCAAATGCTCTGGAACTGGAGAGTGGCCTGACAAGCTCAGCAAGGTACCCACTCCAGCCTACATACTCCAAGTGCCTCTTGAACAAGATCATACACCCCTCTCATCCTTAGAGGATCTTCCTCCAACATCCAAGGCATTATGCTTCAGCAGTGACACCAAGAGTAGGAATGGCTGAGCACTTGCTGAGGACCCACACCCCATCAGGGGTGGCAAGAGCCCCTGGAGTTGTTCCTCCTCTTCACCCATAGCAACCTGCTCATTCACCTGCCTCTAGCTTTGGTCTAGAAAAAGGTGGTGGTGACAAGGTGCAGCTGGAAATGCCTCCACCTTCTTGCTCATTGGCTCACTGCCTATCAAGCAAGGATGTGACAGCAAGGATGAGAAAGAAGATGAGAAGCAAGAGCAGCTGGTGACAATGGCAGTGAGAAGGTAGGCATACTGAGAGAGGGGGCCTATTTAGGGTGCCTCACCCATGGTCCATCAAAAACCTAGAGCAAGCACTGAGTGGCACCTCGAGCAAAACCTAGAGCAAGCAGTCTTAGAGCCAATGTGTGCCTAGCTGCTATGCCTTCTTTTCATTTTTACTTTAGAGTTGGAGCAGAGGGACCTAGGGAGGTGGTGGGCTCTCCCACAGTGGAGGCATTCAAGATGAGGCTGGGCTGCCATCTGCCAGGGATGCTCTGGCTTGGATTCCTGCATTGAGCAGAGGGTTGGACTCGATGGTCTTGTAGGCCCCTTCCAACCCTATATTCTATGATTCTATGACCCAATCCAGATCTTAAAGCCCCCTTACCTGCCACACTAGAGTTCCAATCTAGATTGGGGGGGGGAGGGTGGTCATACTCCAGTGGAAAAATGGTGAGGTGGGATGGGGGACATAGCTGCTAGACACTCATTTAAAATAATGACTGTTTTGGCCCAGAGCTATCCAAATTCTGCTGATCTATAAAAATTTGCATCCCAGAGCTATCAATCCAAAGCCTGTTGCTAGCATTAAATGCATATGACTGAATTCAGGGCTTTTTGAATGCACCTCCATCCCCCATTTCTCAGCAGGTTCTTGTTCCTTGCTGCATTTGCACTTCAGGCAAACAAGGCAAGCAAGCTGACATCCAATGGGCCCCTCCTTTTTGCCCTCCTGCCCCATACTCATTCTCTAGAACCTGACATGGGAGAAGATGAATAGTGAACAGATGCACTGAAGCTCTTCCTCCCCTTCACCACCACCAGTGCCCTCTACCTGCCATCCCAGAAGAAGATATTTCACCATGAAGCGAAATGGAGAATCATAATGAAAAGCCAGCCTCTGTTTAGTGTGTTGGAAGGATATTGTGCGGGCAGTGACAGACATCTGGCACAGGAGAGTCAATCTCCCAGCCAGGGAAGTGAAAGGGCTCATCCAAACTGCCTGTTCAGAAGAGGCAAACTTGGAAATGGCTAACTGACAATGCAGAGGCCTAGTGGAAGACTATCTGTTAAGACGTGGCCTCTGCCAAGGCAAACAGCATGACAAGAGTGATGTTGGCAGAAGCATTTCCTTCTTTTCTGTCTGTCTGTCTGTCCTTCCTTCCTTCCTTAGAATCATAGAATAGTAGGGTTGGAAGGGGCCTACAAGGCCATCGGGTCCAACCCCCTGCTCGATACAGGAATCCAAGTCAGAGCATCCCTGACAGATGGCTGTCCAGCCTCATCTTGAATGCCTCCACTGTGGGAGAGCCCACCACCTCCCTAGGGAATTGGCTCCATTGTCATATTGTTATAGAAATTTGAGTTGTAATATGTCTGTTATCCCATAATTTTATAAGCTAGGCTATGTCTGTTTTACCTCAGTGTGAGACTGCCATGTTAAACAAAGACACAGCGCCTTATCAGAGACTCAAGAATGCCAAGAATGTGTTTACTAGAGTACAAGGCTACCTCTCTGCGCATGCCTAGATATGTCAAAGGTGCTGCCTGTCTTCTGTTTCCCTCTCAGCTAGACAAAGAGATTAGTACAGCGCAAGCGTAAGACAGCCCCAAAGGTCTTGCCTATATAAACTTTTGAATCACATCACTTGATTGTAACCTTTGATGGAGCGTTAGCCCCAAGGGTTGCCTTATTCTGCAGAATAAAATCGTGTTGGACCAGATCTCTGCCTCCTCTCGTTCTTGGTAAATGAATTGGAAGGTCTACCAGGGAAAAGAACACAATTTTTGTAACAAATTTGGCGACCGCGAAGGACAACCCTGTGTGACCTGGGAGCTAGGCAAACGCTGGATCAACCCAAGGGGAGGGCGCCCTGGACCTTGTTTGGTTCACCGTGAGGTTTGAGGCAGCTGTTGCCTGGCAACCCAGCTAGCAAAGGACTCCTGAAGAGACGAGGCGAGTGGCGGTCTTTGGAGGACAGGACGAAACGCTGTCCGACTCTGGGGTCGTTTGGAGGCTGAGCTACGAGGTAAGTTGGATCGCACTGTCTGGGCCGTCTGGGGAGTGCAAATCTCCCATTCTTGTCTAACTGAGCCTTGCTTAAGCAGCAGTTGGGAAAGAAAAAATAAAAAAATTGGCCAACAGGATAGGATCAAAACTTTCGTAGGAGAAAATAGCCAAGACCCACTGGGATGCATGCTTAAGAATTTTAAGTTGTTTAATGACAAAAGATGAGCTCATAAAGTTTTGTAATGGGGAATGGGTGACATTTAGTGTTGGCTGGCCAACTGGGGGAAGCTGAAAAAATGTTGGGTCCAAGGTATATAATAAAGTGATTGTTGATAACCATGGGGATCAGCTGCCTTATATTGATGCTTGGCAAATGTGGATATTGAAAAATCCTGACTGAATAAGAAAACATAAAGGTCAATATTGTAAAGTCATGATGGTATGCTCCGAGATGAAGCCCAAAGCCCCTGTTCTCCCTGACTCAAGCCCCACGGAAAGAGCTTGGAGATTAAGAGATCCTGCCCAAGGCTCCCTGGGTTTCCCCTGCCCTAATCGGCCTGTTAGGTTGGGAGGAGAGGTTGCTGGGGGGAGGAGGGAGAGAAGCCCCCCCCACAGAGAACCCATCTGTTACATCCCCACGTCTCGCTCGGTCTAGCTCCTTCTAAGTTGAAACATCTTCCAGTGTATTCAAGTTTGTTAGAGGAAGCAAGAACAGCTACAACAACAACAAAAAAGTTGTAAACTCTGAAGAAAGAGATTTGTTCGAAGTCTTAAAGACTGTGGCAAAATTAAAGGAACAAAGACAGAGCAATGTCTGGGTCTGTGTAAGCTTATCTCTGCCAGTCTATTGAGAGCAGAGCTAAGGGGGGGTTGCCCGGCCCCACCAGAAGATGTCTGTAAGGACCTAATAGAAACAGTAAGATTTGCAAAAGAATTGCCCAAGTTAAAGCATCACAGCTGGAAAGCTGAGCAGACCTTGCTCTTATCTGTCGAAGAATCTAAAAGAGGTGTAAGGTTACACCTTCCACTCTTAAATTAAAGAAAAGACAGACAGCCTTTGCTAACATCCCATTTTTATTGCCCAAAGCTTTTTGTTTGGATCCATTATTGTTTGGATTTTTGAGAGGCACTCTGCACATGGATTAGAACTTTAGACTGTTAGAGATTTGCCATGAACAGTACTGTGAGGCTTGTCATAGCCATAAACTCCGGTTGTTGTAAATTGTGTGTTTGTTTGTGATCAGCTCAGTGCACAGTTTGATTTGTAACTTCAACACTCAGATAAAAAGCTGTATTTCCAAGGCTTTGAGAGATTCACAAACTACAAAGGAAGCAGCCTTCAAAAAGTTCAAAGAGAAACTACGAAAGTTAGTTTCCGTTTAGAAAAAAAGGGGGCCAATAAATTGTATTAAAAAGTGAGAGAGGAAAATTCCCCCTCCCCTTCTCCTGTGGCATCTCTAAGCCCAGCTGTGCTTCTAAAGCCTGAGAAAGTTCCTGCCCCACGTGTTCCAGCTCTTTCTCAAAATCTGAACTGTCTGGACACTCTAAATGCTCAGAGGCAAGCTTGTCACTCTGTCAAAATTCATAAAGTGTGGAGTTGCCGATGCGAAAATGGTGGCTTAAAACTTTTTGCATATATAAAAATGCCCTTCCCTTGATCTTAATGGGCCCTGGCTGTGTAGCCAGAAGAACAGTATGATTGCCAGATCTGCTCCACCATGCCCTGCAATTAAAAAAAAAATGTTTTTCAGTCATGCTGTTAGATTTCAATGGTGTAAAGCAGAAAAGGCAAGAAAAAAAAAAAAGAAGAGAAAGTTGCAGAAGACTGATGGGGCAGCAGCAATGTCTCTGCCCCAGTTGATAGAGATTGCTTATAAGGTGTTTGTGAATCGTGAGAAAGTAGAGAAGAAGGAAGCAGATAAGAAGGGCAGACAGAACGCAGCTTTGATTGCAATGGCAATCACAGGGCAAGTCCCTGATTGGGCAGATAAAGTTTTAAAGAAAGATTTTGGGAATCAGAGAAAGTTGCATTTGGGAAGAGATGAATGCGCTTACTATAAAGAGAAGGGACATTGGCGAAAAAACTGCCCAAAGCGAAAGGGGAAGAAGAGGGGGGCGATGGTGGCCATAAAAGGGAAAGAGGACCAGCTGTGGGTGTCCTTGCTTCAATATTCAAATGACCTTCTTCTGGCCACCAAGACAGAGGACTCATGTGCTAAAGCTACTATCTCCCTCTTGCAAGAATTAAACTTGAAAGGCTATAAAGTGTCAAGAGAAAAGGCTCAGATTTGCCAGACCCATGTCACCTTCTTGGGCTACCTGATTTGAAAGGGAACCAGAGACATGAGCACTGCTCGGTTGGACATCATACAGAAGACACAGAGGCCTACAGACCCTCGAGAGTTGCGAGCCTTCCTTGGGCTCACCGGGTTTTTTTTACAATGTGGATACCTGATTATAGAGGGAAAGCGAAACCCCTGTATGAAGCTTTGACAAAAAAAATATATCATCCACTGAAAATGGACAAATAAAATGGAAAAGGCTTTTCTTAAGCTGAAGCAAGCCTTGGTGTCGCCACCTGCTCTGGCCTTACCAGATCCCGACAAACCGTACCGGCTCTATGTACATGAAAATAAAGGAGTGGCATCAGGGGTTTTGACCCAAAGGACAGGTCCTTCCTGGAGACCTGTAGGATACTACTCGAAGACTCTGGATCCAACCGCAAAGAGATGGCCTGCTTGCTTAAGGGCCGTGGCAGCAACTGTGCTTTTATCGGTCACGCCAGTCACGCTATGAGATCTCCCTGCTTTCAAGCCCAGGCCTCATCCTGCCACCTTGCTCCCTAAGCCAGATCTAAATTGTCATGACTGTTTAAAAATTTTAAGTCAGGTGACTCTGATCAGGCCTGACCTCACTGATTCCTTGTTACCAAAGCCAAACCTTAAGGTGTTTGTAGATACACAAGATGTGCAGTAGTTACTCTCGAAAAAGCGCATGGAAAGAGTGCCAATCCCGAAAAAAATAAGAGGCAATGCTTTGGCAGATAAGGCTGCAAAAGAAGCCGCACAAATGAGAAGTGAGGAGGTGCATTATGAAAGAGACCTAATCCCATATTTGAGTACAGATTTGGTTCCAATCTACTCTCCAGCTGAGCATGAGAGAGCTCTTGAATACAAAGCAAAGCAAACTAAAGATGGATGGTAGATAGTCCCAAGAGGCAAAGTGTTCATATCCAGGCCTCTTCTGAGCTTTATAGTGAGAGACTTGCACCAGGCTACACATCTAAGAAAAATTGCAATAGAAGATCTACTCGTGAGACACAGTGTAGCCCCTAAATTAAAATGGCCACAGGCCTTGCCAATCGCCTTAACTCGAATACAGTGCACCCCCAGGGGAAGTATTAAATTGACACCGTTTAAAATGTTATATGGGCGCCCACCTCAGATGTTACCTATGGCTGATAGCTTAAATATAAACTTTAAAGTAAGGGCTTTAAAGATCCATGAATATGTTACTGCCTTGCAGTCTGTTTTGTCTTGTCTTCACAGGTTCGTGGCACCATACGAATCCTTGCCTTTAGATGCTCCAGTGCATAATTTCAGTCCTGGTAATTAGGTGCTGATCCAGTCCTGGAAAGATGAACCACTTACTGAAAAATGAAAGGGTCCATTCCAGGTTCTACTCACCACTCACACGGCTATAAAAGTCGCTAGAAGAAAGAAGTGGATCCATCACACCCACATAAAAGCATCACCTGCACCAGAGGGGGTCACACCGGAAGCTGACCCACCTGAAGGCCACCGTTAAAGTAGCAAACCACTAGAAAAATAGGGCAACTTATAAAACAAATGAGTAAAAACTGTGATGACACTGTAATAACAACTGTCAGATTCAGAACCAAACAAGGTAGGGGGTGAACTAGTTACAGGATTGCTTACCCTGGGTTTATACCCAGAAATTATTGCAGAAAAAGTATCCTAGGCCTCACTTGCCATTTAGAAGAGACCATCAGTGCCACAGCCATAATGGTAAGGGCCATGCAATCTGAAATTGAAGATCTCAGCCAGCTAGTGGCCCAGTATCAGTTTGTTTTAGATTATCTCTTAGCACGCCAAGGTGGCTTCTGCACCCTAGTGAAGCAAGGGTGTAGAGTAAAGTTCCATGATTTAAACAAAACCATAGAAGATGAAATTGCCAAACTACAAGATATGATTGGACAGAATTATTCAGGAGCAAGTGATCCTTGGTTATAGTTGACTTCCTGGCTCCCTGATTTTGCATGGTTAAAACAACTTGTAATCAATGCAGTCTTGTTTGTTATGATACTATTGATGCTGGTTTGTGCCTTTAAGTGTGTAGTCCACTGCTGGACCAAAAAGAAGTATGAGATTTAAGAAAAGCCTTTTGAGGGGGGACTGTTATAGAAATTTGAGTTGTAATATGTCTGTTATCCCATAATTTTATAAGCTAGGCTATGTCTGTTTTACCTCAGTGTGAGACTGCCATGTTAAACAAAGACACAGCGCCTTATCAGAGACTCAAGAATGCCAAGAATGTGTTTACTAGAGTACAAGGCTACCTCTCTGCGCATGCCTAGATATGTCAAAGGTGCTGCCTGTCTTCTGTTTCCCTCTCAGCTAGACAAAGAGATTAGTACAGCGCAAGCGTAAGACAGCCCCAAAGGTCTTGCCTATATAAACTTTTGAATCACATCACTTGATTGTAACCTTTGATGGAGCGTTAGCCCCAAGGGTTGCCTTATTCTGCAGAATAAAATCGTGTTGGACCAGATCTCTGCCTCCTCTCGTTCTTGGTAAATGAATTGGAAGGTCTACCAGGGAAAAGAACACAATTTTTGTAACAATATTGCTCTAACAGGAAGTTTTTCTTGATGTTCAGCCGGAATCTGGCTTCCTGTAACTTGAGCCCATTATTCCGTGTCCTGCACTCTGGGATGATCGACATGAGATCCTGGCCTTCCTCTCTGTAACAACCTTTCAAGTACTTGAAGAGCACTATCCTATCTCCCCTCAGTCTTCTCTTCTCAAGGCTAAACATGCCCAGTTCTTTCAGTGTCTCTTCATAGGGCTTTGTTTCCAGTCCCCTCATCATCTTTGTTGCCCTCCTCTGAACCCTCTCCATTTGTCTGCATCCTTCTTAAAATGTGGTTCCCAGAACTGGACACAGTACTCCAGGTGAGGCCTAACCAGTGCTGAGCAGAGGGAACTAGTACTTCCTGGGATTTGGAAGCTATGCTTCTTTTAATGCAGCCCAAAATAGCATTTGCCTTTTTTGCAGCCACATCACATTGTTGGCTCATATTCAGCTTGTGATCGACAACAATTCCAAGATCCTTCTCGCTTGTAGTGCTGTTGAGCCACGTATCCCCCATCTTGTAACTGTGCATTTGGTTTCTTTTTCCTAGGGATGTATGAAAGTAACTTACCTTTTTGTAGACTGATTCGCGGTGGGGGGGAGGCGCTCTGTCCCTCCCCCTGGAATCCTTGAGGGGGGGGAGGCGATCCAGTCCTCCCCCCCAGAATCCTGCCCGGCAAGCTCTGCTCCATGGCAGCTCCACGGAGCAGCCGGCCAGGGCCGTCTGCAGCCGGAGTTCCGGCCACGGACTGGCTGGTGTGGACGCAAATGGTGGCTGCCGTAGCAGTTGCCGTTTGCACCCAGCCAGGCAGCCATGATAGGCTACGTAAGTATTTACATAGCCTATCACGGCAGGCAAAAAAAAAAAAAGAACAGCATACGCAAATGGCGGCGGTTACGGTAGCCGCCATTTCTGTTCCCTATTTTTTACCGTTTTAGCCTACGTAAATATTTGCGTAGGCTAAAATGGCAAAAAATAGGGAACGCAAATGGCGGCCGCCGTAGCTACTACCATTTGCGTACACCTTTTTTTTTTTTTTTTGCTTGGCTTGCCATGATAGGCTGCATAAATACTTACGTAGCCTATCACGGCAAAGACCAGGATGCAAATGGCGGCCGCGGCAGCTGGTCAAAAGACCAGCCGCCGCCACCACCACCACCGGAGCTGCTGTCGGAGCCTCCACCATCCGGAATATCTGCCCCAGGTAAGCTTCGTCCCGGGGGGAATCCATGGGGGGTGGGGGGGCAGGCCTTTCCACCACGGATTTCTGGGGGATGAATGCCAGTGCATTCGGCCTCACTAAAATCTGTGGCAGAATTCTCTGCCATCCCTACTTTTTCCTAGGTGCAGAACTTGGCATTTATCCCTATTAAATGTCATTCTGTTTTCTGCCCAGCGCTCCAGTCTATCCAGATCACTTTGAATTTTGTTTCTGTCTTCCAAAGTATTAGCTATCCCTCCCAATTTTGTGTCATCTGCAAATTTGATCAGCATTCCCTGCTCCTCCTCCTCCAAGTCATTCATAAAAATGTTGAAGAGCACTGGGCCCAGGACTGAGCCCTGCAGTACCCCACTCATTACCTCTCCCCAGTTTGAGAAGGTCCCATTGAGAAGCGCTCTTTGAGTCCGATTCTGTAGCCAACTGTGGATCCACCGGACCGTTGTTTCATCTAGCCCACTTTGAGCTAGTTTGCTCATCAGGATATCATGGGGCACTTTGCCGAAAGCTTTGCTGAAGTCGAGGTATATTATGTCTACAGCATTCCCGCAGTCCACAAGGGAGGTTACTTGATCAAAAAATGAGATCAGATTTGTCTGGCAGGACTTGTTTTTGACAAATCCATGTTGGCTTCGAGTAATCATGGCATTGTTTTCAAGGTGCTTCCAGATGGATTGCTTTATAATCTGCTCCAGAATTTTCCCAGGGATTGATGTCAGACTGACTGGTCTGTAGTTCCCAGGTTCCTCCTTTTTACCCTTTTTGAAGATAGGGACCACATTAGCCCTCCTCCAGTCATCCGGCACTTCACACATCCTCCATGATTTCTCAAAGAGAATAGGCAGCGGTTCTGAGAGTTCGTCGGCCAGTTCCTTTATTACTCTAGGATGCAGTTCATCTGGCCCTGGAGATTTGAACTCATTCAAAATAATTAGGTGTTCCTTGACCATCTGCCTATCGATCTCAAGCTGCAATCCTGCCCCTTCAGCCTGTACTTCGCCTTTTCCAGGGGTGTCATAGACTCTGTTTTGGGAGAAGACTGAGCCAAAGTAGGAATTGAGTAACTCTTAGGGGTGTATGAAACCCCGCTTACCTGGCTCCTCCGGGTTCCGTTGGGGGGGTAGGCGCTCTATCCCTCCCCCCGGATTCCTCAAAAGCCAGCTGTGCTCCATGGTGGCTCCGTGGAGCAGCAGGCCAGGCCCAGGCCAGGGCCGTCCACAGATGGATTTCCAGCCGCGGAGGGCTCTGGGTAAGGGGGAAAAAATGCGTATGCAAATGGCCATTTGCGTTCCTTATTTTTCTTCGTCTTAGTCTATGTAAATATTTACGTAGACTAAGACGAAGAAAAATAAGGAATGCAAATGGCGGCGGCTGTAGCCACCACCATTTGCGTACGCCTTCTTTTTTTACCCAGATGTTTTAGGCTACATAAAAACTTACGTAGCCTATCACATCTGGGTAAAAAAAAACACGTACGCAAATGGCAGCAGCTATTTTTCTTCGTCTTTTCTTTTTTTTACAGAGACGTGATAGGCTACATAAAAACTTACGTAGCCTATCACATCTCTGTAAAAAAAAAAAGACAAGACAAGACAAGACAAGACAAGACAAGACAAGACAAGACTGCAAATGGTGGCAGCGGCAGCCGGTTGGAAGACCAGCCACCGCAGCCACCGCCGCCAAAGCCGCCGCCAAAGCCACTGCCGGAGCCGCCGCTGGAGCCGCCGCCGCCCGGAACATCCGCCCCAGGTAAGTCTTGTCCCGGGGGGATCTGCAGGGGAGCGGGGGGGGTGGCAGGCCTCACCGAGATCCGTGGCGGAATTCTCTGTCATCCCTAGTAATTCTGCCTTTTCTTTGTCATCTGTTATCATTTTGCCATCCTTATTTAATAGCTGTACCACCATTTCTTTCCTCTGTCTTTTACTATGTGTGTAGCTGAAGAAAGCATTTTTGTTGCTTTTAGCATCCCTCGTTAACCTCAGCTCATTCTCAGCTTTAGTCTTCCTGATGCCATCCCTGCAATTCTGTGCTACCTGCTTGTACTCTTCCTTTGTTGCTTGGTCTTCTTTCCACTTCCTATATGTGTCCTTTTTTTGTTTTCAGGCCATCTCTTAGCTTTTTGTGAAGCCACATTGGCTTCTTCTGTTGTCTTCCACCTTTTCTTCTTGTTGGAATTGTTTGTAATTGTGCCTTGAGAATTTCCTTTTTTAAAAGCTCCCACCCATCTTGGACTCCTTTTCTCAATAGAGTCGCTTGCCATGGGACCTTACTGATCATTGTTCTGAGTTTAGTAAAATCAGCTTTCCTAAAATCCAGGGTACATGTTTGGCTACACTCGGCTTTTGCTTCCTTTAGAACCAAGAACTCAAGTACAACATGGTCGCTTTCCCCCAGAGTTCCTGTAACTGCTACTTTATCCACCAAGTCATCTCTGTGAGTCATCTCTGTGAGTCATTCTTTCCTTCTTTCCCTCCTATACACACTACACACATACACACACACACACGAGAATCTAATATATATCAAGGGATAAAGGGAATATAATATAGACATTATGAAGGGTGTGTGTGTGTGTGTTCATGTATGTTACACACACAGATCACAGCTCTGATGAGGGCAGAAGCTGTTATGTTTCGTGTCCTTGATGGTACTGCAAAGACGGCATATCAATGGCTACTAGTCCTAATGGCTCCATGCTACCTCCAGTATCAAATGCAGTATGCCTATGTACACCACTTGCTGGGGAACATGGGTGGGAGGGTGCTGTTGCACTCATGTCCTGCTAATGGGTTTCCTGTGGGCAGGTGGTTGGCCACCATGTGAACAGAATGATGGACTAGATGGACCCTTGGTCTGATCCAACAGGACTCCTCTTGGGTTCTTATTTATTTATTTATTTATTTATTATTTTATTTATTATTAAATTTATTAATCGCCCATCTGGCTGGTCACCCAGCCACTCTGGGTGATGTACAGCATATAATAAAACAGTTTAAAACAATAAAATTCTACAATAAAAACATTTTCTAAAATACCCTAACCCACCCCAAATACCTGCCTGAACAACCACGTTTTTAATGCATGGCGGAAGCTCATTAAAGAGGGGGCATGGTGGAGTTCCCTAGGGAGGGAGTTCCACAGAGTGGGGGCCACCACAGAAAAGGCCCTCTCCCTCATCCCCACCAGTCTAGCTGTCCTGGCTGATGGGACAGACAGAAGGCCATCCGAGGCTGATCTTGTTAAGCGGCCTGTCTGGTGTTGCTGGAGGTGCTCCTTAAGATAGGCTGGGCTGGAACCATATAGGGTTTTAAACGTCAAAACCAACACCTTGAATTTGGCCCGGAAAACAACTGGTAACCAGTGCAACTCCTTCAGCACTGGAGTGATGTGATCTCGCCGGCGGCTGCCTTTAATCAGGCGAGCCGCCGCGTTCTGTACCAGGTGCAGCTTCCAAACCGTCTTCAAGGGTAACCCCATGTAGAGCGCATTACAGTAGTCTAAACGAGAGGAGACCAGGGCATGTACTACCAATGGGAGCAGATGGTAGGGAAGGAAGGGGCGCAGCCGCCGTATCAGATGGAGTTGATACAGCGCTGTCCGGCTCACAGCTGACACCTGAGCCTCCATGGACAGCTGGGAGTTCAGAATGACCCCCAGGCTGCGGACCGGGTCTTTCAAGGGTAGTCATACCCCATTCAACACCAGGTCAACATCCCCCAGCCTCCTCTTGTCTCCCACCAAAAGTACCTCGGTCTTGTCAGGGTTCACCTTCAGCTTATTCCTCCCCATCCAGCCAGTCACTGTCTCCAGACATTTGGACAGGGATTCTATGGCCAACCTTTGTGAAGATTTGAATGAGAGGTAGAGCTGCGTGTCATCCGCATATTGATGACACTGCACCCCAGACCTCCTGATGATAGCCCCCAGCAGCTTCACATAGATGTTAAATAGCATCGGGGAGAGGATGGAACCCTGTGGCACCCCACAAGTGAGTGGCCACGGGTCCAAAAACTCCTTTCCCAGTGCTACCCTCTGGTACCTGCCAGAGAGGAAGGACCGGAACCACTGCAATACGGTGTCTCCAATGCCCAACCCCTCCAGGCGGTCCAGGAGGATACCGTGGTCAACGGTATCAAAAGCCGCTGAGAGGTCGAAGAGAACAAGGAAGGAGCATTCACCCCTATCCAGAGCCCTCAATTTTAAATTCATTGTGTTTTTAATTATTTTTATTATAAAAGGATGCCCCCATTCCCACTATAAATATTCTTCCAGGCAGCTCACAGTACACAATTCAAAAATCACTACAATAAATAACATTCAGGGCTCACTCGTATGCAGACAGGCGGCTGCCTCTGAACTCGGAGGAAACCACCTATCCAATGCAGGGCAGGAGAAGCACAGAGAGGATCATTCCCTCCATGCTCCTCCTGCCCTGCTTTTTCAGCTAGATAGCCAATAGGATGTGTCTTACCAGCATTTCCACCTTCCCTGCCCCAGAAAGGCCACCCGGAATGCCCTGTTTTGGCTGCTCCACACTCCCCTTCCGAGCATGGAGCACAGGGCTGTTCCATGCCACCTCCAAGGCATCATGGAAGGGGGGAAGGTTGGTTCCCAGAAAACCATATATCCTATGGCTGTCTAGCCGCTGACTAGTGACCATAAGATTGCTCTCTTACTCCTTCTAATTGCAAACTCAGCTGGTGAGTGCCAACAGGATTTTAGCCAGAACATGGCTACTGAGAAAGAACAGGGAGGTATCCACATGCTTGGGGGAACCCAAGGTTTACAGAAGTAAAAAGAAAAGAAAAAGGGAAAAACCTAAGAGGACCAGCTTCCCACCCCACCCCCAAAACCCTGCCCAATTTAAATTTCACAGAAAGCAAAGCCAACCAATTAATTTCCCATCCAAATCACCCCCAGTGGTCCCCATTCCCAAATCACTTCTATTATGGCAATTAGTATGCAACCCCACCCCCACCCAAAATGGCCCATTCACATGGCAATTAAGCTTAGAAAAACCTTTCATTGGTACTAGGGATGTCAGAGGAATCCATTTGGGGGATGGAGCTTGATGAGCTTTCATTGGTTCAGCCCCCAGACTTCAGTCCATTTTCTGCTGTGCAACCTGACTCAGCCCGCAGCAAATCAGGTCAGTTCCCAGTTTTTCTGTGTTTTTTAATTTACGAAAACTATGGCTGAATTTTGCGTAGTTTGCAGAATTTGTGCAAATTACAGCCACAAATGGGCACAAATTTCACAAATGTGTGCAAATTTTGGTCGCAGTTTGCGCAACTCCCTATTTGCTCAAATTAAGGCTTGCCTCAAAAAATTATGCTAAACATTCAGGGAAAATGTTGAGGCTCGGCCCGCAAATGCAAACTGAGTCAGGCACACCATGGAACTCTGTCGAGCCAAAAGAGAAATGGATTTCTCAGCACCAGGCATCCCTAGTTGGCACCTATGGATACTCAGGACACTGGAAAAATAGATGCAGAGCTTTTAGAAATAGAATTGGGTCTTGGGCCCCATGGGACCAAGCTGAGAAATGCCCCTAACCACAGCCTTTCAGCTTCAGTCCTCCAACTGTGATGTGAGGATAATGCTACTGACGTATCTTAGAGGTCTCCATAGTGACCTCTGTGATAGTCTTAGATGTGTTGCCTGTTATCCCTGACTACTGAATTCATGGTCCACACAAGTAATTGGTAACTTAGCTGATTTATCTACAAGGATATATACAGCTTCCAGGTAGGGTACTTAATATAGGCCTGCAGCAGGGCTTTTTACTAATCTAAAGGATGAGAGGAACTAGGACGTTTGGGGGCTGGGATGTCCTTAAGGGGACAGTGCTTAGTTCATTCATTGTCTGAATACAGCACACTAGAACTTTCTGGTTAACTTCTATTCTTCAACAGGAGTGGTGCCTGTCAGGTAAGAAGCAGTTCCTGGCATTCACAATCTATACATGACCAAAAGGTGAGGTATAAGTACGTATTTCAAAACAAATAAGTAAATGGAGGGTGGGTAGGGTAGGGTAGAGGACTCCAGTGGGGAAAACAGATTAAATCTGCAAGCTGTTTATTCAGTTCAGTGCTGGCTCCAGGTTTTTGAGGGTACTCAAGCAAGACACCCTCAATGGCACCCTTCCTCAGTGACTGTATTTTTCACCACCATTGTCACCAGCTGCTATTGTTCCTCTTCCTCTTTGTCATCATTGCTACCAGTTGCTTGCTCAACAGGCAGTGAGCTGGTGAGCATGTAGGGAGTGGCATCTACTCTTTCTCACCACTGACATTGTCTGGGCCAGAGCAAGAGGTGGGTGAACAAGCAAGTTGCAAGGCTGAAGAAGAGGAGCAGTTCCAGGGGGCTCTTGTCACTGGGCCCCTGCTGTGGTATGGGCCTTGAGCAAATGCCCAACCATGCCTACGCTTGACACCAGCCCTGATTCAGTTGTCCATTCCTTATCTATCTATCTATCTATCTATCTATCTATGTCTATCTATTTATTACATTTATATCCTGCCTTTCTGCCAAACATGGCACTCAAGGCAGCTAACAGAGCTTAAACAGAGTTTAAAAATAGAAAAACGAATCAATTAAAAACAGTTAAAGATGCAACACTAACAGAAACAGTCAAAACAATAAAAGAAATAGACAGCAGCCAACCAGTTAAAACTACCTTCAGCAGCAGACCAGCTTACATGCCATAACAGATATGCAAATTTGGGGACCAGGAAGCCAACACTATTTATTCAGAACTACAAGATCCAAAGGACTCATGGTTAGAAACATTTTCAGTCATCCACCCTCAAAAACAACCCCCTGAGCACGCTCACTCTCATTCCCATTTTTTAGAATGTGAAATGGGGCGGAGAACTGGCCATTTGGTTTGTTTAGGGCAGAGCAGGATTCTTATCCCAGCATCCCTAGTCCCTTTCACCAGAACACACTAGCTTTTCACTTGGGCTTGGGTTTCTTCAGGCCTTGACTTATTTTGGCAGTGGTCAAGTGGGCAGCTGGTAGTAGGTTACTTAGCAACACCCTCAGCCTTCATATCTATGGTGTCCTTTGGCCAAACACCCTCCTTTAACATCCATTCCTCTATTGTCTGGCGGCCCTTCCATCCTTTCTCTCCTTATAATGTGGCCGGGTCAACAGCGGACTGGAGAGTGGGGAAAGAGAAGAAGCTGAGAGATCACTATTACTGAAAATCTTAGCAAAGATCAGCCTTCTTCTATCAGTGAGCATGTCTGAAAAAGGAACGTTCCTTCGGATGAGCCTATTTTGTGTTCCCCATCTAGTTTGCTCACTCACAAACACAGTCCATCTGGAGAGAGGCTGTAAAATGAACCATCGGGTAGATAAACAGATGCAGGGGGGAAGCCAAACTGTTGTCAGAGATAAACGGGTTGTGCAAGTCTATATAGATGTGAATTGACAAGGGTCAGGGTGGAGGTTTGAATTCAGGGTTCCTAAAGTAAAACTCTGCTTTTGGCAATGGAAGGATCTCTTTTTTCAACATGGACTGGAACAAATGGACTCGAACTAGGGATGTACGAAACTCACTTACCTTTTCATGGAATCTTTTGCGGTGGGGGGGGAGGCGCTCCATCCCTCCCCCCAGAATCCTCAACGGGGGTGAAGCAATCCGGTCCTCCCCCCCCGGAATCCTTGATGGCCAGCTCTGCTCCGTGGCCAGGCCATGGAGCAGCCAGCCAGGGCCGTCCGCAGCCAGATTTCTGGCCGTGGACGGGCTGCTGCGGACGCAAATGGCGGCCGCTGTAGTGGCCGCCACTTGCATCCAGCCAGGCAGCTGTGATAGGCTACATAAGAATTTACGTAGCCTATCACGGCTAACCCCCCCCCCAAAAAAAACCCAGAGTATGCATATGGTGGAGGCTACGGCAGCTGCCATTTGCGTTCCCTATTTTTTGCCGATTTATCTTACGTAAATATTTACGTAAGATAAAACGGCGAAAAAAAGGGGAACGCAAATAGCATAGTGGGCGCTATTTGCGTTCCTTCATTTTTCACCGTTCTAGCCTACGTAAATATTTATGTAAGATAAATATTTACTTAGGCTAGAATGGCGAAAAATAAAGGAACGCAAATAGTGCCCACTACGCTATTTGCGTTCCCCTTTTTTTTGCCATTTTATCTTACGTAAATATTTACGTAGGATAAATTGGTGAAAAATAGGAACACAAATGGTGGCCGCCATAGCCGCTGCCATTTGCGTACACTGGGGTTTTTTTTGGGGGGGGGTAAATTCTTACATAGCCTATCACAGCTGCAAGGACAGCAATGGCGGTGGCAGCAGCCCAGCCACGGCCGGCCAGGAGACCACCCGCCAGAGATGATGACACCAGAGCCGGAGCCGCCACTGCCACCACCGGAACCACTGCTGAATCTGCCGCATCCGCCCCAGGTAAGTGCCATCTCAGGGGTATTCTGAGGGATGGCACGGGGCAGGAGGCTGTTTTGCCACGGATTCTGGGGGGCCGGATTCTGAAGAATCCAGCCTCACTGGAATCCATGGTGGAATTCTCTGCCATCCCTAACTCAAACCCAGATCTGCCACCTCGCTGGGGTCCACATCTCTCCTTCAAGAGCAATCTAGCAGCAATCCTTAAGCATGCATTAGGATCATTTCGGTATACACCAAAGAAGTGTGAACCTAAAAACTTAAAGTGCGAATGTCAGAAGTGCGTATTTGTAAATCTGTATATTGCCAAGGTAGATTGAACAGGGAGTCAGGATGGGCTGCTGATCCGTAATGGGCATATACATGCATGCACTTTTAAATATTACTGTAGCTAGGGTAATGGGCAATTGACCCAACTGTGTGTATGTGTGGGGGGAGGTTTACAATCATGGAATGGGTACCCTCACCAAGAAGGGGTGCCAGTTCCGTGGGAAAGGACCATACAGTTGATCCCACCCAGGGTGAATTAACTCCTGTACATCTAGGGCAAGAGTAGGTGACCTTTGGGGGCCATGGGCACATTTAACAATTTCAGAAAGTGACCTGGGCACCACCACAAAATGGCTGCCATGGGAGGCATAGCAAAGGATAGCCTCCCAAAAAGACTGAGGATAAGGCAGAGGTGGGGTCTAAGCCCCAACAAATGTAAACAACTCCTTTGAACCCACAGTTTTCAGCATCGACAGTAACCTATTTCATAGCAATCCCAGCAGCCAGTGAGAAAATGTGTTTTGTTTTGTTTTTAGAAAGCAGGAGGGGCAGGGCACCTTGGGGGATGTGTTGATGCCCATGGGCAAAATGTTGCCCACCCCTAATCTAGTGTAGCATTTAAAGTGGGCAACTTCTATGGGTCCAGGGGCTATACCCCTCCCATCGAAATTGCCGCCATTGCGCATCGCCAAAATTGCTGCTGAAATTTGGCAGCATGCCAGCAAAAAAAGTGGCGGTTTCTCTTTAAAACAAGCACATATGGGAATGTGCACCTTATTTTAAAGCAAAATCATGATCTCCGGAGGCTTCCAGAAGAGTGATTTTGCTTTAAAACAAGGCACATACTCCCTGCATGCCTTGTCTGAAAGAGAAATTGCCACATTTTTGCTGCCACCACTGCCACATCCCTGAATGTTGGTGGCAATTTGGATGGTGAGGCAGTGGAGATGGTGGGGCCATATGTGGCCCAGCTCTGACTTAAAAGGCCTGAAGTGGCAAACCTGGGTTTGCCATGAGACAGAAGAGAAAAGAAGTTCTCAGGTGCCTGAAATATATATATATATATATATATATATATATATATATATATATTCTGCTCATTTTTTTTCCAGCACCTGAGAATTCTTTTTCTCTTCTGTTTCATGAAACTTAAGTGCCTCCTCCTCTTGCTGTTTCCTTAAACCTGAGTTTGTGCCAATGCAATGGGTGAAATGTAATGGGCGAAACGTCCCTTACAAAAGCTACAGGGTTGAGAGTTACAGGTTTACAGCAATATTATCTCGCAAGTTTGTTAAGTATAGAGGAGGCAGCCTTTAGCAGATAGCTAATTGTAGCCAACGCTGAGACCCTTTGGGTCTTCACTCGGGTGACTTCGTCAACCAGCAGGAAATGAGTTCCTTGCATAGCAAGCTTCACTTGGTACCAGCCTGCACATGGGGAAATGGGAATGAGTTTTATTAATGTCTTCAACTGGATAATCCATCATCCCCTCAACAATGCATTTCTGACAGTTAATTAGACGCCACACAGTGGAATAACTAACATCGTGTTTGGAATAGTAATCCTTTACTGAATGATGACAGACCACATCGCAAGCCATCTTGCCAGCATGAGACCTTGGACATGTTAAGTGCTTTTCATCCCAGAAGTCTGTTTAACCATGTTTGGTAAATATTCCTGCCACATGTTTGCAAATGGCTTCATTAGCACTGAGGGGAGAGGACTTGGTTCCCTGGAAGACATCCAGGAGTCATTAACTTACGAAATTCACTACCAAAAGATGTAACAACAGCCACTAGCAGGGATTACTGTTTTACAGGGTTTGGACAAATTCATGGTCTGGTGGTGGCCATTACCTATAATAGTGAAACAGAGCCACCCTGTTCAAAGGCTGAACAACAAGATATAGCCACTACCTTCATGGGCTGGTTGGCAGCTTATAGACACGTCTGGTGGCTTCTGTTAGGAACAAATTATTACATTATTAGGAGGAACATCTTGACAGCAAAAGCAGTTTGACAATGGAGCCAATTATCTAGAGGGCTGGTGGTCTCTTGGTGGGGGTCTTGCAGAAGAGGCTGGACAGCCATTTGTTGGTGGTGCAGTAGTTCTGGATTACTTGCATTGAGGTGGGGTTGGACTAGATGGCCTCCAAGGGACCTTCCAACTCCAGGATTCTATGTACCATTCACAAAGGGTGTTTGCAACTGACACATTCTAAAACTTCTGGTGAAGTAAGGCAGCAGAGAGCTTGCAGAGCTATGCTTTCCTGCAATTGTCTTGAATGACTGTATAAAGACACCCATGGGCAAAGATTTTCCTTCTAGCTGCTCTTCTGCCAGAATTCAGAAGCTATTTGTTCTTGGACTTCAAAGCTGTCTGTCTAGTAGTATCAACAGCTTCTGTATCTCAGCCAGTGAGAGACAAAAGAGACCCCCATTGATAAAATGATGAGAATGAGGGTTGAGGGCATGAGCTTAACACACTCCCATTTATTGCCTGCTGGGTGAAATGGTGCTCTCGGCCAATGAGAAAGGAGCTGCCATCTCCAGCTAGTCGCCACTGAAGAAACAACAAAAGCCAATTCTGCAATATGCAGTTAAGTGGTAATGGATTGCCATCTGAGCCTGGTGCAAAGGGGCAAACATTTTTTCTATTAAAAAAAAACACCTTTTAAAACATGGAAGAATAGGACCCCAGCAGGCTCCAGTATCCTATTTCTTCCTGTGTTATTGCTATGGAATATGTGTCTCCAATTCTGCATTTGTTTAACCCAAATTCCATAATGGAAATCAGTTAAGGGTGCAATCCTATGGGGATAGGCAGCTGCCTCCAAACTTGAAGGGGACCACCTATCCAGGACAGGGCAGGAAAAGCACTGAGGGGATTGTTCCTCCATGCTTCTCCTGCCCTGCATTTGCGGCTAGACTGCCAATTTCGGCTGTCTAGCTGCAGGAAGGTGGAATGGGGGAGGAGGCTGCTGGATGAGGCTGCTGGATGACACATAGGATCTGTTGTACCAGCATTTCTGCCTTCCCCACCCTGGAACACCCCTGGGAATGCCCCGTTTGGGCCACTCTCTGCTCCTCTTCCGAGCAGAGAGCGCGGGGCCATTCTGCACTGCCTGCAAGTCAACACAGAAGAAGGGGGAAGGTCAGTTCTCCAGGAACCGACCTCCAGCACGGGCTCCAAGGTCAGTTCCCGGAAAACCACATAGCCTATGGCCGTCTAGTAGCCGACTAGCAGCCATAGGATTGCTCCCAAAGCAAATTAAGCCTACAAGTGCATGTTTGTTTTCTGTTGTTCACCCATGGTTGTGGCTCCACAGCCTCAGCTGAGTGAGAGCTAGGGATGGTGGAGATTTCCGCCACAGATCTCGGTGAGGCTGAATGCCAGTACATTTGGCCACCCAAAACCCATGACGGAATGAAGCCCCCACGCCCCCCCACCCCACGAAAGGCGCACGAAACGGAGCACTCACCTGCTGCCGTTCGCGCTGCTCTGCGAATGGCGGCCGCGTCTGTGGCCACCATTCGCTTTACCATTTTTGCCGTGATAGGCTACGTAAATATTTAAAAAAAGGGAATGCAAATGGCAGCGGCTACAGCAAAAAAAGGGAACGCAAATGGCGGCCACTGTAGCCGCCACCATTTGCGTTCCCTTTTTTTTGCCATGATAGGCTACGTAAATATTTATGTATCCTATCACAGCACAAAAAAGGGACGCAAATGGCAGTGGCCACGGCAGCTACCATTTGCGTCTCTGTGCAGCCCAGCAGCGGCCAGATGTCGCTGCGGGCTGCCCCAGCCAGCAGCTCTGCAGAGTTGCCACGGAGTGGAGCTGGCCATCGAGGATTTCGGAGGGTGGGACGTAGCGCCGCCCCCCCCACCGCAGATTTACGAAACAAAACAGGTAAGTAGTTTTGTACATCCCTAGTGAGACCTGCACTATCAGCTGCCCATGTCCAAGAATTTCACTGATGTTCGCAACGCATGCAAACATGTCCCATTTGCAAATGCAAACATGAGCAAGGGCGTCTTTTTCAAGAAAATGTTGCAATGTCCCAAACTTGCCTTCACATCCCAAAATGTACACTTTTTAAAATGTGCACTTTTTAAAATGTGCATTTCCAAAAATAATTCACAATTCCACGCTTCACTCCATGGGGGAAGGGGAGTGTGCATTTGGTTGTGCTCTTTTAAAAAATGTGCATTTTTCATGTTCGCAATCCTTTGCTCTTTCCTAGGAATGTCAGAGAATTCTGCCACAGATCTCAGTGAGGCCAAATGCCAGTGCATTCGGCCCCCCAAAATCTGTGGCGGAATGGCCTGCCACCCCCCCGCCCCACCCCCACCCCCGCGGATCCCCCCCGGGACGAGACTTACCTGGGGTGGATCTTCCGGGCGGCGGCAGCTCCGGCGGCGGCTCCAGCAGCAGCTCTGGCGGCAGCAGCAGTGGGCGGTCTTCCGACCGGCTGCCGCCGCCGCCATTTCCAGGCTTGTGCGGGGGGGGGGGGAAGACATGATAGGCTACGTAAAGATTTACGTAGCCTATCACGGTTGGGGGTGGGTTTTAAAAAAAATGCGTACGCAAATGGCGGCGGCTACGGCTGCCGCCATTTGCATTCCTTCTTTTTACCGTCTTAATCTACGTAAATATTTACATAGACTGTGACGGCGAAAATCAAGGGGAACGCAAATAGCGTAGCGGGCGCTATTTGCGTCCCCTTTTGATTCGCTGATGTCAGGGTGGACACTGAGCCCATAGAATCCCAGAGTAGTTCTGATTCTGAGGAAGAGCAGTCGCTCCTGGGAGAGGAGGGCGCTCCTCTTTCCCAGGGCCAACAGCTGACGGAGATTCCTCCCACCGGCATTCCTAGCTTAGATAGCAGTCCAGGGAGTGACAGAGGGTGGATAGCAGACTTGGTGGACGTGCGACGCCGACGCAGAGAGCAGCGCCAAATGGAGGGCGCAGAAAGGAGGCGTAGTGCCTGGTAGGCACGCAAACAACGGCTGTGCCCAGAGGATCCAAAGGAAAAGGGGAGGGACTCTCCCTACTCCTTAAGTTCAGGGGTCTGCCAGTAATTCCCTTTCAAACGGGGACCAACTGTTCCAACTTAGGGCATAGGTACTGTGCTGCTCAGATCTAGTTGCAAACGGTAGAGTTATTAAGTTGTAAAAGAAGAATAAAGCTTGGAAAGGAATCCCTTTGTCCGTGTCTGGACTTGGCTACTGGATTAGACTGAGAGAGGCCTCCAAGGAGCCCTTGACAGCCGTTTTAGCCTACATAAAGATTTATGTAGGCTAAAACGGTGAATGAAAAAGGGACGCAAATAGCGCCCGCTACGCTATTTGTGTTCCCTTGATTTTCACCGTCATAGTCTATGTAAATATTTATGTAGATTAAGACGGCCAAAAAGAAGGAACGCAAATGGCCATAGCCGCCACCATTTGCATACGCGGTTGTGGGTTTTTTTTTTTGTTGTTGTTGTTTTTTACCTAGAGCCCTCTGCGGCCGGAAATCCAGCTGCGGATGGCTCTGGCCTGGCCGGGCTGGGCCTGGACGGCTGCTCCACGGAGCTGCCGCGGAGCACAGCCAGCCGTTCGAGGATTCCGGGGGAAGGAACAGAGCGCCTCCCCCCCCAGCCAGGATTCCGGGGGGAGGGATGGAACGCCTCCCCCCCACACCATCAACATAATCCGCGAAAGGTAAGTCACTTTTGTACATCCCTACTCTTTTCCCCATTTTTCAAACAAAATGAAAAGAGAGCACAATTGAGCATAGGAAATGAGATTAGGCCAGGCAAGCTTCAAGGTGGTGTTTGGGGGACCTTGACAATGATACAAATCACTGGTTTGCCCATCCCTACCATCAGGAGATGATGCTGTTAAAGTGCTACACTCAATATGCCAACAAACTTGGAACACTCAACAGTGGCCACAAGACTGGAAAAGGTCAGTTTACATTCCGATCCAAAGAAGGGCAACACCAAAGAGTGTTCAAACTACTGTACAATTGTGCTCATTTCACATGCCAGCAAGGTTATGCTCAAAATCCTACAAGTTAGGCTTCAGCAGTATGTGAACCAAGAACTACCAGAAGTACAAGCTGGGTTCCGAAGAGGCAGAGGAACTAGAGAGCAAATCGCTAACATTCGCTGGATCATGGAGAAAGCAAGAGAATTCCAGAAAAACGTCTATTTCTGCTTCATTGACTACGCTAAAGCCTTTGATTGTATGGATCACAACAAACTGTGGCAAATTCTTAAAGTGATGGGAGTACCAGACCACCTTACCTGTCTCCTGAGAAACCTGAACAAGGGTCAAGAAACAACAGTAAGAACCAGACATGGAACAACCGAGTGGTTCAAAATTGGGAAAGGAGTACGACAAGGCTGTATATTGTCACCCTGCTTATTTAACTTATATGCAGAGTACATCATGAGAAATGCCGGGTTGGATGAATCACAGGTTGGAATTAAGATTGCTGGGAGAATTATCAACAACCTCAGATACGCAGACGATACCACCCTAATGGCAGACAGTGAAGAGGATCTAAAGAGCCTTTTGTTGAGGGTGAAAGAGGAGAGTGCAAAAGCTGGTTTGAAACTCAACATTAAAAAAATGAAGATCATGGCATCTGGCCCCATCACTTCCTGGCATATAGAAGGGGAAGAAATGGAAGCAGTGACAGATTTTATTTTCTTGGGCTCCAAGATCACCACAGACGGTGACTGTAGCCATGAAATTAAAAGACACTTGCTCCTTGGGAGGAAAGCTATGGCAAACCTACACAGAGTAGTAAGAAGCAGAGACATCACTTTGACAACAAAGGTCCATATAATCAAAGCTATGGTTTTCCCAGTAGTAACATATGGCTGTGAGTAGCTGGACTATAAGGAAGGCTGAGCGCCGAAGAATTGATGCTTTCAAACTGTGGTGCTGGAGAAGACTCTTACGAGTCCCCTGGACTGCAAGGAGGTCAAATCAGTCAATCCTAAAGGAAATCAACCCTGAGTGCTCATTGGAAGGACAGATACTGAAACTGAAGCTCAAATATTTTGGCCACCTAATGCGATTATGCGAAGAGAAAAGTCACTGGAAAAGACCCTGATGCTGGGAAAGATTGAAGGCAAAAGGAGAAGGGGATGGCAGAGGATGAGATGGCTAGATAGCATCACCAATGCAATGAATATGAACTTGAGCACGCTCTGGGAGAGAGCAGAGGACAGGAAGGCCTGGCGTGCTATGGTCCATGGGGTCACAAAGAGTCGGACATGACTTAACAACTGAACAACAACAACACCATCAGGAGAATCACATGCTGTTGCAGCTCCTGCTTAGTCAGTAGCGGGCTCTTCTCCCACACTGGAGGCATTCAAGATGAAGCTGGACAGCCACTTGTCAGGGATGCTTCGACTAGGATTTCTGCATTGAACAGGGGGTTAGACTCGATGGTCTTGTAGGCCCCTTCCAACCCTACTATGATTCTATGATCCCAGTATCCAGGACAGGTGATAACATGCTTGAGTGGTCCCTCATGTTAAAAAAAAATGATGGAAAACTAGCAGGTCAGAGGAAGAGATGTAGCCTTCTCATTGACGGCTAATCCTGTGTGCAGTAAATGTTATATATTGTTGTTGTTGTTGTTCAGTTGTTCAGTCGTGTCCGACTCTTCGTGACCCCATGGACCATAGCACGTCAGGCCTTCCTGTCCTGCACTCTCTCCCGGAGCCTGCTCAAGTTCATATTCATTGCATCGGTGATGCTATCTAGCCATCTCATCCCAAGAGATGAGATTTTACTTTTTCTTGGAGCCCAAGAAAGTAAAATCTGTCACTGCTTCCATTTCTTCCCCTTCCATATGCCAGGAAGTGATGGAGCCAGATGCCATGATCTTTGTTTTTTTAATGTTGAGTTTCAAACCAGCTTTTGCACTCTCCTCTTTCACCCTCAACAAGAGGCTCTTTAGATCCTCTTCGCTTTCTGCCATTAGGGTGGTATCGTCTGCATATCGGAGGTTGTTGATAATTCTCCCAACAATCTTAATTCCGACCTCTGATTCATCCAACCCAGCATTTCTCATGATGTACTCTGCATATAAGTTAAATAAGCAGGGCGACAATATACAGCCTTGTCGTACTCCTTTCCCAATTTTGAACCAATCGGTTGTTCCATGTCTGGTTCTTACTGTTGCTTCTTGACCCTCGTACAGGTTTCTCAGGAGACAGGTAAGGTGGTCTGGTACTCCCATCACTTTAAGAATTTGCCACAGTTTGTTGTGATCCACACAATCAAAGGCTTTAGCGTAGTCAATGAAGCAGAAATAGATGTTTTTCTGGAATTCTCTTGCTTTCTCCATGATGCAGCAAATGTTGGCGATTGGATCTCTAGTTCCTCTGCCTCTTCGAAACCCAGCTTGTACTTCCGGTAGTTCTCGGTTCGCATACTGCTGAAGCCTAGCTTGTAGGATTTTGAGCATCACCTTGCTGGCATGTGAAATGAGCGCAATTGTGCGGTAGTTTGAACACTCTTTGGCATTGCCCTTCTTTGGAATTGGAATGTAAACTGACCTTTTCCAGTCTTGCGGCCATTGTTGAGTGTTCCAAATTTGTTGGCATATTGAATGCAGTGCTTTAACAGCATCATCTTTTAGGATTTTAAATAGCTCAGCTGGAAGACTGCTAGCTTTGTTGTTATTAATGCTTCCTAGGGGTGGACGAAAGTCACTTACCTGTCCTCGAAGATTTCCCGTGGTGGGGGGGAGGCGCTTCGTTGCTCCCCCCATGAAGTTCAGGCCAGGGGGGGAGGCTTCCCGCCTCGCCCAGCCGAAATTCAGGCCGGGGGGGAGGCTTCCCACCTCGCCCGGCCGAAATTCAGGCCGGGGGGGAGGCGCCTCGCCTCACCCGGCCGCGAACTAAACAGTTAAAAAAAAAAAAATGCAAATAGCGTTGCCCTTATTTTCGCCGTAGTCTACGTAAACATTTACATAGACTACAGCGACCAAATAAGGAACGGGAATGGCGGCTCCCTATGGGGGCCGCCATTAGCCGTACGCGCTTTTTTTTTTTTTTTTAAGTCACCCGTGATAGGCTAAGTGACGATTTACGTAGCCTATCACGGCTGACTTTGCAAATCTAGCCGTGATAGGCTACGTTAATCGTCACGTAGCCTATCACGGGGGCGTTTTTGTTTTTTTTCTTTTATTGCAATGGCGGCGGCGGCAGCCAGTCGAAAGATCGGCTGCCGCCCCCGCCCCTGACGAAGACCCGCCGAACCGCCAGCCGGACCCGCCACCGGGAGGGACATTGGGCAAAGGTAAGTCCCATCCTGGGGGGGATGCAGGGGGTGGGAGGGCAGAGAATTTCTCCCCGAAACTTGTTCGGGGGGCCGAACACGTTGGCGCTCGGCCCCCCGAAGTTTCGGGGAGAAATTCTCCACCATCCCTAATGCTGCCTAAGGCCCACTTGACTTCACTCTCTAGGATGTCCGGCTCAAGTTCAGTGACCACACTATCATGGCTATCAGGGACATTCAGATCTTTCCTGTATAGTTCTTCTGTGTATTCTTGCCACCTCTTCTTAATCTCATCTGCATCTGTTAGGTTCCTGCCTTCTTTGTCCTTTATCATGCCCGTCTTTGCACAAAACGTTCCCTTGAGATCTCCGATTTTCTTGAAGAGATCTCTAGTCTTTCCCATTCTGTTGTTTTCCTCGATTTCTTTGCATTATTCATTTAAGAAGGCCTTCTTGTTTCTCCTTGCTATTCTCTGGAACTCTGCATTCAGTTGGATATATCTTCCCCTTTCTCCCTTGCTTTTCACTTCCCTTCTTTCTTCAGCTACTTGTAAAGCCTCATCAGACAGCCACTTGACTTCCTTGCATTTCTTTTTCTTTGGGATGGATTGAGTTGCTGCCTCCTGAACAATGTTACGGACCTCCATCCATAGTTCCTCAGGCACTCTGTCTATCAGGTCTAATCCCTGAAATCTATTCCTCACCTCCACTGTATATTCATCAGGGATATGATTTAGGTCATACCGGAATGGTTTAGTGGTTTTCCCTTCGTTCTTCAATTTAAGCCGAAATTTTGCAACAAGAAGCTCATGATCTGAGCCACAGTCAGCTCCAGGTCTTGTTTTGACTGACTGTATGGAGCTTCTCCATCTTTGGCTGCAAAGGACATAATCAATCTGATTTCGATATTGACCTTCAGGTGATGTCCATGTGTAGAGTCGTCTCTTGTGCTGTTGGAAAAGAGTGTTTGCTATGATCAGCGTGTTGTACACCAAGGCCATGCCTGCCTGTTATCCCAGTGATTTCTTGACTTCCTACTTTAGCATTCCAATCCTATGATGAAGAGGACATCTTTTTTTGGTGTTAGTTCTACAAGGTGTTGTAGGTCTTCATAGAACCGATCAACCTCAGCTTCTTCGGCATCATTGGTTGGGGCATAGACTTCAATTACTGTGATGTTGAATGGTTTGCCTTGGATTCGTACTGAGATCATTCTATCATTTTTAAGATTGTACCCCAGTACTGCTTTTCCCACCCTTTTGTTGACTATGAGTGCTACTCCATTTCTTCTAAGGGATTCTTGCCCACAGTAGTAGATATGATGGTCACCTGAATTAAATTCGCCCATGCCTGTCCATTTTAGTTCACTGATTCCCAAAATGTTGATGTTCAATCTTGCCATCTCATGCTTGACCACCTCCAGCTTACCTTGATTCATTGATCTGACATTCCAGGTTCCTAAACAATATTGTTCTTTACAGCATTGGATTTTCTTTTCACCACCAGACACATCCACAGCTGAGTGTCCTTTCGGCTTTGGCCCAGCCCCTTCACTCTTTCTGGTGCTACTTGGAAATACCCTCTGCTCTTCCCCAGTAGTATATTGGACAGCTTCCGACCTGAGGGTCTCATCTTCCGGCGTCATCTCTTTTAGCCTTGTGATACGTTCCATGGGATTTTCTTGGCAAGAATACTGGAGTGGGTTGCCATTTCCTTCTCCAGTGGACCACATTTTGTCAGAACTCTCTGCCATGACCTGTCCGTCTTGGGTGGCCCTGCACAGCATAGCTTATGGCTTCACTGAGTTATGCAAGCCCCTTCGCCACAACAAGGCAGTGATCCATGAAGGGGAAAATGTTATTTATTAGGACGATTCAAATGTAACTTCCACACATGTGGCCTGAAGTGGAAAGGCCCAGCAAAAGCTGCATGTGATGGTCCTGCCTTGGGTTCTACCTTCTCCAACTTCCATATGATGAAACTGACGAGAAAACCCCCTCAGGATGTCTGCCTCCACTGGGTCAAAGAGACACACAATATGACTAATTGGTTCTCTTTACCCAATACAGGAGAAGTAACAAAGGAATGTGTTTGGTTTTTTTCTAATGGTAGTGCAAGAAGACAAACCAACACGTGGGATTTTGTATTTATAATAATAAACAAAGATTTATTTAATACAAGAAGAGTGATATATTATTATTAATCAATCTATAAGAGCATCAATCTATAAGAACATAAAACCATAAGAACATAAGATGAGCCCTGCTGGATCAGACCAGGGGTCCATCTAGTCCAGCATTCTGTTCACATATTGGCCAACAAGCTGTTGACCAGGAACCCACAAGCAGGGCATGAGCACAACAGCACTCTCCCACTCTCCCATGCATGTTCCCCAATAACTGGTGTACATAGGCTCAGTGCCTCTGGTCCTGGAGGTAGCACATAGCCATCAAGACTAGTAGCCATTGATAGCCTTCTCCTCCAGGAACTTGTCCAACCCCCTTTTAAAGCCATCCAAATTGGTGGCCATCACTACACCCTGTGGCAATGCTTGGTCCTAACCTACCCACCTACTCTACCCCCTCTAAATCCTATTCCCCAAACCCCACTCACTAGATGTAGCTTCCTCAATCCCTAAGGCCCTGACTAAAGAAATGTCAGTTCATTCCTTTTATAACCTCAGAATCCTCATACACACACAAGCCCCTCCCACCTTTCATTTACTCCCTACTACTTTATTAACCCCATCTTACCTGGGTCACATTTAACACCGCAAACGCATACAGTAATATGACAGGCATATGTTACACTGCATCATGCAACTCTGCTGATAATGTATCTTAGTTCTTAATTCATTCCTGGGAATGCAGTGGCATACTGCATCTGATGAAGTGGGCTGTAGCCCGTGCAACCTTGCATCATAATAAATGTGTTTGCCTTTTACATGCCACAGGATTCTTTGTTGCTTTGGTGCCCCACATTCATGTGGCTCTCCTTCTGGAAATTGCTACAGTGGGGTGTTTTGCCACAGCTTTGCCATAAAGTAAATGTTGTTGTTCAGTCGTTCAGTCGTGTCCGACTCTTTGTGACCCCATGGACCATAGCACGCCAGGCCTTCCTGTCCTGCACTCTCTCCTGGAGCCTGCTCAAGTTCATATTCATTGCATCGGTGATGCTATCTAGCCATCTCATCCTCTGACGTCCCCTTCTCCTTTTGCCTTCAGTCTTTCCCAGCATCAGGGTCTTTTCCAGAGAGTTTTCTCTTCGCATTAGGTGGCCAAAATATTTGAGCTTCAGCTTCAGCATCTGTCCTTCCAATGAGCACTCAGGGTTGATTTCCTTTAGGATTGACTGATTTGACCTCCTTGCAGTCCAGGGGACTCGTAAGAGTCTTCTCCAGCACCACAGTTCGAAAGCATCAATTCTTCGGCGCTCAGCCTTCCTTATAGTCCAGCTCTCACAGCCATACATTACTACTGGGAAAACCATAGCTTTGATTAGACGGACCTTTGAAACACCAGTTATAGGTCTGTTCTGATTGCTCAGAAGTCCACAAAGAGAGGCAACAAGCAATCAGGGCAGGACTTTCAGGCAGGTGTCCAAGACCCCACTTAGCAGGATGAGAAGGTGGACTCCCAAATGCAACAGGGCTGGTTTAGCATATTTTGAAATAAGTGAAGTAATACAGGCAGTAAAAAGTAATACTTTTACCATCTAAAAGCGGAGGGCAGCGTAAGACCATTCAGTTGATAGTCTAAGATAACCTAACTGCACCATTAACAACAAGCAGACTTTCTTAGTAACCATTTCAGTGTGCCTGATCATGTCAGCAATTATTTGAGGGTGGGTAGGGAAGAGGCTATTTAAAAAGTCCAACCAAATAAGGGCACAGTTCTATCAACTGCGCCCTTGCTGCTCGGAAACCCCTGGACCCAAAAGCTTCCAAGTTTCCTATGCCCTGCCATGCTGAAGCCAGTAGGGGAACAGGAATGGCAGAGGCAATCCTCGTCTCCCCACCCTCCCACCTCCTGTATTGTCACTAGACTGGTTTTGCAGCCCATCTAGTGAGGACGCTTTGGAAGGGAAAGGAAAGATGTTGGAGGAAACTCAGGATGACTCATATCATGCCCCTCCAGTCTCCTCCCCTTCCACACACCAGAACACCCCTTTTCCTAAGGCTCTGAGGTTGCTTTTCTCACCTTGGAGAGGCAGCCAACGCAATTCTCTCATGCCAGCTGCGAGGGGTAGCGGTCTAGTGTCAGATCTCCAACTACCCCTTTCGAGGCTGGAAAGCTGTCTCCAACCTTGGAGGGGTTTCACTAGCCATCCTACAGTCCCTGGACACTCTCCCAAGGACCATAGGAAAGCTCTCTAAAAGACCTTTCCAAACTGGTCACTCTCCACCTTTGTACAGCTGTGTTTATCAACCCATCTCAGAAATCACATTCATTTTTTTTTCTCGTCATGACAAAAAACAAAACAAAAAACCCACCCCAACTCTGAAATGAATGCAGTTCATGCCAGCCTTTTTACAAAGACCCATACACCTTCCTCTCACACATCACTGAGTTAATGATTTAGGGTGCAATCCTATGCAAGTTTAGACAGAAAGAAGTCCTACAGCTCCCAGCATTCCCCAGCCAGCTTAATGACAGATTCTTCATAATGGTTTAGAATGTCTGGTGTAATGTGGCAAAAGCTGTCTTTCTCTTGCCATCATTGCATTTCCCTTCTTCAACCTCCTTTCCCCAAAGAAATGCTGTTGTGGCATGCTTCAATCGGGGGGGGGGGGGGAGTGTGATGTGAAATTTTTATTCACAGACAGATAGCCAGGAATTAAATGAAAAGAAACATATGTGATTGCTTGTTTGTTACTTCTCCGTTAAAGCCCCTAGAGACGTTTTTCCTATCACGCTCCTTTATTAGATTAGCTACCAAGTAATCTCCCCCAAAATGTGTCTGTCTGATTGGGAGGGAAGGGGAAAAAGAGGCTGTTAGCTTCAGGAGATAATATTTCCCCATTAAGGAAATGAAGTAATTAATTAATTTGTATTCAGGCTGAGCATTTCAATGTTATTATGAAGACTTTGGATTTAGTAGAGCCCTTTCAACTACAAGATTGCAATGCCTTTTTAAACCAAGGAATGGCTCTTTGAAGCCATGCTTTCTTTTGCTTACTATTAGGATGTTAGAAAATACGCTAATGTTGTTATTAGGCGGGGCTGAACACAAATGACTATCTGTTTCCCATTATCATTTTTGGCAGTTACAGAAAATATTTCCACTTTTCAGCCTTGGGGAGGGGGCATCCCTTGCCAGTATGTTTGCTTTAACTGCTTAAATTGCCATCAGTGACATCATGACATAGCTAGATCTGATCTGTCACATAGCATTGTGACAGCATCCATTCACTCTATGATCCTTGATTGGGTGGGACCATCCAAGTAGGGATGTCGGAGAATTCCACCACAGATCTCAATGAGGCAAAATGCCAGTGCATTCGGCCCCCCAAAATCCATGGCGGAATGAAGCCCCCCACCCCACCATCCCGCGAAAGGTGAGCGAAATGGATCACTTACCTGGTGTCGTTAGCGCTGCTTTGCGAATGGCAGCCACACCAATTTTTGCCGTGATAGGCTACGTAAATACTTACATAGCCTATCACAGCTAATGCAGGGATGCCATTTGCGTCCCTGCAGAGGTTGTGATAGGCTACGTAAATATTTATGTAGCCTATCATGGCAAAAAAAGGGAACGCAAATGGCGGCCGCCGTAGCCGCCGCCATTTGCACCCCTGGTTTTTTGCCGTGATAGGCTACGTAAATATTTAAGTAGCCTCGCAAATGGCGGCTGCCATAACTGCTGCCATTTGCGTCCACAGGCTCTGCACGCCTGCGAATTTGCCTGGCCTGCGGCTCCGTGGAGTTGCCGTGGAGCGGAGCCTGACGGGTTAGGATTTCGGGGGGAGGTGCGGAGTGCCTCCCCCCCACCACAAATCACCTCCTTCAAAAAGGTAAGTGACTTTCGCACATCCCTACATCCAAGTGACTCATCTGAATAGGATCTGAAAGTAGAAGCCACTGGGGCTCTTGGGATGTTGGGATGTTGGACTACTGCTCCTATCATGCATTATCCATGACCATTGGCCATGCTGGCTGGGCTGATGGGAATTGAAGTCCAACAATGTCTGGGGGGCCACAGGTCCCCTACCCTGAGATAAGGGGACAAAACAGTGCCAAAGCAGCAGCAGCAGCAGCCATGAGCAATGATGGCACTAGACAAAATTGGAAAGGGGGATTTGCCAGTGTGGTGTAGTGGCTAGAGTGTTGGACTGGGACTCAGGAGACCCAGGTTGTAGTCCCCATTCAGCCATGAAGCTTCAGTGGGTGAATTTGGAGCAGTCACTGACTCGCAGCCTAAACTACCTCATAGGGTTGTTGTGAGGATAAAATGGAAAGGAGGAGGACTGCGTAAGCTGCCTTGGGTTCCTCGCAAAAGGCAAAAAGATGGGCCATAAATGTAACAGTAAAAAATACTTAATAGAATACATTTACACAATCAAGGTTTTGTTTTGTTTTTTGTTTTTGATTTGTTTGATTTAGGAGATTCCCCACCATCACCATCCATTTACTCTTTTTGACGCTGTAATTGAAACTGCTGAATATCTGGATTTTAACTTAACCCTTTGGATTTTTTCATATATACAGGAATGTACTGGTCAATGCAGTAACAGACAAACAGTGTGCAGGGCAACCTTTATTAGGAATCTGTTTGTCCAGGAATAAATGTGTTTGTCCAAGCATACATCTGTGTGACCTCAGATATTTTTCCCTAGCAGGATCGATGTTTTTTAAACAACAATGTTCATTTTCATTTCTGATAGATAGACAGACAGATAGATTAATATGGGCAAGTATTCAAACATGCAACCATTTCCTTTCAGCCTGAAGTGGTACAGTCCTCCTAGACTCTGTTCGATTTGATTTATCTATAGAGCCAAGCTAATGCCAAAGTGACCAGACACATAATAGTGCTGGTCTACCTGTCAGTGTGCATACAAATGCATAGCCACTTCCAATGTCTCTGCCACCAAGTGAACATTTTCTGTGTGTGCTTCTAGTCACATGCAATACCTTCATCTTTCACATGACTATCTCTTGATCAATACTACTGTCCACACATTCTCAAACTTTTCACAGGGTCTTAAGGACTAGAAACTTTGCTACACAATATTTATATGGGAAGAAGAAATTTCAGGGTGCCAAATTTCACACCCTTCTCCCAATTCTATGCACTGGGTGTTTCTTCCAAATGACAAATCTTTGCTTCCCTCTTCACAGGAAATCTTGCACTGGGTCCCCAAGCCTAAACATACAAGGATGTTTGGCATACACAAGAAATGGCAGCTAAGTCGATTGTAAAACAGAGCATCATCCAAAGAACAGCTGTTAGTAAAAAAATAATTGTCTCTATAGTTGTTGCTACTGCACTGTGGATCAAAGAGAAAGGCTTAGTTGATTTTTTTTTTTTTTAAAGTGTGGAGCAGATGCCATCAAAGAAAATCCAAGCAAAAATTGGCAGAGGAGTCAGGGATTGTTCCAAAGATATATTTCATACTCAGCAGCACAAAAGCAAAATATATTTAGCAATTGACAATGATGCAGTTTTGAGGAAATAGACTTTGTCGTTCAGTTACCACACCGATTGCTTGCTTTCACCACCACTAACAGGACCCCTTTGTTTGTTGTTTCTATTACTATTATTACTTCTCATTCATTGTAAAATAAGTGGGACCTCCAAGAAAATCTTGCAGTATGGAATGCTCTTGTTCATTGTTCCAGTGAGCCAGCCATGCCCTGCTCCATGATATGCCATTCCATTCCCTCCTCCAACTGTCAGTCAGCATGCTATCCCCACTGAAAATGCACAGCCCTCTTTGGGCTGTTTTAAGGATCCCCCCCCCCATGATTTTTTGTACGTCTGTAAGCCTAGGGGTTCTCCCAAGCTTGCTGATATCTCCAGTTGTGCATGGATGGTGCCATTTTGGCTACATAACCATTGGCACATATGCCTCAACATCAGAAATAGAGGGAAAGCTGCTCACCAAATAATGGGGGGGGGGGAAGATGTGTGGTAGAAATGGGACCTTGAAATGGCTGAGTCTCTTCCTGGTTTGTTTGGTTGTTTGGTTGTTGCTCCCAACTAGATTCACTACCAAAATTTTGCCTAATGAGAAATATGGAGCAAATTTAACGGTTTCTGTTCAGGCAAAAAAGCTGTGGATTTTCAAGGGAAGTTGAAACAAGTCTGGAATCAGTTCTCAGAGTGGGCCTACAAATGTTTAGGTAGTGCTGAGCCAAAGTGCCTCCTCTCAGCTTTGTCCCCTTGTTAGTACACTGCAAAATTAGAGGGTATTCCAGCAATTTTGGGCTCAGGGGTGCAAACAGGGGCAAGGTGCGGGGCAAATTTACCAGCAGTAGTAATTGCTTGCTGAGTGTCAGGAGGACCCAAACCCTGTGATACCTCATCTTGACTGCATCCCCTAGCACAGACTCGGACCATGGGGCATTGACACATCCCAGGTAAAACACACTACCTGAAGTGCCTGAGATCTCAAGATACCAATATCCCTTGTCAGGTCTCCCAACCCCAGCTCTAGACCCCTTCTTATCACCCCTGGGATCTCAGAACCAGCATAGATAAACTATGGAATTCACTGCCACAAGATGTAGTGATGGCCACTAATTTGGATAGCCACAAATAACCCACGAAAGGAACCCATGGTTTGTTGGTGTGGCTGGGTTCACATAACACAACAATCCATGATTCAAAAACAACCCATGGCTCAATGACAACCCACACTCAACCCTTACTCAGCTTGTACTCTGGCTTGTTGTATTGTTTGAACCTGGTCAGATTTGAGCCCTGATGGCATACTGATGCCCCAATAGCTGTTCATGTTCATGCTGAGCCTAAATAGCAGACACTATCTTTCAGGGAAGTTTCTCAGCCTTTACTGTTCTCTTCTCTGAGGGAACCCTGGTAAGTTTCCAAGGATCCTGAGGGTTCCTCAGATCTTGACTTGATAAACCACTAGTGTATAGATGTTATATTCAAATATTCACCAGCATTACAAGGCTGATACTTTCTCCCCTCACTGATAAATTTAAATCACACATTCTCCTGAACAAAGTTTCTCAAGTAAAGATTCAATTTAGATTCTGTGAGATTGCTCTCAAGTGTTAATTAAAGGGCAGATTATTATGGGGAGAAAACCCACCCATATTTATGAAGGTCCTGAAGTTTATTGCATAGCTTTGTTAAAGATCCTGTTAATAAATTATTTCTGCCCCATATATTATTTTCTTTTCAAGCATATCTTTTGTTATCCTTTATGGTGGAGTGTACATTTCTGAGATTTTCTTTCCTTTGTCTGCCCATAATAGCTTCCTAATCATAACTGTAAAAAGAGTGTGACAGAACTAGGAGAAATATTCATCCATATATTGTAATGCATTAAAAGGCTTTCTGGAACTGGTGGAAATCAAGCCACTTAGACATGATTGGTTGGGCTGCCCTGATGTCACAGTAGAAGGACCTCTGGCTGCCATTGCCTGAGCTGCTTCTATTCCAAAGGAGAGCAGGGCAGGCAAAAAGGCCTAGCGAAGGAGTCCAGGGTGGGTGGGTAAAAGTTTGTAAAATTATCAGCCATGCGGAGAAAGTCGATCCAGATAAATTGTTCTCCCTTTCCAAGAAGTTGAGGACATCCAGTAAAACTGATTGGCAGTAGGATAGACAATGGGGAAGGACTTCTTCATGCAGCATGTAGTTAACTTAAATAACTCAGTACCATAAGTTATGTTGACTGCTGCTAGTTTAGGCAGCTTTAAAAAAAAAAAAAGCCAATTGGACAAATTCAGCAACCAATCAACTACACTTTCCATTACAAACCAAGGCCTCTGATAACTAAGGATGTGCAAACACACCCCAGCTCAAGTTCTCTGGGTGCCCTCTGAAGTGCCGCCCCCCTCTTCCGCCCCCACCAGACCCATACTCAAGCCCTCATGAGCTCAGCAAGTCAATCACACTCATCACAACCCCATCCGGTGAGGGCCTGCCATTTTGCTGCCTCTTCTCTGCGTAAAAAAGGGAGTTTTTAAAAATGTGCATATTTAAATATGTGCAGTCTGGGGCCCGGGAAAGCTTAATATGTGTAATATTAGAGGCATAATGCTGGACAGGGTCACAATGAGTCCGGGGGGGGGCATGAGAGGGTGCGAGCGAGGACAGGGGCTCAGCAGGCGCAGTCTGGGGGTTGCAGGTGGGGGGGCAATGGACTCTTGGACCCAGTCAGGTGCCCGCAACATCCCTACTGATAACCAGATACTGTGGACAAAACAGATACTGTGCTCTACCTGTTGACTTCCTGGAGGGGTCTGGCTGACTACTGTCAGTTAAACAATAGATTGCTAGATGATCTGATCCAGAAAAGCAGTTCTTATATTCTTATTTCTGAGAGGCAGTGATTTATTTCCAGCCTACATCTCACAGGTTTATTTCCTTCCAACAATCCATCTAGGATGGAATATGAAGTCTTCACTGAGACATATTTGTAGACCAACGGTGATTCTTCAGCAATGGCAAACTCATGGAATTGAGGGGAGGTCAGCAAGTGGATGAATTTAATTCTTTCCTTATTTGCACTGCAATCTCCTTAATTGCTGAGTTTCCACATTATTCACCAGCTCTTACTTCCTGCTCAATAGTTTTGCTAATAGCAGTACTATTGATGGGACCATCTTCCACAGCAGAGAAAAGACCCAAAGCGTCATAGATTAAAAATGAATGGAGTGTTTACCTGTACATCATTTTAATGGATGGTGAAATCCATTCTCGTGATAGACCCATAAATGTCACTTTCTGTCTGCCACAGCAAAATACATGTGTAATGGATGACATGCTGTGTTAATACCCAACAAGAAGTCTTTCAACAAAGCCTGACTTGCATCCCTCACACTAATAACCTCAAAGTGGAAGCTTTATCAACTGATGCAAGGAGGGGAGGAAAGAAATACTCATAATCATGTATATAGATGATGGAGCAGATATGGGATGGGATACACAGGTGGAAAGATGGAGGCCATTAGGCCAAATAGGCAGTCAACAGCTGTTCCAGCTGCAAGGGAATCTCCTAGTCAAGCTTGCTTGTATTCCATAAACTACCATGCAAATACAGGCACAGTCCAGCCAAAGTTAAGACCTCTTAAGTCGAAGTAGCTTTGAGGGAATAAAGTGGCATCCATTATGAATCCAATAGGACATGGCATGCAATCTTAGGCATGTGCATTCAAAAGCAGGGATGCGGGGGAATTTTGTTCAGTCCACATTTTTAAGCAAACCAGCCTAAGTTTCATGTCCCAGACTAATACGCAAATTGAAGCACAGATATCCATTGGACTGTGTACTTCCCCAAACGTTGCACTGCAGTTCTCAGCTCAAAAAATGCACATATTAGGGGGAAATGTGTAAAACGTGTGTTCTTTAGGGGAACTTTCATACAAAAATGTGCATTTATACACATGTGTACAGTTTCAATGTGGATTTTTGTACTTTAAAAACCATGGCAGAAAATGGTACCAAACAGATTGAACACACGTGAAACTGACACAGACAAGAAACAGAATGATCTGTCCATCCCTATTCAGAAGTAGATCCCATTGAGTTCAACCAGACTCTCTGCCTTGAAAGTAACCTTACAATTGCAGCTTTAAAAGCATTCCACTCCAGCTGGATCTCATCCTCTGGTATTATTGCTCACAATCCAGGTAAGCACTTTTCTGTCCACAAATGGGAGTTCTAGTGGGAGAGATTCAAGCATGTGCTTAACTCTCACTTTGAAATCAATAGGCCCCAAATTGTTTACATCTGGCTGGATCATGCCTATAGTCAGGACTTACATTTATGGGGCACGTGTGTCCCAGCCATACACTAAGGAAGTCAGGGAAACATAAATGTATCAGAAACACACACACACACACACACACACACACATATATATATAGATATAGATATATATAGATATAGATATCAGAAGTGTGTACAAAAATGCATATGTTTATGAAAATGATGTGGAAAAATGAATTAGGGGAAACTGCTTTTAAAAATATTATATTAGGCAAAATTGTGTACAAAAATGTACTAGAAGAAAGGCACAGAATTGATTTTTTTAAAAAAATGCAAACTGTCGCAGAAACAGGATGAAACAAACCTAAGATCTGAGAAAATGAGAGAAAACAAAACTGACATGTTTGTCCATCCCTACTGAACAATACTGGTAAAGGTAGCTGGCTGGTGTAAATATGCTTCCTATGATCCTATATAATATAAATAGTTTGTGTCATTGCCAGTAGAAACAGCACTTTCAAACATTGTATAAACAAAAATATACCGGAGCATAGCTTAAACAATAAGGCAACGTCAAGATGTGGGGAAATGACACAATTTGATTCTTGCAACTATTTCCTCAGGTTTAGTTGCTTAGTGTTGCCTCTGTTGTCATGTCAAACATACCTGAAGTTTGTTACAAGTGTGGTTCTTTCCTGCTTTGTAGAGAACAAGTATTCACTCTAAGGCTTTCAATAAATCACAGCAAGTTGTTTGTTTATTTTTTATTTATTTGATTTACATCCTGCACTATCCCAAGGGCTCTTACTAATTCATACTCAAGAAAGGAAAAAGGGAGGGAAAAGAGGGCAGGGAGAGGATGGGGAGAGAGAGAATAAAGAAATGCAGCTTTCCTGTAAACATTTTTCCAAATCAACAGTGGCCACAACCATTTCATGGCTTCCTATAGTACAGGTGATTGGCCCAATGAGAGTTTTTGCTTGGAAAAAGGGTGAACTGGATCTCAGCTGAGACCAGCTCTGACTGCAAACATTGGAGTCAAGCTGACCTTGTCCTGCCCCTCTCTTCTTTATCTGTAGAGTATAGGGTGGCCATATGTCCTGTTTACAGAGGACAATCCTCATTTGGAAGGGTTCTCAGAAGATGGTCCTGTATTGGAAGGCATCCTCCATTTCAGGAATGGCGAACCACCTCAGGACCAAGGACCAAACCCAGCCCACTAAGGCTTCCAATCGAGCCCTCTGGGGTTCCCCTGATGGTCATGCCACCTTCCTTTGGCCCCAGGTCTTTCCCTGAGCACCTACTGCTTGGTGGTTTCCCAGCTTTAGTGCAGTTTTCTCCCCATTCTAAAAGGCCGCGGTGGCGTAGTGGTTAAGACGCTGAACTGCAGACTGGAAGGTTGGCAGGACAGCAGTTCGAGACCCGAGTGCTGTGTGACGGAGTGAGCTCCCGTCTTCAGTCCCAGCTTCTGCCAACCTAGCAGTTCGAAAGCAAGAAATTGCAAGTAGATAAATAGGTACCGCCTCGGCGGGAAAGGTAACAGCGTTCCGTGCACCTCGGTGTTCAGTCATGCCGGCCACATGACCATGGAAGCGTCTTCGGACAGCACTGGCTCTTCGGCTTAGAAACGGGGATGAGCACCGCACCCTAGAGTCGGACACGACTGGTTGGGGACACCTTTACCTTTATTATTATTATTATTTATATACTGCCTGTTGTTATTATCATTATTGCATTTATATATCCTGCCCTTTTTTCCCTCTTGTAAGCAGCCCAAGGCAGTTTATACGTGGTCCTCCTCCTCTCCATTTTATTAGGGTTGGTGGAGAATTTCTCCCCGAAACTTCGGGGGGCCGAGCGCCAACGTGTTCGGCCCCCCGAACAAGTTTCGGGGAGAAATCCTCCGAACCCCCCCCCCCGCACCCTGCACACACACCCCCCGGGACGGGACTTACCTTCACCGAATGTCCCTCCCGGTGGCTGGTCCGGCCGGCGGTTCGGCGGGTGTTCGAGCGAGGCGGGAGCGGCAGCCGGTCTTTCGATCGGCTGCTGCCGCCATTGCAATGAAAGAAGAAAAAAAAACGCCCCCTGATAGGCTACGTGATGATTCACGTAGCCTATCACGGCTAGATCTGCAAAGTCAGCCGTGATAGGCTACGTCAATCGTCACGTAGCCTATCACGGCTGACTTAAAAAAAAAAAAAGTGTGTACGGATAATGGCGGCCCCCATAGGGAGCCGCCATTCCCTTTCCTTATTTGGTTGCTGTAGTCTACGTAAAGATTTACGTAGACTACGGCGAAAATAAGGGCAACGCTATTTGCGTTGCCCTTATTTTCGCCGTAGTCTACGTAAACATTTACGTAGACTACAGCGACTAAATAAGGAACGCAAATGGCGGCTCCCTATGGGGGCCGCCATTAGCGTACGCCCTTTTTTTTTTTAAGTCACCCGTGATAGGCTATGTGACGATTGACGTAGCCTATCACGGCTGACTTTGCAGATCTAGCCGTGATAGGCTACGTGAATCGTCACGTAGCCTATCAGGGGGCGTTTTTGTTTTGTTTTTTAACTTTCGCGTTCGCGGCCGGGGCGAGGCAGGAAGCCTCCCCCCCCGGCCTGAACTTCGCGGGGGGACCAGCGAAGCGCCTCCCCCCCACTGCGAACGTCCTTCGAGGACAGGTAAGTGACTTTTGTCCATCCCTACATTTTATGCCTCTCCTAAAGCTTAGTTACTAACAGTAAGAGCTTTAAGCTACAATATGCTGGTGTTGGGTTGTTGTTGTTGTTTTTATATTAGCCCTGCCCCCTTTTGCCTTTGGCCCCACCCATCATAAGAACATAAGAAGAGCCATGCTGAATCAGACCAAGGGTCCATCTAGTCCAGCATTCTGTTCACACAGTGGCCAATCTGCTGTCCACAGGAAACCCACAAGCAGAACATGAGTGCAACAGCACCCTCCCACCCATGTTCCCCAGCAACTGGTGTACATAGGCTCACTGCCTCTGGTACTGGTGGTAGAACATAGCCATCAAGGCTAGTAGCCATTGATAGCCTTCTCTTCTAGGAATTTGTTCAACCCCCTTTTAAAGCCATCCAAATTGGCAGCCATCACAACATCCTGTGGTAGCCAATTCCATAGTTTAACTATACTGGAATGTGGCCTCAAACTGAAAGAGGTTCAACATCCCTGGTATATAGGGCAATTTGTTCCGGGTGCTGAGGACCCTTGTGTCCCAGTGCAAACAAAGCAGAGGCTTCCAACAGAGCAACAGAGGCAGGCCTGGGCTTGGTGTCCATGTATCTACCAGTTGGAAGTTGAAGAAAAAACACCTTGAGAGAATCCTTGAATCTAGGGGTGGGAGACATGGAGCTTCAGTATGCCTTCTCCTGGGGGTTGTTCTTAACACAGAGCAATACACAACATTCAGTTTGGGTGGCAAAGTCCAGAGGGGGAACAAAGTCAATATGACACACCAGAGAGGTCTCTGCTCATGTTCAGAAGCCTCTGCTATCTCACACAGCAATGTAGCACAGTGCCGTCATCTTAGTATGCACTGAATCTGAGGGTTCTGCGCATGTAAAGCAAAGCCTAGCAGCAGCCCCAAAATTCACCAGCACCTTGCTGGACCGAGTGATAAACTCCAGTAATTCCTGGTTCCAACACAGCTGTGTAAATCTGGTATGAATTATGGTTCAGATGAAATTCAGTGACATACCTAAGTGTGCATCACTCCCAACACAGCACAGAACATTTTACTTCTGGGTCAGAGGTTCAGCCTGAATGCTGAAGTCTGAGCGAACACAGCCTTCTGTTTCTGGGATTCCTTTATTCAAATATTTGGGAACTACAAAGCTGGCTGCTATGGCAACAAGCACCAATACTGACCACTTTTGTAGGACGTGAATTTCAGCTGGATTAAGAAAAAAAAATTCTAACAATAGGTGTGCAAACTAATTGTGGAAGGGGAGACTCATTAGTCACTCCAATAGTATTAAAGCCCCAGAAGGAGTTTTCCAAGATTGCAGTTATTAACCTTCTTCATCTGACTAATTGCTTTTTATCTCCTCCCAGTCAGTTGGCACCTTTCCATCTTAGTTGCTCCATCCTGATCATGTCACCATTTCAGCTGACTTTCAGTCTCCCCATTAGGGCTGATTTCAGGACCTGCTCAAGACTGCCAAACTCTGTTGATTGCTAATGCTGAACAAGGTGTCAAGGGGTTGGCAGCTTCAGCAGGACTGGAGCCAACAGGTAAGTCACTTTGGAGATCACGTTCCCAAAGGCAAACATGCACAGAGGGAAAATGCAGCCATGCAATCCACATAGGGACCTGCTTATAGCAGGTTGGATGAGTACTCCATCTAACCCAGTATTGTCTCCTGGCTGTCAGAAGGACTGGCAGCAGCTCTCCAGGTCTTCAGGCAGAGAAAGTTCTTAACCATCAGCTGCTACCTGGTCCTTTTTAAGTGAAGATGCCAGGGACTGAATCTAAAGTGAACCTAAAGCATGTGCCCTACTGTTGAGTGAGGATTTCCTTCCCTGGTCTCCATAATTCTCCACAATTCTTAATCTCAAAAGGGAGGGACAGTACATGGAAGAGGAACAGGAGATGATATGCCACCAGATGTATCTCTGATATAGATACAAAAGGGAAGATGGCAAGGGATGGGGTAGACAGGTCACAGGGATTATGAGAAATTCCTTTCAATTCATTTTTGATCAGGATTTATCCAGTTTGCAGCTTTCAGGACCAGTCATGGACTTGGATGCAATCTGCAGTGGAAGACCATACATTTCTGAGCTTGCAATGAAATTCATGGCCCCAAAAATGTGTTTGACAGAATGTGCACATTTGACAAATGCTCATGAAAAAAAAAAAGTGTACTTTTGAAAAATGCACACAAATATGCTTTAATCAATGGGAGAAGTATGCATACATTTCAAATATTCATTTCATTGATTCATTTACTGGATTTATAAACAACCCAATAGCCAAAGCTCTCTGGGCAGTTTACAAGATTAAAACCTTAAAAATACATTATAAACACCATTTACATACAAACATAATCACACAGCACACACAGAGACACATATATATCTAAAACAATTTCAAACAATCAACAATAAGAAAAATCCAGGACCTGCTTAAAACCTCATCGTATGCTGCCAAATGCCTGAGAGAAGAGGAAGGTCTTAACCTGGTGCTGAAAATATAACAATGTTGGTGCCAGTTGGGCCTCGTTGGGGAGGTCATTCCATAATTGGAGGGCCACCCCTGAAATGGCCCTCTCCCTTGTTGCAGCCTTTTGAGCCTCCCTTGGAGGAGGCACCTATAGGGGGGCCTTAGATGATCAATGTAGTGTACAAGTAGGTTCATCCTGGGAGAGGCACTCCTTCAGGTACTGCGGTAGGGATGTACAAAAGTCCCCTTACCTGGCTCCGCCGGGTTCCCGCGAGGGGGGGAGGCGCTCCGCTCCTCCCCCCCAGAATCCTGGCCAGTTGACTCCACTCTGCGGAGCCATTTGCATCCCTGTAGTCAGCTGTGATAGGCTACGTAAAGTCTTACATAGCCTATCACGTCTGGCTTAAAAAAACAACAACGTGCGTATGCAAATGGCGGCGTACATAGACTAAGATATTTACATAGACATAAATATCTTTACAATATTTACATAGACTAAGATGGCGAAAATAAGGGGGAACGCAAATAGCATCCACTACGCTATTTGCGTTGCCCTTATTTTCACCGTAGTCTACGTAAACATTTACGTAGACTACAGCAACCAAATAAGGAACGCAAATGGCGGCTCCCTATGGGGGCCGCCATTAGCGTACGCGCTTTTTTTTTTTTTTTAAGTTACCCATGATAGGCTACGTGACGATTGACGTAGCCTATCACGGCTGACTTTGCAAATCTAGCCGTGATAGGCTACGTTAATCGTCATGTAGCCTATCAGGGGGCGTTTTTTTTTTTTTTTTAACTTTCGCGTTCGTGGCCGGGCGAGGTGGGAAGCCTCCTCCCCGGCCTGAATTTCGGCCGGGGCGAGGCGGGAAGCCTCCCCCCCCGGCCGGAACTTCGGGGGGGGAGCAGCGAAGTGCCTCCCCCCCACCGTGAACATCCTTCGAGGACAGGTAAGGGACTTTCATCCACCCCTAGAGAGTGGAGATCCAAAAAGTTTGAGGAAGCCTGTGGCTCTCCAGTTAAGGGACTAGACTCTGAAGCAGCAACACATCCTAGCCCGAGACCTAAAAGTGCTGCTCATTTTAACAGATGAAGTTGCTTATGATTAGAGATGTTTCATTTTCCATTAGAACCCTGGTCTCCAGCTGGGAAGCTGCATCCTTACCTAAGAAGGTCACACCAGTCGCACAATGACTCCTTGTTACAAGTTTGGTTTCAAGATGGTTTCTAGGTCTGGAAAGGTTGGAGTCCCTTGCATTAGGAATACCCTATGGATACCAGGGCTCTGAGCCATAAAGTTTCTTTCAGGTTAGATCTGCTCATAGGTGCCTTTGAAGTCATGCACATGGTGGAGAAAGCCTTCATGACTTGCCAGTCTCTATGGATTGATGGCCTATATCTTCAGCATCTTGCCACTCTCAAGTGGCCCCTGGAGCCAAGGTGGGCAGAGCTAGCAAACTTTTCAGTTGGCTTGGACCTGGAGCTTCCCGTCCCAAAGCTGAGAACATCTGTTTCTTTGGGAGATGCCAACAGTAGGATGAGAACATATGGCAATTAAGGGAACCCTTGGTGAAGGTGTCCTCTCTGAAGGTGTTATCTGCCACCAGTGTTTTCTCTTTCCAAGAAGTTGTATGGATGCTTAAGCCTAATGTCCCTGAGCTCCCAGCTGATGGGCTCTCTGTGCAATTTGTACAGGGAAAGAGAAATAATTCTGTTTGGCTGTCTCAAGAAGGCATGTTCTGTGTTTTTAAAAAGCTTGAGTCATGAAGGGAAAGAGTCCACTGTCACACACACACACACACACACACACACACACACACGAATAATCTCCTTACACCTACACATTAATTAAAGGCATATGATAATCCTGACACAGAAGGGAGTCCAATTTGTTAGTCAATAGGAGGGTGGGGAAACAGCACTTTATAAAAATACATATCAGTGGCTAATAAGCAGTTTCCCACTTGCCCTTCACATACTTATCTGTGTTTGGTAAACACTGCACCTGGTAATCACAGCGTCCCTGTGTGGAAAACACTACATCACAACCTCAGTAGCTCCCCAACCTCTCTCTCTCTCTCTCTCTGTCTTCCTTGACTTCATATAGTTCGGAACACATAAAAAGAGAGGGTTTATTGGTCAAGGGCTGCATTCTCAAGTCATTTTATTTTGCATCTGGATTTAGAAGAGCAGAATAAATACAACCATTGCAATCCATTCTGACAATTGTTGATGCATATTGCTTTAAATACTTGATTTGTAGCCCATACACTTCAGAGCACATAACAGTACTCATGGATGTAACAGTATAGCCAGCCACTTTTCTTCAATTGGGTCTACTTTATTTTATTTACTTATTAAAGTATTTCTAACCTGCCCTGTAACAATAGATCTCAGGGTGGGATACAATTCATCAATAAAACAATTCATCATAAAACTATAAAGCAACATAGGAACATCGGAAGCTGCCTTATACTGAGTGAGACCACTGTTCCGTCTAGCCCAGTAATGTCAATACTGACTGGCAGCAACTCTCCGGGGTTTCAGGCAGGATTCTTCCCTAGTCCTAACTGGAGATGCTGGGGATTGAACCTGGGTACCTCTTCATGCAGTATGCGCTGTACCACTCTGTTATGATTAGCGATGTCCATTGCTTTGAAATCCAGCTCTTTGGGGGCTCAAGAGAATCCCCCAGCCTATCCAACACAGCCCACATTTGCTGAGCCATGGGTTTTTCACGAAATCCAGGAACTTTTGCTGCATTTTTTTTATTTGCCCAGAGTTTATTTGCATAAATTGCAGCTGCAATTTGCATAATTTGTGCACATTTCAACCACAATTTGAGTAATTAGTGCAAATCACAGCCACAAAATCTCTATTTGTGACTCTAATCTCTAATTTTTTTAAAAAAAAAATACAGAACATCCGTTAACTGGCCTGATGCAGATTGAGTCAGGCCAATCCATGGAAATTGAACCAAAGTCCAGGGGGCCAAGCTGAGGGAAACTCAATGAGCTCTATTCCCCCAAATGGATTTGTCCAACATCCCTATTTATAGCCCTTCCCAACAATAATCCACAATCTAGTATAATCATTATCACTATAAAATCAGCTCTAATAACCCAAACAAATAAATTAAACTGAGCTACTGTCAATGAGATCCAAAAGCTTGGGTAAATAGCCAGGTCTTAACTTGGCTCCTTAGTGACAGCAATGTCAGTGACAGCCAGAACTCCAAAGGGAGGCATTCTATAACTGGGTACCACAGCTGAGAAAACCCTCTGTACCTAATTTCATAGAGCCATAGAATAGTAGGGTTGGAAGGGGCCTATAAGACCATCAAGTCCAACCCCCATACTGGGATACAAAGCAGAGACCCCTTGGCAGGTCATAAAACTGAAGCACATGTATTCAGGAAGTGGTGCAACCTCAAATATTGAGGTCCCAAGCCATTTAGAACCTTAAAACATTATCACTAACGCTTTGATCTCAGACCAGAAGCATATAGGCAGCTCGTGCAGTGTCTTTAACATCAGTGTTATATAGTTTCTATATGCTGTCCATGACAGTAATCTAGCCACTGCATTCTGCATTAGCTGCAACTTCCATGTTGTCCTCAAGGGAAGCCCCACATAGAGGCATTGCAGTAATCTAAACAGGAAGCGGCCAGTGCATTGACTGCTGTGGACAGGCTGCATTCTGATGTCGCTGTCGTGGGTGAAAACAGAAGCCCATTGCCATGCCCCTTTGGAAGGACTCCTCACCAGAGGATGACCTGTAGCCCCCCTGAGTCAAACACTGAGAGGAGCTTTCTGTCAAAGGACCTTGAGGCAGATCAGGGGGACCCTGGGCCCTCAGGGAGATGACCATTAACTCTTCCCCTTGAGAGGGAGTTAGCCCTCTCAGACTTGGAGGCAGATGCGTAGCAGCCACTTAGCCCCAGGAACCCAGGCACCAAAAGGGTTGGGCTCAGCCAGCTGCCAGACTCAGAAGTTCCCACCTGAGGAACAAGGACTCCTCGTGAGTAAAGGGATAATGAGTAAGACACTCCTGGTGAGTAGACCTTTCCTCAGGTGGCACTGATAGCCTGCAGCTTTGCTCTGAGTGGGGGCTCTGGAGGCTCAGGCTTAAAAGCCTTCTGTTCTAGGCACAGAGTGATGGAGCTTTTTGCACCAGCTGTTTGTGTTGTAGTTCCCTGAAAAACCTAGCTATTCTCTAGAACTCCCTGTGTTTGGATTTTGGACTGCCTACTGACCTTGCCTTTGGTACTGGCCCTGTCTAATTTGCTGGACTTCTGTCCTTGCACCACCATGAGCAAAGATACTAAGGGCACAATCCTATGCATGTTTAGATAGAAAAGAATGTCCTACAACTCCCAGCATGGCTGGCTGGGACATGCTGGGAGGTGTAGGACTTTTTTCTGTCTAAACATGCATAGGATTGCACCCTTAATGATCAAATGGCCACTTACCATGGCATGGTCCATCTGTCAAGCTTCTTGCTTAGATTGAGGATGGACAGATTTCAAGCATCTGTAATGTACGTTCCTTTTTACTAGAACCACCGCCCCAAAATCCCATGGAGTTTTGAGTCTGGAGCCAGACACAAAATGGTGGCTTAAGGCACAGAGCCAGGCTCAAAGTGATGGCTTAGTGGGTGAAGTCAATTACCTACTGCACCTCAGGTCATCTTGCTGACTGCTAAGGAAAGCTGTACTACCCTTTTGCATCTACCCTTCCTGTCCTGCTTGTGAGCACCTAGAGTGGAGAAGGATGGATCGGTCTATTTTTAGTCTGTCTCAGTTTCACATGTGTTAAGTCCATGCTGTCCCTTTGCATGCATGAAACTTTACTTTTCTTTTTTTTTTTTACTTATTTTTCACAAAATATGCATTCCTATATGCATCTTACCCTAAAATATGCATTTTTGTACATTTTTGAGGCCAAGAACTATTTTGCCAAATGCAAAGAACTGTGAAAATCCAAGGATAGTGGTATTCTGATCTGCATACCAGCCTGAAAAGTGTGAATCAGTTAGATTTTCCTAATTAAAAATGTGGACTGAACAAAATCCTGAAGAATGCCAAACCCAAAGGTAGCTGGCTGTCCCTGAGTGGAAACAGCGTGCTGGACTAGATGGATTATGGGGTTGATCTTGCAGAGCAGTTCTTAAGGGAGCAGGTATGCTTGATGGGTGGCTTGAAGTGGTCCCTTTTTTTGACAATGTGTTCCAGGCAGGGATGTATCAGAAATTTGTTTCAGTTCAGTTTTGATCACAATTTACCCATTTTACACCTTCTGGACCAAACACTGACTCAGACGCTATCTGCAGTTGAAGTCCATACATTTTCGAGTGTGCAACGTGATTCACAGACCAAAATAATTGTGTTCGACAGCACACATACATTTGAAAAATGTGCATGAAAAATATGTACTTTTGAAAAATGCATACAAGTACACTTTAATCAATGGGTGAGAATGTGTACATCTTAAAGATACACACAATTGATATGTATATTTGGAAAAATATGCACAAACATATGCATGGATTTTCATACGAGAGCAAAAAACTAAACTTGCAATCTGATATGCACTTGAGTTGGAATGAGCTTCGAGATGAAATTCAGGGAACTTCAGCGAGCTCAGGTTTTCCTGATTCATACAGCCCTAGTTCCAGGAATGCTGAAAGCAGAACCTCCCAGCTCTGTGTCATGAATGCTGGTCCCTCTTTCCTGCATAGCTCCTTTGCAACAGCCAACACACACAGCCGCAGACAAGCCTGCATCTCTCATGTCCTCATTCTGAGCCTCTGTATGCCTTGGAATGATAAATACGATGTAATTCAGTTAAATGGGAAGGGAAGGCAAACTCATCATCACACGGTGGGTTCTTTTTATTTATTTGTGGTGGAGTTTTTTCATTCAAAAATGAAAACACCTAATAACAGCTGCTTGTGCAGGAGCCGCAATGGCCAATTTTGATTTCTCATAAGAGAGAGCGATGATGTGTGTCTCCAGGAGAGCGGAGCGCAGCTGCGGCTGCCTCCAAGTGCCGCTTTAACCAAGTTTCTGGAACAACGTGATAGATGGGATCTGCATAATCCAAGGAGCGCAAAACCATCACTGAGCCAAACTCCTAATGGGCAATAAAGCTAAGGCGCTAACATACACGCCGTCAAGCACCTAATCAATTACACATCTATTTATGCAAAGGGGAAAAGACTACCCTATGGGTAGTTGCATCTGTGCGGAGGATTTCTATGTTCTAGTGAGCAATGAGTGGACGCTGCAATCACATATGTCTCTGCATACTGCAACTTGCCAGAACACTGGCGTCGGCTGCTTCAGCTGAGTTGCCATGCTAACATTGACAAACAGGATTATAAATAGCCACTTGCCCAGCCATCTGTGTTGGCTACAATAGCCTCCAGGTGACCAGTCAGGGAAGCTTTTTCTTTTCTTTTCTCCCCCAAGCAGGGTTGCCAACTACACCAAGCTCACCAACCCCTCCCTGATCTGGCCTGCTTCTTTCCCTTTAGCTGAGGTTTGATGATCTGCAGATATCAGCAAGCGAGTCATTTCACAGCCTGGAGCTAAACATGATCACCTCTGCAGTTCATTGCTTCTGTTCCAACACCTGTTTAAAAGATAGCTACAGGGGTCAGTTCAAAAATTGTCATCCCTACCATAAATGACTGTAGGCACAGTTACACAGGTAACTGTGTAGGCACTGACTGGATTATTTAAAAACAACAACAACCAGAAATGTTATGACTAGTAACTGTTTGAGATTTGTTTGGTTATCACATGCAGCAAGTCCCAGCTTCAGTTTCTGGCACCTCCAGTTAAAAGCATCAGGTCATAGGTGGTAAGAAAGACCTTTTCCAGCACCATAGAGGGTTGTCACTGGTCAGAGTAGACCGTGGAGAGGAACCTCTGGACTGCAGAGACTTCTGCCAGTCTTCCAGTGGTGGTGGAAGAGGGGGAAATCCCTGATTATTATCCCACTGTTTTCTGTGATGCTCACCCTTGGACAAATACTTAAACCTGGTATAAGGCAACTTCATCTGTGCCTAAGTGGTGTACCACTTTTCACCCTTTTTTATCATGAAATTTAATTTTAGTTTGAAATGAAGTTAAAAAAATAAAGGCAACAAAAGAAGAAAATACATAATAATAAATCAAGATCACTAAAGAAACACAGGAGTTCACTAGTTACAATTCTTAGTCTATAACTGATACGCTTATGGAACATCTACACTAATATAGCCCAAGTAGGAGCTCAACAACTAATGAATAAAAATACAATTTATACAGCATATAGGAGTATGTGTGGGTGCATCGTATTTTGTGGGTATGTGTGTATTAATCAGGAAAAAATATAGGAAACTATATTTGTTCAGAATTTGATCAAAAAGTTTGAAAGGCTTCAACATAGGAATTAGATAGATGCATGCTCTTGCCTCGGAAAGGAGAGCTTCTGCCCTGAAAGGCAGCCTAGAAATATTTTAAATAAATATCTAGGCAGCCTAGAAATATTTTAAATAAATACCAGAAGGTCCGAACATATAAGACCAACTCTGGCCCACTTGCACTGGCTGCCTATATGTTTCCAAGCTCAATTCAAGGTGCTGGTTTTAACTATAAAGCCCTACATGGCTTGGGACTGATGGCACACCTCTCCCAAAATGAACCTACCCATATGCTACGTTCAGCATCTAAGGTCCTCCTCCAAGTGACTCCTCCAAAGGAAGCTCAGAAGGCGGCAACGAGGGTGAGGACCTTCTCAGCAGTGGCCCCCCATCTGTGGAATGAGCTCCCCGATCAAGTCCACCTGGCACCAACATTATCTTTTCAGTGCCAGGTTAAGACCTATCTCTTTTCCCAGGCATTTGGGAGCACATGATGAGTCTTAATCAGTCCTGGATGTGTCTTTAGTTATGACTGACAGTTCAAAGTTATATGTTCTATGTTGTTTGCATATATTGTCTGTGTGCTTTTATGTAAATGGCTTTTAAACTTTTTATATTATAGTTAATGGTTTAATTTCTGTAAACCGGCCAGAAAGCTTCAGCTATGGGGTGGATAAAAATGCAAACAATAACAATAACTATAATGATGGTGGAATACAAAGTCCTTCTTAGCTCCCTCTGGATTCTGAGATTTCATCTGGCACTTCCCTACCATACCTTACATGCACACACAGGTTTAATTTGTCCCCATATGGAGTAGGAACATGCTTGTTCAAATCAAAAAGCGTTGCTGAGTCTCTCGGGCTTTCAAGTTCCACTAGACTGCATGCTTGGGTAGAATACACAAACCCTTCACAGTACAGGAAAATGCTGAATATCTCTACTGAAATACAGTCAGGGCCAGAAATATTGGAACAAGGATAACTGTTTTAGCAGTTGGCCTCTGTACACCACCACATTGAAGCTGAAAGGAAACACACCCAGATGGGAGTGAAGTCAGGACTTTCAGCTGTAATTCAAGGGGTTTGACAAAAGTGGGGCACTAACCATTCAGGAAGGACAGCCAGTGGCATCCACACACACACATGTCATTGGTGGCTTATAAGTAATGGAAGGAATGGCTGACAAGCAACTGCATGGCCAGGTGTGGCCTGTTTCCTGGGTACCCCATGACCAATCAAGCAGAGAAAAGGCCTGGAGGTGGTTCTGAGTGTTACATTTACATTTGGTAGCTGTTCACTGGAACTCCCAACATGAGATCCAAAGAGGTGTCCATGCGAGTGAAGGAGGCCATCATTAGGCTGAGGAAACAATATAAACCCATCAGAGAGATAGCAGAAACAGTGGGAGTGGCCAATACAACAGTTTGGAACATCCTGAAAAAGAAGGAGTTAACTGGCAAGCTCAGCAACAGCAAAAGGCCTGGAAGACCTCGGAAGACAACTAAAGTGGATGACCGCAGAATTCTGCTCAGGGTGAAGAGGAACCCTTTCACAACATCTAGCCAGGTCAAGAACACTCTTGAGGAGGTAGGCATGTCATTATCAACATCGACAGTCAAGAGACGGCTTTATGAATGTAAATACAGGGGCTTCACAACAAGGTGCAAACCACTGGTAACGCTCAAGAACAGACAGGCCTGATTAGCCTTTGCCAGCAAACACCTAAAAAAGCCTGCCCAGTTCTGGAATAAGAGTCTTTGGACTGATGAGACCAAGATTAACTTGTACCAGAATGATGGGAAGAGAAAAGTATGGAGAAGGAAAGGAACAGCTCATGATCCAACGCATACCACATCATCTGTCAGACATGGTGGAGGCAGTGTTATGGCATGGGCATGTATGGCTACCAATGGAACCGGGTCACTGGTGTTCATTGATGACCTGACTGCTGATAAAAGCAGCAGGATGAATTCTGAAGTGTATAGGGCTATACTTTCTGCTCAAATCAGCCAAATGCTGCCAAACTGATAGGACGCCGCTTCATATTGCTGATGGATAATGACCCAAAGCATACAGCAAAAGCTACCCAAGAGTTTCTCAAGGCAAAGAAGTGGGATGTTCTTCAATGGCCAAGTCAGTCACCTGATCTCCACCCAATAGAGCATACTTTTCACTTACTGAAGACAAGACTGAAGGCAGAAAGACCCACAAACAAGCAGCAGCTGAAGGCAGCTGCAGTAAAGGCCTGGCAAAGCATCCTGAGGGAGGAAACTCAGCATTTGCTCATGTCCATGGGTTCCAGACTTCGGGCAGTCATTGACTGCAAACGATTATCATCCAGGTATTAAAGGTGATCCTTAAGTTTGAAATTATGTTGGTTTGTTCCATTACTTATGAGCCACCAACGACGGGGGGGGGGGTGTATGCCACGGGCTGTACTTCCTGGATGGTTAGTGCCCCACTTTTGTCACACCCCTTGAATTACAGCTGAAAGTCCTGATTTCACTCCCATCTGGGTGTGTTTCCTTTCACCTTCAGTGTGGTGGTGTGCAGAGGCCAACTGCCAAAACAGTTATCCTTGTTCCAATATTTCTGGCCCTGACTGTACATACAACCTGCATTTACTCCAGCTAACGGTCTGTCCCCTTTGTCTCAGAGGTCCACTTGAAGCAGCTTAGGTCGATGCTGTTCCATCTTTTCTTATTAAACACCCAGCAACGTTGGGTTAAGTGGGGAGGAGAGAATTAACGATAAGCCCAAGAGACATTCTCAGTCTCTCACCCTTTTAAAGGTCTGATTAAAAATAAACAAATAAATAACAGCTTTTCAGGAAGCGAACAATATGCATATTGCATGAAATACAATTCCCTGTCTAGTTAATTGTGATCTTTCTTTGCCAGGCTAACTGCTCCTCGTTAAGTCATTTGAGCTGACAAACAGGGAGGTGGCTAAAAATGCTCTGTAATGTTCTAGTTCTCACCACACGTAAGCTGCTAAAGCAGGCATGGGGAACCTCCAGTTCGCAAGCCAAATATGGCTGTGGGAGGTGTTCCCCATCCAAACTTCTTTCCCAAGCCATGCCCCTTTCCCTGCCCCAAAACAGCAAATGCCCCCCTCAGCTGATCTGCATTGATCAGCTGAGGAGGTGGGGGCTAGGAAGGACGTGTGTGTGTGTGTGTGTGAATGAATGAATGGGATGTGCGCACTTATGTGAATGGTGTGTGTGTGTGTGTGTGTGTGTGACTGGTGTGTGTGTGTGTGACTGGTGTGTGTGTGTGTGACTGGTATGTGTGTGATTGGTGTGTGTGTGTGTGTGTGTGTGAGTGAATGAATGAATGGGATGTGCGCATTTATGTGAATGGTGTGTGTGTGCCTGCTGTGTGTGTGTGTGTGTGTGACTGGTATGTGTGTGTGTGATTGGTGTGTGTGTGTGTGTGTGAGTGAATGAATGAATGGGATGTGCGCATTTATGTGAATGGTGTGTGTGTGCCTGCTGTGTGTGTGTGTGTGTGACTGGTATGTGTGTGTGTGATTGGTGTGTGTGTGTGTGTGTGTGTGTGTATGAATGAATGAATGGGATATGTGCATTTATGTGAATGGTGTGTGTGTGACTGCTGTGTGTGTGTCTGTGTGTGTGTGTATGAATGAATGAATGAATGGGATGTGCACATTTATGTGAATGGTGTGTGTGTGCCTGCTATGTGTGTGTGTGTGTGACTGGTATGTGTGTGTGTGATTGGTGTGTGTGTGTGTGTGTGTGTGAGTGAATGAATGAATGGGATGTGCACATTTATGTGAATGGTGTGTGTGTGACTGCTGTGTGTGTGTGTGTGTGTGTGTGACTGGTATGTGTGTGTGTGATTGGTGTGTGTGTGTGTGTGTGTGTGTGAATTAATTAATTAATTAATGGGATGTGCGCATTTATGTGAATGGTGTGTGTGTGACTGCTGTGTGTGTGTGAATGAATGAATGAGATGTGAGCATTTATGTGAATGGTGTGTGTGTGACTGCTGTATGTGTGTGTGTGTGTGTGTGTGACTGGTATGCGTGTGTGTGACTGGTGTGTGTGTGTGTGAATGAATGAATGAATGAATGGGATGTGCACATTTATGTGAATGGTGTGTGTGTGACTGCTGTGTGTGTGTGTGTGTGTGTGTGACTGGTATGTGTGTGTGTGATTGGTGTGTGTGTGTGTGTGTGTGAATGAATGAATGAATGAATGAATGAGATGTGCGCATGTATGTGAATGGTGTGTGTGTGACTGGTGTGTGTGTGTGTGTGTGTGTGAAAATTCCAAGGTGCTGAAGCCTATCCCCAAAATAGGTTCAGTACCTTGGCAACACCTTGGATAGCTACTTTAGAGTTCAGACTACAACCAGGAGCGCTTTCACTTCCTCCATGACATTGGAGTCACCAGCCTCCACTCAGGGGTACATGGCGATAGTGGGCCCAGCAACACTGGGTGGTGGCCTACCTACTCTAGGTGGCAGCTTCACCCCTGCTGATATGTCCTGGCCCAGGGCCAATTCAGCCCATGGGCCCAAAATGCCCCCCACTCTTCACTAGAGCCTAGAGGTATTAGGTGCTATACTATACCTATAAAATGCTGGAGGGTATGTGTCACTGCTTCCAGATATGGCCTTAACATGAAGCCAATACCTCAGTGGGGCAGAGTTTGGGCACAAAAAGGGGGCAGAAGAATGGGAGACAACCCCATGGGACACAATCCACCCAGAATATCTCTTGTTCAAGCTCTCTGCTCTCATGCTGCTCCTAGTTTAGCTCCCTAGTCTTTTGGCTCTGCTGATTTAAATCTGTATTTTAAAGCTCTGCATTGCTGCTAAGTTTTATTCTGGTTGCACTATTTTACTGTGGTTTTAAGCTTTCATATTTTATATTGTTTTATGCTGCGCCTTGTGGTTTTAATTTTTGTGAACTGCCCAGAGAGCTTCGGCTATTGAGCGGTATAGAAATGAAATAAATAAATAGTATTTCTTTCAATGAGGCTGGCGCAGAGATAATTTCCCAGGCAGGGCCAGCCCTACCATTAGGCAGACTGAGGCAACTGCCTCCGGTGGCAGATGCTGGGGGCAGCAACAGCCCCCCAGTTTATTTTCTCTTGAGCTCTCCAGGTGTTCCCCTTTGTTGGAGAGCAGAGTAGTGTATGCCCCATAACCTGTTCTGAACCCCCTAAACTAGCCTGCTGCCTCAGATGAGGTGGAAGATGCCATCCCATCAACCCAATCAGCTTGAGGACATGGGATGGGGAGGGGCTATCATCTTGTCCTTTGCCTCAGGCAGCAAAAAAAAAAATGGGCTGGCCCTGTTCCCAGGGTGTCTCCCTATTTATTATATTGCATTTCAGGGCCAAGGGCCTTCTCAAGGCAGTTTACTTCAGAGCATAACATCAATTTAAAACATAAGACGTGGAACAGTAGGCATCTAGCATAATACACAGATCAAATAAAATTATAAATCAGCCACCTTATTCAGTGAAAAGTAGATTGGAATAGCTGAGTCCTTAAGGCCCATTCAAAAACAGCCAGAGAGAGTGCCAAATGCACAGGGAATCCCATAGGGAGAGGGCCACCAAGGAAAAGACTCTGTCTCTTCTGGCTGCTGATCTGATAGATCTTAATGTCGGGCTGGTAAGCAGTGCCTTTGGGGCCAATCTAAGAGAACAGGCAGGTTTGTATAAGTGTAGGTGGTCCTTCAGATAACCTGGTCCCAAATGGCTTAGGGATTTTTAGAATGTATCCAACAGCATTTTATATTGGGCCCAGCAATGCACCAGCCACCAGTGTAGTCAGTCAGTGCAGAGTAGGTGTTAGATGCTCCAGTCATTTGGTCCCAAAAAGCAACCAGGCAGCTGCATTCTTCACCAGCTGAAGCTTCTAAACCAGTCAGGTCCACTTTCTCCAGATAGGCAAACCAGCCAAAGCTGATAAAAGGCAGTCCTTGCACCTGCACCTCCATAGTTTAGGGATGGTGCAGGTGCCCAATTCCCTCTAGGAATCCAGCGGAACGCATACACTCCCCTGCACCCCATGCTGCACTCTCTGAGCCCCTGCCGCCGCTCACCAAGCTGCCTGCACTCACCTGGGTGGTGGCATCAAACTCCACAATTGACATTTTTCGGGGGGAAATGGCAAACAAGAAAAAGTGCATATAAGCAAAATGGGGGCGTGAGTTGCACGTATATGCAAGATTACAGGTGTTTGCTTGCCTATAATCGTGCGTGTGTGGGCCATTCACGGCCCCATTTTGCATATATGCGAATGTGTATGCATTTTCACAAATGCGCATATTTGCATATGCACGAATATGTGCATATTTGTGTATATGAAAAGTGGGGACGTGAATAGGCCACATACGCAAGATTAAAGGCAAGCAAGCGCCTGTACTCTTGCGTATATGGGCGATTGACAGCCCCATTTTGCTTCTGCACAAATATGTGCATTTTTGCAATCACCATTTCATTTTTCAAAAAATGGTGATCACAAAGCTCGATGAGGCTGCCTAGGTGACTGCGTGTGGCTAGAGCACAGGTCTGGATGTGTACAAGCAGGGGTAGGGGCTGGGAGGGTGCCCAGAGAACCTAGATGGAGGGGGACCCATCCCTAGACCTAAGTCCAGGAGAACCCCCAAATGGCAAACCTTGTCCTTCAGGGATAGCGCAAACCATCTGACACTAGTTGCATGCTCCACATCTCTGGAATACCCTCTGCATAGAAATACCTCTGGCCATATCACTGTTACCATTTAGAGGACAGCCCTGTTCCAATTGGCTTTCAAATGATTTATGGTTCCATAACCGTTTTATTTGCTGCCACTGTTTTAAGTTGTTCTTTTATCTGCTGCTGCTATTTTTATTTTATTATCTGATTTATTTATGTGCTGCTATTAGCTTAATATTTTGTGGTTGCTGTTGTGTAATTTTATTATATTGTTTTACTAACTATTGTAAACAAGCGTGGGAGGATCATTTATCTGGAAAGATGGTTTTAAAATACATTAAATAATAATCATAATAACCCAGATCGGCTGATTCCCCACCAACAGTACCACTGTCTTTTCCAGATTAAATTTCAGCTTGTTTGCTCTTGTTCATCCCAAAATGTATCCAGATACCTGTTCAGGGTTTACACAGCCTCCCTAGGATTAGTAGATAGAAATGAGAGGTAGTGCTACATGCCCTCCACATACTGATGACTTTAGCCCAAACTCTGGATGACTTCTCCTAGCAGCTTCATGTAGATGTCAAAATGCATGGGGGACAAGATGGAGCTCTGAGGCACCCCAAAGAATGATGTCCATAGGGCACAACAGAAGTCCCCCAGCACCTAGGGATGGCGAAGAATTCCACCACAGATTTCAGTGAGGCCGAATGCACTGGCATTCAGCCCCCCGAAATCCATGGCGGAAAGGCCTGCCCCCACCCCCCCATGGATCCCCCCCGGGACGAGACTTACCTGGGGTGGATGTTCTGGACTGCGGCGGCTGCAGCGGCAGCTTCGGGGGTGGCAGCAGCTGGTCTTTCGACGGGCTGCTGCAGCCGCCATTTGCAGTCTGGTCTTTTTTTTTTTACCCAGACATGATAGGCTACGTAAAGACAAAAACAAAACAAAAAAAATGGCATACGCAAATGGCGGCGGCTACGGCGGCCACCATTTGCGTTCCTTATTTTTCACCATTTTAGTCTACATAAATATTTACATAGGCTAAAACGGCGAATAAAAAAGGAACGCAAATAGCGCCCATTACACTATTTGTGTTCCCCCTTTTTTTTGCCATAATAGTCTACATAAATATTTACGTAGACTAAAACGGCAAAAATAAGGAACGCAAATGGCGGCCGCCATTTGCATATGCCTTTTTTGTGGTTTTTTTAACCCAGACGTGATAGGCTATGTAAAGACTTACGTAGCCTATCACGGTTCCCTGGCTGGATGCAAATGGCAGCCGCCATTTGCGTCCGAACCAGCCAGTCCGCGGCCGGAAATCCCGCTACGGACGGCCCTGGCCTGGCCCGCTGCTCCGCAGAGCTGCCTCGGAGCAGAGCCAGCCATTGAGGATTCCAGGGGTGGGAGGACTGGATCGCCTCCCCCCCTGTCAAGGATTCCGGGGGGAGAGATGGAGCACCTCCCCCCCCCCACCACGAACAGAATCCGCAGAAAGGTACATGACTTTCATACATCCCTATCAGCACCACCTTCTGGTTCTCTCCCTCCAGACAGAACTGAAGCCACCATAACACTGTGCCCCCCCCCATTCTGTTTCAGCCACCCTGCCCAGAAGGATACCATGGCCAAGGCATCTAAAGCCCTGTCTGTTCCCTGGTATCAGTTATCCACCAGGATGACCAAGGCTATTTCTCTCCCAGCACCAGGCCAGAAACCAGACTGGAAAAGATATAACTAATTGGTATCATCCAAGACCACCTGGAGTTGGGAGGCCACCACTTTCTCCAGTATCTCACTCAAGAATGGAACATGAGATACTGGACAATAGTTACTCCAAGTCACCGCATCCAAATTTGATTTCTTTACCAAGGGTTTAACCACTTCCACCTTAAGGGCAAGAGGAACTACTCCCTCCCACAAAGAGGCATTTACTGCCTTCAGGGTCCAGATGGTAAGCCCAGACGTGGCAGCGTTTACTGAAAGGGAGGGCAAAGATCCAAGGAGCATTGCTGGTCTCAGCCCTCAGAGAATCTTGTCCATATCCTCAGTCTGAAACAGATCTAGACCACATGACTAGATGGCATCCTGGCTGCATCCATTTCTGACTCTGTCAAAACCATGGCATCCATTTATTGTGCAACTGCATTGCCTCATACATGGAATTTTGCAGGGGTTCCAGATGACAACGTCTTCCATTTGTAGCCCTCCTGTGTTTTCCCACAAGGTCTTCCCACTGTTTTCTTACCAGAATTTTTTTTTTTTAAGTCTGTTAAGGAGGGAAAGACAGAATAGCTGCACACATTGCCTTTTGACTGGTAGTGCTAGGAGATGTCCATCCGGAAGCCGCCCGTGACTGTAGCGTATAGTGCCGACCCCAGGTTTCGAAGGGCACCGCTGTCACAGCTGCTGTTCCTCCTCATCCTCTTTCTCATGAATGCTCCCCCTTGCTTGCTTGACAGGCAGAGAGCCAATGAGCAAGGGGGCCATGGCATCTCCTGCTCCTCCATCTCACCATCACCATTGTCCAGGCCAGAGCAAGAGGCAGGTGAACAAGCAGGCTGCAATGGTGCAGAAAAGCAGCAGCTCCATGGGGAACTTGCCAGGCCCTACCTACCTCTGACGCTAGCCTGGTAGTGTACCCAATTTGTCAGTAAGAGGGAAACCCGCTCCTAGTTTACAGAGTTTGGGCCAACGAATGCAAATATGCTGAGAGGATAGATGAGCACTTAGCTCTCTTGTTTTTCTAAACATGTATTTAAAACATAGCACACTCCCTGTATATAAGGCTTTGCTGTTTCTCGGTGACCTGAAACCCTGCAACCCTCCCACCCATTCAGCCTGGGAAACACACTTCCTGGCTACTGGCCTGGACCATGCCAGAAAAGTTTGATTTAAACAATAAAAAAGATTTATAGCCTTCCATATCCCCGGAGCTCTGTACACAACCAGGTAAATGACTGGCTGTTGCCTTAAAATCCTAAAGCCTCCAGCTGTTCAATCATATGTATCCCATCACCAGGACCACCCCTAATACTGTTGGATACATCAGAGAGAGTAAAACCTGCATTATCTGGGATTTAGGATGTTTGTTTTGCAGAGCAAAAGATTAAAATATAAAAATCCTGAAATGACCATCTGTCTGTAGAGCAGGATCCTGTGGTCCTTTTGTCTAATCCCTGTGGCTTTATTTAGTATCTTCTGTCATACATCATCCCCTCAGTGTCTTGGAAAGAGATGCCAAATTACTTTTCTTTTTTAGTGCCCCGATCCTGTGCCTTTAAGAGCATCTTCATGTGCCTCACTTTAGCAGATGGCAGATGCAGGCTTTTCTGAGAAGTGGTGGGAAAAGCTTTACCTGCAAATTTTTTGTATGTCTGGCTGGCTGATGTGAATGGCAGAAGAGCAAGGCCAGTGAAAAAGTTTGCAACCTGTGCAGGAGTGTAATTATTAAATTTTAGACTCTGAACTTAATGGTCTTATGAAGTGTGGGGGGGGCCCCTCCGGCTCTGCTTAGATGGTAATACACTTCACTAACTTCAAAATGCCAGACAGCCCTTCTGCATTGGGGTCCTTCCTGGTCATTCTGCTAAGTGGGGCCTTGAACTTTTGCTCCAGTGTCCTAACCTGTTGGCACCATGGAGCCCATGTCTCAGACAATTCCCCTCTTAATTCCACATTCACATTGGCTCTCCAGTTATGTGTTTTCTGTTCACAGTTGAGGTGATTAATTAATGCCTTGCATTTTTTTAAAAAATCAACTCTTGCTGCAAGAAATACATGGTATCATTCACCAGATTTTATCTCACAATAATCCTGTGAGGCTGGCTAGTTAGTCAAAAGGTTGAGCAGGTCTTTTTTACACCTGAGTTTTCCTGGTCTGAATCCAGGTCTCTATCCACTCCACAGCATGGCCTTCATTGTTTTCTCCCAAAATGTCACCCACAGGAAGTCATCACTCCACTTTATTCTGCATGAGTCAGACCTCATCTGGAGTACTGTGTCTAATTCTTGGCGCTGCAATTTAAGAAGAACATACACAAATTGGGACGGGTTCAGAGGAGGCCAACAAAGATGGTTGGGGGTATGAAAAGCAAGTCCTAGGAAGCTTGAAGGAACTGGGTATGCTGAGGATGGAGAAGAGAACACTGAGGAGGAACATGATAGCACTCTTCAAATACTTGCAGAGTTGTCACATAGAAGAAGGCAGTACTAGATCGAATGGTCTTGTTACAGGAGGGCAGATTTTGGTTGAACACTATGAGAAACTTCATAGGGGGCTTTTCTACTCAAGGCTGTTAATTCATTGTATCTACTTTCAGTTTCACTGCAGACGTGAGATCCGAGCACTACACAAAGACAGTTTTCTTTCCTGCTTTTCCACTACATAACCTCTAGGTGGAACTGTGGTATAACAGAATACACAGAAAAGCATTTTATTTCACTTTCACAATTAATACCGCAAATTCCCTTCTCTAAAAAATTCACCCAAAGTGCTGTTTAAAAACAGAAGCGAAACTGTAGAGTCATGGCATTATCTAAAGAACCCATAAACAACCATGAGTAGGGAATGATGAGCACACAATAAATGCCCAAGGGCTGGGCTGCATTCAATTTCAGAGGAGCTCTCGGGGGCCACATTCTAGTGGTGGGTGGGACCCAAGGCAAAAGAGGCAGGACCAAAATGCCCCCAAATACCAGCATATTTCAGCTTAAAGCTCTCACTGCAAGTTACTATGCCTTAGGAGAGGCTTTTCAATGTTTTAGAATGAGGAAGAAACTGTGCAAAAGCCAAGAAACGACCAAACAATGGGCATTCGGGAGAAGGGGGAACTACCTGATGTGCATGGTAGAGCACATGCTTTGCACACAGAAGGCCTCAGGTTCAATCCCGGCATATCCAGGTAGGGCTGGAAAAATTCCTTCCTGAAACCCTGGTGAGCCGCTGCCAGTCAGTGTCCACAATACTGGGCAAGATGGATCAATGGTCTGCACTCAGTATAAGGCAGCTCCTTGTGTTCCTGGAAGGGGATGTGGTCATCTGTGCAATCCCAGAGGGCCGGTTGCCCCCACCCACAATGATTCAACATCCCTGGGCTAGGTGATGGTTGGAGGAAATGGCTCATCCTCCCCCTTCTAGCCAGGGCAGGTGTCTGTGTGTGAAAAGAACAGCAGACTGCCATTTGAATTGAGACAGAGACTGAGAAAGACACAGAGAGCTGAGGCTGGACTCTGTAGGCATCTTACGGTGCTGGAGGTCTGATGTAGGGGCTGTCTGTTGGAGTATTATGCCAAAATTCCCCAACCTTCTAGATGTGTTGGACTTCAAGTCATCCACAGCCATCATAGCCATATGCTCCACCTTTGCACAACCTCTATATCTGTAAATAAATCCAAATATTACAAAACACCAATAAGCCAGTAGTTACCACCTTTCAAAGGGAACCAAACTTAGGTAGGGGCTGCATCCCTGGAACTTCTCACTGGCCAGATGGTGGAAAGCAGCACTGAGCCCTGCCTCTCCCAGATGCATGCATGTCTGATTTGCGGTCCAGCTTGCTTTCTCTGTCTCCACTGTGGAGACAGTAGCATCAAGGGGCCAATGGGCATGATGGATGGAGCTCAGCAGGTGCTGTCTAGTCATCTTGGCATTGATCAGATCAGCTTTTTCCTGTGTCAGAAATAACTCTCTGTGCTCATAACTCTGACATTTTCGAAATAGGCCTCTGACTGAGATGTCCTCCATGGATGAAATGTGTGGCATTTCTGGAATGCATTTGGTGGCCGCTTGTAGCTGAAGGGGAAACCCAAAGTAATGTGAGCAAAGCAAAGTAACCAGGCAAGAAGCTGGGGGGGGGGTTATTTTTTTATTATTAAATTTATTAATCGCCCATCTGGCTGGTCACCCAGCCACTCTGGGCGATGTACAACATACAATAAAACAGTTTAAAACAATAAAATTCTACAATAAAAACATTTCCTAAAATACCCTAACCCACCCCAAATACCTGCCTGAACAACCACATTTTTAATGCACGATGGAAGCTCATTAAAGAGGGGGCATGACGGAGTTCCCTAGGGAGGGAGTTCCACAGAGTGGGGGCCACCACAGAAAAGGCCCTCTCCCTCGTCCCCACCAGTCTAGCTGTCCTGGCTGATGGGACAGACAGAAGGCCATCCGAGGCTGATCTTGTTAAGCAACCTGTCTGGTGCTTCTGGAGGCGCTCCTTAAGATAGGCTGGGCTGGAACCATGTAGGGTTTTAAAGGTCAAAACCAACACCTTGAATTTGGCCCGGAAAACAACTGGTAACCAGTGCAACTCCTTCAGCACTGGAGTGATGTGATCTCGCCGGCGGCTGCCTTTAATCAGGCGAGCTGCCGTGTTCTGTACCAGCTGCAGTTTCCGAACCGTCTTCAAGGGTAACCCCACGTAGAGCGCATTACAGTAGTCTAAACGAGAGGAGACCAGGGCATGTACTACCGATGGGAGCAGATGGTCGGGAAGGAAGGGGCGCAGCCGCCGTATCAGATGGAGTTGATACAGCGCTGTCCGGCTCACAGCTGACACCTGAGCCTCCATGGACAGCTGGGAGTCCAAAATGACCCCCAGGCTGCGGACCTGATCTTTCAAGGGTAGCCGTACCCCATTCAACACCAGGTCAACATCCCCCAGCCTCCTCTTGTCTCCCACCAAAAGTACCTCGGTCTTGTCAGGGTTCAGCTTCAGCTTATTCCTCCCCATCCAGCCACTCACCATCTCCAGACATTTGGACAGGGATTCTACGGCCAACCTTGGTGAAGATTTGAACAAGAGGTAGAGCTGCGTGTCATCCGCATATAAAGGGGTTGAAGAAGGAAGGACACTCTGTACAAAATTAAGAGGTATTAAAGTTATCTAGGAAAGTTCAGATGTTTTTCCCAGTGAACTGTGCCAAATCTGGAGGCTGAATTAATTGACAAAAAGTGTGAAAGATTTTCTCCCCCTTTTAAATTCTGTTTTAGGTGTGAATTTCAGTGAACAGAAACCACTGCACTGCCACCAACACCTTGGTTATTTATAAGCTGCGTGCCTCTCTAAATATAGAGGGGAAGGTTGCAAAATCCAGTCTACTCTGAGGTGGATCTCCTCATTCAATGAAGAAATTCAGTGGAATTCGCTAGGCTGTCAGGTTCAGGGTGTCAGATTAGGAAGTGGGGGTCCCAAATTCACAGGAACATAGCAACCTGCCTTATATTGTGTCATTTAGATCACTATAGTCTACACTGACTTGCTGTGGCTCTCCAGGGTTTCAGATGGGGAGGGGGAGGTGTCTTTCCTAGCTCTACCTGAAGCGCCAGGGATTGAACTTGGTACCTTCTGCATGCAAAGCATACACTGTATCACTGAGCTACAGCCCTTCCCAATCAAATCCCCACTCAGCCATGTGAAGGTCATGGGAACACAGGAAACGGCCTTATACTGATTCAAACCATTGGTCCATCTAGTCCAATATTGTTGACACTGTTTGGCAGCAGCTCCCCCCCCCCCCAGATTTCAAGCAGGAATTTTTCCTGTCCTACCTGGGAGAAGCTGAGATCAAACCTGGGACCTCCTGCATGCAAAGTACATGCTCTACCACTGAGCTACTGGGTGACCTTGGAAGAATCACTATCTCCCAACCTCACCTACTTCACTGAGTTGCTGTGATGATAAGATGCAGGGGAGGAGAAGTTGAACCATGTACACTATCTTGAATCCTGGAAGAAAAGGTGAGAAGTAAATGTAATAACTATGCTCTGCTCTTTGGTATGGACATCAAGTCTCTCCTTGATTTCTTCATTGGGTCTCTTTCCCTGTACTGCTTGATCTTGATGTTTCTCTCTACTGCTTTATCTTTTAGGCCTGCTACCATTTCACTGATTTCCAGCTTCCTTTATTATAAAATAATAGGGATGCCAACTCATCAGTACTGCCCAGAGCAAAACAGCTCCTTGAAATTGAGAATTAAGAGTAGTGGTGGTTCAATGGGACCCTCAAAGATTCATTCTGACAGGCAACAGTTCTGCCATTGATCGGTGCCTGAGGGAATCTTAATGGATGCCGTCACTTGGGGTGAAGGAAGGGTTAGCAAACAGGCAAGGCTGTGTGCTGGCAGAGAGTTGATTGCAAAAGAATGAGAAGAGCTTGGGATCTTGCACAGAATTTTGCATCCCTTCAGCATACATATGCAAAGCAGTCTAAGGGTGAGTTCCTTTTCCCAGGTAATTCAGGGAATTTAGGAGGGGGCCTAGTAAACGAGCAGTACCCCTCACCAAATGACAATTGCAAGTTTTCCCTTGGGGTAATCCATCACAGTCAAACATAGTGGGAAAGTGATGTAATTGTGTTGCCTAGCTCTGTCCTTATCTTTGCTTTTCAATTTTGTTCGGTAAGTATCTAGTCCTTGTGATTACTAAGAAAAGCTTGCAAACATGCCAGCATCGTCAAGTGCTGCGTGAGCAGAATTCAGTTTTCTGAGTGCAATGGCAAATGCTTGGAAAGCACTAGTTGTAGCAATGTGCCAGAAGCAGGATTGTGAGTATGGCAGCAAAAGCATATGGGTAGCACACCCTCAAGGGCAGAGGAAGCCTTAGCATGAGGCAGGAAAAGTGGGTGATATCAATGTCAGTGGAGCAGGAGACAGATCTGATGTCTGGTACAATCCACCAGGAAATTCTTCTGCACACACCGAATTGAAATGAGTGCGGGCTGTGCAGGAGCACTTCCATGCTTATTCATTTCAATGGGGCTTGCACAAGAGAACTTCCCAGCAGACTGAGCCCCAACTTAATGATTGGGAGTAAAAGGTGCCTTGGATTGCTCACCTGAGGTACTCAAATCTTTTGGCTTTCATTGGGCAAGTCACTTTTCCTGGCCACAATTTGCTATCTGCAAATTGGGGATAATAAGTGAGAAGTATAGAGAGAGCTTGTATGAGGCTCAAAAAATAAGGGTTGTCAAGCGCTTTATACTCAAAAGTGCAATGATTTAAATTAAAATGGAGAAAACTTGCTCTGCTTTAGGGGAATCTCATAAAGGAACCATCTGTCTCTCACAAGGAGTACTTCTCAGACATATTTCAAATAAAGCAGTCAATCCATCAAAAATGTGTGTGTGTGATTCTTATTTTAAGTAAAGAAACTGACTGTTTTTTAAGAGATTGAACAATTAATTAAATTTAAATAAATTTACATATTGCAAAACCTCAATCAAGGTACCTCTTCCAGGTTCTGGGATGATGAGGACAGTAACTGTAAAACAACTTTCCATTTTGAGACGTTTTCTAGCTTTAGGGCTCCTTCACACGGAGCTTTTATCTTGCTATTGAGATCACTCAATCACAAACATTTGTGGGCTCTTTAGATGATGCCGTGAACCTCCGAGGCATCTCCTGCATTAAATGCCCTTTGTTCCATTTTTAAATAGATCGCAGATAATGAGCTATCAAATTGCCCCGTTGTGTTCTGCTTGAGTTCCCTCCATGAAAAGAGGAAAGGCGGCAAGAAGAGGAGCGGGATCAATGAAAGATCATGGAATACTCAGATATGGGGAGAAGGAGAAGGAGGGGGAAGGGGAGGGGGAGGGGGAGGGGGAGGGGGAAGGGAAGTGGGTGGAAAAGGGAGTCATTGTGATCCTGCATTTAAAACAGAAACAGAAAGCCTGTTTTAATGCAGGAGTTTAGGCTGGTGTATAGATGCTCTTAGATATAAGAAAGGCTTTCTTTAAGCTTCTTTTCCCACCAAATTGGGAACAGGGAGGATTGGTTTGTTTCAGATAAAGCTGTTCTCAAAGTTTTTGCTTGTTGTCAGCCCTATAGATTATTGGGGGGGGGGTAGAATTTTAATCTACAATGAAAGCAATCTAGTTGTTATTTATTATTTATATAATACCATTAGTGGTAATGTTTAAGACCACCAAACTAATTACAATAAAATATAGTGCCCAGTGCCCTATAGCCGAAGGGTTTGAAATTAAGGCTGTAAATTGTAATCACTTAATCTGTGTGATCACTTATATGGGTTTGTAAGGTCCTTGGGGCAGTGACCTATGTAAGGCACCACACACATTGATACATGGTGTCCTACACAGGTTACTTCCCCAGGGAGCTTGCCATGCATATAACTGATTGCACTGATTAAATATACAACTAACAGCTTTAAAATATGGCACAGGTTCATACAATTTATTGCAATGAGTCAGATGTAAAGGCAGGAGCCTTTTACAAAACATCTGCATGGGGCTTTTTATGTGAGTCTCAAGAGGAGGACGAGGAGGAGGATTTACATTTCTATACTGCCCAATAGCCAAAGCTCCCTGGGCAGTTTAAAAAGATTAAAAACCATTAAAAATACATTATACAAAGTGTAAAACCATTTACATAAAACATATAAACCGACAGCACACAGAGAGACACAACATATATCTAAAAGCCATTTTAAACGATCAACCATAAGACAAATCCAGGACCTGATTAAAACCCATCCTATGCTGCCGAATGCCTGTGAGAAGAGAAAGGTCTTAAACTGGTGCTGAAAAGATAACAATGTTGGCTCCAGGCGGGCCTCGTCAGGGAGATCATTCCATAATGCAGAACAGGCCTAGAGCTTCTCTGAAACCAGCTTCTCTAGTTTTAGTACTAGTGTACAAAGCCCTAAACAACTTGGGGCCAGGATACCTGAGAGAGCGCCTTCTCCCTTACCAACCTGCCCGGTCACTAAAATCATCGGAGGGCTTGCTCCTGGTGGTTCCACATGGACCTATGGCCCGAGTGGAGTACACCGGGAGAAGAGCCTTCAGTGTGGTGGCCCCTCTCTTTGAAATTCCCTGCCCTTGGAGGTCAAGCAGGCACCAGCACTGTGCTGTTTCTGGCACCTCCTAAAAACAGCACTGTTCCAGGAGGCCTTCCTTAATTGACCAGTCATGTTTTTTATTGGTATTCTGATTGTTTGTTTTTAAATAGCATAACTTTAATCTGGTGTTTTAAACTTTTTATCCTTTTACTGTTTTATCTCTTGTGTTCACCGCTCCAAAATATGTTCTAGATATGGAGCAGTATATAAAGATTGTAAATAAATAAATAATGGGGGGCACCACTGAAAAGGCCCTCTCCCTTTGTTAACACCTTCCGATCCTCCCTCAGATTCAATCCATTGGATCCCTGCAGCAATGAGGCTGATGTCATTTGCCCACAGTCTAAATCAGGAATGTTGAACCTCTTTTAGCCTGAGGGCCAAATTCCATTTCAGAGAAGCTCTAGGCATGTTCTGGCATTCAAATGGGTAGAGGGGTGATGCCAGGCACACTGGCTACACTCCTATGTCTCCTGATAAGGCAGCTTCCACGGTTGTGCAAGAAGTTCTATTCATGTTCAACCAAACATGAGCAGAACTCCGGTTCTGACCTTGCCAATTCAACATGGCAAAGGCTGAATGAATGGGGCAGGCCATGCCTGGAGATGTAGGGGTCGGGGCCAACATGCACACCCCTTGCCTCTACCCACTTTAATCCCTCACTTGTTCAGGTGAATGCCTGGATGGGGCCTTTCTGGGGCCATGTTCCAGTGGTAGGAAGAGCTGAACGCTGAGGAGGCAGGGCCAAATACTAAAAATACCAGACCATTTTAGCATAAAGCTCTCCCTGCCAGTAACTAAGCCCTAGGGGAGGCATTTCAACCTTTTAGAATGGGGAAGAAAACTGCACAAAAGCAGGGAAACCACCAAGCGATTGGTGGTCAGGAGGAAGCGGTGTCAGGGCTGGCTCCCTTGCAACTTACGCAACTAGATATGCATTAAAAAATTCAGCACAATGTTTTATTGCAGCCTAGCACAAGCACCAACACCTCGCCAGAGTCCATGGGCCAAAGTCTTTAGTATGCCTGAGTCCAATAAATTCAAGAGGTAATCCAAACAGAAGCCAAAAGCAGGATCTTAAAGTCTAGCATTAGAGTCTAAGGCAGAGTCCCAAACATGGGATTCAAGGCATGATATAGTGCAGGGGTCCATGCAAAGGAGTGTCCGGTACCAGCGACATTATTATACTCACAAATTGATTTTGCCTCTGTGCTAGCTTTTATGTAGGGGTGAAGCAACTAGAGATCCACACTCATCAATTTTACTGGGAAATTTAGCCTGGGCCCCATCTACACAGACCTCTTACTCTGGGGTGGCTGTGAGTCAAGGTCCCTTGGGATAGATGATGAAGTCCCCACTTCGTAGCCATCTGTGGTTTTCTCCTGGAAACTGCAGATTTCCGAGGTGGCGTTTTGCTGCGATTTGGGGGGTTTGCTGTGGGTTTCCCAACGGTTGCAGGCCATCTGTCCCTTCCCCAAACCAAGTTCACATTTTGCAGTGGGTGTGTTGTAGGAGTGCGTAGAGCTTGCATCGCTCTGTGGTTCCCCTTTACTCCCCCACATCCCTTCGCAGCTGTGCAGTTACAGAGGCACAAAGAGGCATTTTCAGTTCTTTAATCACACTTTCGCACATTTTTGCAGCTTCGTATCTTCACAATGGTTGCTTTTGCGCTCAGTGCCTGAGGCCGGGGGGGTCTTGGGGGAGGACCAACTTCGCTCTAGCCACTATTTCAGAGTGATGTGTAGGTACGTACCACTCACACTTGTGCATGCGAACCATCACAAGAGTCTCAGGCTGGGGAACTGACAAACAGATGGCGTGGAAATGAAGGAGTACAAAACACCCACTTTTTTCCTAATGAGGGACGGAAAGTCACAACAGAACCTCTAAAATACAAAACAGCCACTGAAGTGTTACACCCCAATGCTCACAGGACTGCACAGCTGCACATTACAGTATAATGGCAAAACAAAAAAAAAAAGCACCCGGCGGAGAGTCTGTTAGGGAAGCCCGCAGTAAATCGTGAGTGTATCCCAGCAGAAGCTAATTCGAAGCTGAAATGCTGCACAGCTGCGACAGAGTGAAAGAGGTGCCTCGTAGATGGGGCCCTGGAGAAGTGCACTTGGTTGAGCTGGTTGCCTCTCTTGCCTCTTCAATCAGCGCCATTCCCTAGGAGATAACCTTGGGCATGCCCCTTCTATGACTGAATCTGCCTTCTGCTCACTTATCAAGATATGTTCTTCCGCTTTTCTTCCAGTGGTTAAGTCTGGTGGTCTTTGGGCAGGAGCAGGTTCCTCCCGTAGCCTGCAATCTACTGTGAAACCAGGGAGAGACGAATTCCCAGCACCCTACCATTCCGGAGGTATTCGCATTCGGCCCCCCGAAATTGGCGGTGAAATTCTCCACCACCACCCCGCCACCCCCCAGGATGGGACTTACCTCCCTCGAATGTCTCTCTCGGCAGCGGGTCCTGGCGGCAGTTCGGCGGCGGTTCAGCGGGGGCAGGGGCGGCGGCCGGTCTTCCGACCGGCTGCCACCGCCGCCATTACAAAGTGAATGTTAAAACACACACACACACACACATGTGATAGGCTACGTAACGATTTACATAGCCTATCACAGCTAGCTTTCCAAAGTCAGCCGTGATAGGCTACGTAAATCGTTATGTAGCCTATCACGTGTGTGTGTTGTTGGTTTTTTACATTCACTTTTTTATTTCGCGGCTGGGGAGACGGGGCGCTTCTCCCCGGCCTGAATTTCGGCCAGGCGAGGCGGGGCGCCTCCCCCCCCAGCCTGAATTTCGGCCGGGCGAGGCGGGGCGCCTCCCCCCCCCCGGCCTGAACTTCGGGGGGAGAACCGAAGCACCTCCCCCCCACCGTGAAGCAAGCTGCAGGACCAGGTAAGTGACTTTCGTACATCCCTAATCTTGACGGACCCTTAAATCATCTTCTTCTAAATCATCTCATTTATTATATTTCTTCTTCTTCTTAAGGTGCCATCTCCTATCGGAGGCTAGCTATCATTACAGCTATTTTCGTTTTTGACGCCGCTGCTCTGAATAGTTGTATTGAACTACAGCTGAACCATTCCCTTATATTCTTTAACCATGTTGTTCATCTTCTTCCTATTAATCCTTTTCCTTCCATTTTCCCTTGTATAATGAGTTGGGGTATGGTGTATTTTTTGCTTTGAATAATATGACCAAGGTATTTGTAACTTTCTTCTCTTGATGGTCTTTACCAATTATGTTTGTTTGCTTACTCTGCATTGTACGTTCCCATTTGTTACTCGATCAGTCCACGTTATTTTCAGCATGTGTCTGTATAATCCACATTTCAAAGGATTCAGTTTTCCTCAGATTGTTCTTCTTGACTGTCCAAACCTTCACTCTGTAAAATATTGACAACACGTAGCATCTTACCATCTAAATCCTTACTGTGAGATTAAGGTGCTGATTACATAACAATTGTTTCATTTTAACAAAAACTGTTTTTGCCATCTCCACTCTTGTATTTATCTCTTGTGTTTGTTCATTTCTTTCACTGAGCCTTGTTCCTAGGTATTTGTATTTTGTGACTCGTTCAATTGACATATTATTTATCTTAATATAAAATGCACTAAAAGGATTTTTGCTTATCACCATATATTTTGTTGTCTTGATATTCATTTTAAGACCATACTTAAAATGTCATTACTTACTTTATTAATTTGATCTAGTAATTTTGTAAATCAGATATATTGTCTGTCATTACTACGGTGTCATCAGCAAATCAAACTGCATTAATTATTTTTCCAGTGATGTTTATGCCAGCTGTTTGTTCAACAAGTGCTTCATTAAATATAGCTTCAGGATATAAATTGAGCAGCATAGGTGATAGGACACAACCTTGTCTTACTCCTCTTTGGATTTGAATTTCTTCAGATAACTCTCCATGTACAAACTGAGGCTGTTTGGTTCCAATACAAATTTTCTATAATCCGGATTGCCTGACTATTGATATTGGTTTTTCTCAGTATGTCTATCAATCACTCGTGACAAACTTTATCAAAGTTTATCAAATGCCTTCTCATAATCAATAAATCCCACTTATATGTCTTTATTCATATCAAGACATCTTTGAATTAAGATGTTAACTCCAAAGAAAGCTTCTCTTTTTCCCATCCCACTTCTAAATCCAAACTGTGTTTTACTTATAAACAATTCTAATTTCTTATACATTCAATTGTGAATAATTGTGAGAAATATTTTTAATGCATGGCACATAAGGCTGTTTCATATTCAGAGCATTCTTTAACGTTGTCTTTTTTGGGCAATACTAAGAATGTGGATTTAAGCCATTCTCTTGGTATGATACCAGTTTTATAGATAGTATTATATAAATGTACCAAGAGTTGTATTTCATCCCCTTCAATTAACTTGGGTATTTCAATTGGTATCCCATCAGGGCCGACAGCCTTTGTTTTTCCTTTGTATTCCTTGTGGCATATTCTACCTCCTCACACATAATATCAAGTCCATGTCTACCTCCATCCTCTTTATTCAACTCTGGTCTCATATCATCAAATAATTCCTTAATGTATTCTTCCCATCTCTTTAGTTTTTGTTATAATTCTACTATAATTGTTCCATGTTTGTCTTTTAGTAAACTGGACTGTTTCTTTTTCCCTACAGCTGTCACTTCCTTCACTTTTTTATGTAACCCAAATGTGTCATGCTTGCTTTCTAGTTCTTCAATTTCTTTACATCTGTCTACCATAAATTTCTCTTTCACTTCTATTATCATATACTTTATTATTTTACATCTATCATTATATTTTATCATGTCACATCCCTTATATTTTTCTCTTTCTTCCATCAAGGTCAGGATCTCAGAGGTCATCCACTTTTGCTTTCCTTTAAATCTATTATTTTTTAACTTGGTCTTACTTGCTTTCAGTATAGCTTCTTTTATTTCATTCCACCTTTCATTGCCATTTAAGTGGGTTTCATTGTTGCTCTTAATATTTTGTAAATTCTCCTTTATTTTTCTCTTCACCTCTTCTTTTATTTCAGTATTTCTAAGCATATCGATATTTAAGCTTTGTGTTGTTATTTTATTTCTTAATTTATTTAATCTTATATTAAAACTGCAACAAGTGGTTTGTGATCTGATTTTACATCAGTACCTGGATATGTTTTTACTGACTTGTTGGCATTTCTATATCTTTTATTAATGATGATAAAATCAATTTGATTTCTAATGATAAAATCAATTTGATATTCTCTTTTGTATGTTTAGGTGATGTCCATGTATATAGTCTTCTTTTTGGAAGTTTAAACCATGTATTTGTTATAACCAGATCCTTCATTTGACAAAACTCTATCAGCTTTTCCTCTCTAGCATTTTTATTACCTAACCCGTATGCTCCAACATACTCGCCGACTTTTCCTTCTCCTGCTTTTGCATTGAAATCTCCTAAAATTATAGTGATGTCATGTTTCTTAGTTATTTTAAGAACCCTATAGCTGGGCAGTTCACAAAAATAAAACCATTAAAAAAGCATTATACAAAGTGCAAAAGCCACAAGAACATATAAATAGATAGCACATACACAGAATGTATATCTTAAAAAATTCAGACTCTTCCTCTGAGACTGCAGCATCAGGCCCAGGCATAGCAAGGGGGTGGAGCCGGGGGAGTAGTGCATGGCAATTTGGGGGACCCTGGAGGGCCAGTCTGAGATCTCAGGTGGGCCATATTTGGCCCCCAAGCCTAGGGTTCTGTTGTTGTTGTTCAGTCGTTCAGTCGTATCTGACTCTTCGTGACCCCATGGACCATAGCACGCCAGGCCTTCCTGTCCTGCGCTCTCTCCCGGAGCGTGCTCAAGTTCATATTCATTGCATCGGTGATGCTATCTAGCCATCTCATCCTCTGCCGTCCCCTTCCCCTTTTGCGTTCAGTCTTTCCCAGCATCAGGGTCTTTTCCAGGGAGTTTTCTCTTCGCATTAGGTGGCCAAAATATTTGAGCTTCAGCTTCAGTATCTGTCCTTCCAATGAGCACTCAGGGTTGATTTCCTTTAGGATTGACTGATTGGACCTCCTTGTAGTCCTGGGGCCTTGTAAGAGTCTTCTCCAGCACCACAGTTCGAAAGCATCAATTCTTCGGCGCTCAGCCTTCCTTATAGTCCAGCTCTCACAGCCATACGTTACTACTGGGAAAACCATAGCTTTGATTATGCGGACCTTTGTCAGCAAGGTGATGTCTCTGCTTCTTACTATGCTGTCTAGGTTTGCCATAGCTTTCCTCCCAAGGAGCAAGCGTCTTTTAATTTCATGGCTACACTCACCGTCTGCGGTGATCTTGGAGCCCAAGAAAGTAAAATCTGTCACTGCTTCCATTTCTTCCGCTTCCATATGCCAGGAAGTGATGGGGCCAGCTGCCATGATCTTAGTTTTTTTAATGTTGAGTTTCAAACCAGCTTTTGCACTCTCCTCTTTCACCCTCAACAAGAGGCTCTTTAGATCCTCTTCGCTTTCTGCCATTAGGGTGGTATCGTCTGCTATCGGAGGTTGTTGATAATTCTCCCAGCAATCTTAATTCCGACCTGTGATTCATCCAACCAGGCGTTTCTCAGGATGTACCCTGCATATAAGTTAAATAAGCAGGGTGACAATATGCAGCCTTGTCGTACTCCTTTCCCAATTTTGAACCAATCAGTTGTTCCATGTCTGGTTCTTACTGTTGCTTCTTGACCCTCGTACAGGTTTCTCAGGAGACAGGTAAGGTGGTCTGGTACCCCCATCTCTTTCAGAATTTGCCACAGTTTGTTGTGATCCACACAATCAAAGGCTTTAGCATTGTCAATGAAGCAGAAATAGACATTTTTCTGGAATTCTCTTGCTTTCTCCATGATCCAGCAAACATTGGCAATTTGATCTCTAGTTCCTCTGCCTCTTCGAACCCCAGCTTGTACTTCCAGTAGTTCTCGGTTCGCATACTGCTGAAGCCTAGCTTGTAGGATTTTGAGCATCACCTTGCTGGCATGTGAAATGAGTGCAATTGTGTGGTAGTTTGAACACTCTTTGGCGTTGCCCTTCTTTGGAATTGGAATGTAAACTGACCTTTTCCAGTCTTGTGGCCATTGTTGAGTGTTCCAAATTTGTTGGCATATTGAGTGCAGCACTTTAACAGCATCATCTTTTAGGATTTTAAATAGCTCAGCTGGAAGACTGTCATCTCCGCTAGCTTTGTTGTTACTAATGCTTCCTAAGGCCCACTTGACTTCATTCTCTAGGATGTCCGGCTCAAGTTCAGTGACCGCACTATCATGGCTATGAGGGACATTCAGATCTTTCCTGTATAGTTCTTCTGTGTATTCTTTCCACCTCTTCTTAATCTCATCTGCTTCTGTTAGGTCCCTGCCTCCTTTGTCCTTTATCATGCCCATCTTTGCACAGAATGTTACCTTTAGCTCTCCGATTTTCTTGAAGAGATCTTTAGTCTTTCCCATTCTGTTGTTTTCCTCGATTTCTTTGCATTGTTCATTTAAGAAGGCCTTCTTGTCTCTCCTTGCTATTCTCTGGAACTCTGCATTCCGTTGTATATATCTTCCCCTTTCTCCCTTGCTTTTCGCTTCCTTTCTTTCCTCAGCTACTTGTAAAGCCTCATCAGACAGCCACTTGGCTTTCTTGCATTTCTTTTTCTTTGGGATGGATTGAGTTGCTGCCTCCTGAACAATGTTATGGACCTCCGTCCATAGTTCCTCAGGCACTCTGTCTATCAGGTCTAATCCCTGAAACCTATTCCTCACCTCCACTGTATATTCATAAGGGATATGATTGAGGTCATACCGGAATGGTTTAGTGGTTTTCCCTACGTTCTTCAATTTAAGCTGAAATGTTGCAAGAAGCAGCTCATGATCTGAGCCACAGTCAGCTCCAGGTCTTGTTTTGACTGACTGTATAGAGCTTCTCCATCTTTGGATGCAAAGGACATAACCAATCTGATTTCGATATTGACCATCTGGTGATGTCCATGTGTAGAGTTGTCTCTTGTGCTGTTGGAAAAGAGTGTTTGCTATGATCAGCGTGTTCTCTTGGCAAAACTCTATTAGCCTTTGTCCTGCTTCATTTTGTACACCAAGGCCATGCCTGCCTGTTATCCCGGTGATTTCTTGACTTCCTACTTTAGCATTCCAATCCCCCATGATGAAGGGGACATCTTTTTTTGGTGTTAGTTCTAGAATGTGTTGTAGGTCTTCATAGAACCGATCAACCTCAGCTTCTTCGGCCTCAGTGGTTGGGGCATAGACTTGAATTACTGTGATGTTGAATGGTTTGCCTTGGATTCATACTGAAATCATTCTATCGTTTCTGAGATTGTACCCCAGTACTGCTTTTCCCACCCTTTTGGTGACTATGAGTGCTACTCCATTTCTTCTAAGGGATTCTTGCCCACAGTAGTAGATATGATGGTCACCTGAATTAAATTCACCCATGCTTGTCCATTTTAGTTCACTGATTCCCAAGATGTCGATGTTCAATCTTGCCATCTCATGTTTGACCACCTCCAGCTTACCTTGATTCATTGACCTTACATTCCAGGTTTCTAAACAATATTGTTCTTTACAACATCAAACTTTCTTTTCACCACCAGACACATCCACAGCTGAGTGTCCTTTTGGCTTTGGCCCTGTACCCCTGGTCTAAATGGTGCACCAGGGGAATAGGAGGATATCACCAATGACTGAATGAGGGAGGAATCATGTATGAAGAGTAAATTCATAATGAATAATTGACTATGGTGATTAGTCATCATAGCTAAATAGAACCTCCATATAGAGGGGCAGTATGCATCCACATTGTTTAATATAAGCCCCTTTGAGGCCAATTGGCAATAAAGCAGGGAATAAATATTATAAACTAATACTAGCTGGTACAGGGCAAAAAAAATCATGGGATCACCATAACCTTCATGCCCTACTTGAAACATTCATCCTGGATGCTGGTGTCACTGTCCCTTTTACTCTGATCCACCATGACAGTGCTGCCATTCTTTTATAAGAAATTTTGCAGGAAACCTCATGCAGGAAACCCCTTTTAGCAGTTACTGGTGCCTACACCACAGCTTTGCACTAAAGGCCAGGCAGCAAGCATGGAAATGTCCCATGAGTAGAATTGCCATTTGATTTCCAAAGGGAACTGAAAGACACTACTTGGTCCTGAATGTAAATGTAACCATTTACCCATAATAAATGAAGTAGCCTATAATAGTTGGGTGGCCCAAATAGATACTTATTAGAGGTTCACTGTATGTTGTTATTGAACAAAAATGTACCCACTGGGCATCTTTCTTTGTTAATTTAGAAGAAAAATCAATGAGGAGAGGAGCTAACAGAAATGGCTATGTGACCTGATCAGACCACTAAATTTATCCCTGTAGGTATCCTGGCCTACATCACTGAAGAAGCAGCCATAAAAACTTCCCAACCGTTATTACTGGGAGTTGTTGAGCAGAAGAGAGATACATATATCTATGGGTTCTTCTTTGGCTTAATAAGACTGGGATGTAGTGTCTGCTGTCGACAGCGTGTGTGTGTGTGTGTGTGAGAGAGAGAGAGAGAGAGAGAAAGAGAGAGAGAGGGGGGAGAGAGAGAGAGAGAGAATCAGCCCATCGGCACACCTTTATGGGGCTTTTCAGATGTTGGTAAATCTCTCTTGCCTTATTTACTTTCGGCTCGCTTAAAAACATCTATCACTTTATCGATAACAGCACAGGAGGAAAAAAAAAGACAGAGGCCAGGCTATCAAATGAGAATGTAATTCTGGATCAACTCGGGAACTGAACGATGGTTATTTGTTTGTCCCTGACACTGTGATTAGACTAGCAGGAGAGAAACTTGGCTTCTCTGCCCTGGCTTCCCTCACAAAGACAGAATGGGAAAACAGGAGGAGGGATGGTGTGTTTCCACATCCCAGTCAGGTTCTTGCACTCTGTCTGTCTTCTGGAGGCTTGAAGTCCTATGATATGGAAGAGACACAGAGCACACAAACGAGAGCCAAAAGAATTTTAGGTTATTCTACTTTAAAGGGGCATTCTACATTAGAACTTTAAACTGGTTTCAAACCTGTTTTTAGAGATTACGGCTACCAAATACAGGAATTCTGGGAATTGTAGCTCTAGGAAGAGGGGCTGCTTGGGCAGAGGACAGGGGTCTCTAGCAAAGAATTCTCAGTACCCTCATGCAACTGCAGGATCCCTTTAGATAAACCGGTTTGAAACCAGTTTAAAGTTGTAATGTAGATTGCCCCTTTATTTTAGAATGTTTATAGACAGCTTTCTCAAGACTGCTTACAAAATTCATAAAACATCAATAATATGCACTAAAATCCAATTTAGAACTTAACATCTGATCAAAACCAAACAGTGGGACTAAAACCAACCAAATGCAAACATTAAAATGCAATCACTTGCCATCAAGCAGGCCCATAAAGCAAACCCTTAGGGACAAGGCCACTGAGAATAAATGAAAAGAATGTGAGTGGGCACCATGAAAGAACTCATACTAATCACACATACATCACCAGGAACTCTTATGGCACCCAGGTTTGAAGATAATCACATATACAATACTCTTAATGTGAAAACATTTATCATCCTCCATGTCGATACTGCAACAGAGATTATTAGTATTCCCTTAACTTAAGCATTTTTCTCACAAAGGTGTCATTCCTTTATAGGCAAACACTAAAGAAGAAGAAGAAGAAGAAGAAGAAGAAGAAGAAGAAGAAGAAGAAGAAGAAGAAGAAGAAGAAGCAGCAGCAGCAGCAGCAGCAACAGCCTTGTAGGGTGCCTTAGGGCACAATCCTATCTAGATAGGCGCCTGCATCCAGACTCGGAGGTGACCGCCTATCCAAAGCAGGGCAGGAGAAGCATGGAGGGGATTGTCCCCTCTGCACTCCTCCTGCCCTGCATTTTTGGCTAGACAGCTGATTGCAGCTGTCTAGCCGCAGGAGGACAGAGCGGGGACGGAGTCTGCTGTATGACACATTGGATGTGTCGTACAGGCAGCTTCGATCTCCCTGCCCTGGAACGCCCCCAGCCATGCCCCTTTCTGGCCCCTCTGCACTCCTCTTGTGAGTGCGGAGGACAGGGCTATTCCGCGCTGCCTCGGAGGCAGTGCAGAAGTGGGGGAGGTTGGTTCCTGGAAAACAGCATATCCTATGGCCGTCTAGTCACTGTCTAGCAGCCATAGGATTGCTCCCTTAAAGACTTAACAGATTTATTGTGGTGTAGGCTTTTCATGGCCTACTTCAGATGCATGAAGTGTTGTTCTCAGTTGGCAGATATATAAATACACATGGTATGAAGGGGGGGATGTAAACAGTGGGGCCAACAGGCTACAAAATGCAAGAGGTCCAGTCTGTGACATTTCTATGCAAAGGTTAAATGTCTGTCAGATCATCACAGTGTCCATTCACAGTAGTCGTTGGCAATAACATAGTCATCAAAGCTTTGCCATGCTAATTAAAACACTGGAGTGTGAGCTGGCTTTCAACAGAAGCCAAAATGAATACAATCAAATCATATGTGAAGAACCCAGGCTGTACCCAAGGGCTGGCCTGAGGCATTTTGCAGTCTGAGGTAAAGGACAAAATGGCAAGCCTGCCCCCATTCCATGTACAGAAGCCTACTAGACTAGAAGGTGAATCAAGGCCATGCTGCCTCAGAATTATGGGAGTTGTAGTCCAACACAACTCAAGGGCACCAGGTTTGGGAAGATTTTCATGTAGTTTATTTTTTGCAATTGATACTCAGCCCCAAACTCAATGAGCTCTGCACTGCCCAACCAGATTCCACTCTATGTGGCAGTTTCTGCCCTATCTCAGCCTCTTTTCTAGTTAGGGTGGCCATGTGTCCTGTTTTTAGGGATGTCAGATAATTTTGCCATGAATCTCAGGGAGGCCGAATGCCAGCGTATTCAGCCCCCCGAAATTGGTGGCGAAATGGTCTGCCCCCCCGCCCCGCCCCCCGGGACAGGACTTACCTTGGGCGAATCCTCCTGGAGGCGGCGGAGAGGACTAAGAAGTCCTCTCTATGGCCATCCTAGGCATAAATTTCTTGCCATCGTTCTCCAATGCCTCTCAAATAGACTGCCCTTAGAACAGATATGTGTTCTTCTTTCTGTCACTGATGCTTTTACCACTGCCCAGGTAGCAAAATTTGCCTTGGCAGCAAGGAAAATTCGTGCCAAAGCCCAAACAGCCTAGTGGGGATGATTCTGCTGGATGTGTGAATGTATGTATATACAAATATGTGACTGTACTATAGTGTTTTTTCCCCCCTTTTAATGTACATAGTGGTGGCCTATGGCTTTAAGCAATAAAGTATATATCTATCTATCTATTCTCTAAATGTTATGCAAATCACTGTCCTCTTTCGTCCTCTTTTCTGTTCATGCATTTCTTCTTTTTTGGCGAGTCATAAGTGACCACCCTCTTTCTAGTTCTGCTGCCCAGTGGGTGGTGGATGGCAGTATTTCTGAAATCATAAACTGGCCAACCGCCCTGTGGTTTGTCAGTCAGGAACCCGTCACAACTTTGTTTTCTCTCCATACTCAGAAGGCTCAGGCTCAAGTGGCCCAGTTCCTTCCAGTGTCAAATCTTCTTCAGCTGCTGCTGCTGGCAGTGATATAGCATTAGCACCATTTTCTCTGAAAAGCATGTTGCTGTATCTTTTAATCTCTACCCTTGTATTGTGTTTTGTTTTTCATCCCATCTAAACTGCAACTGCAACCTTCTTAAGGCATGATTGTTTCCTTACCTCATCTTATGATAGTGTGTGTGTATATATATATATATATATACACATATACATATACATATATATACACACACACACACACACACACACCTCATAAGCTGTGTTATGAATATATCTATTGGGACAGTAATAAGGGCTTGGATGCATTTTTTTTCACAGCGTGTACTAGGACAATCTAATTTTCTCCCTTAGTTAATAACTGACACTGCCTACAGAGTTCTCCCTTGTGAGCTGCTGCTTGAAATCTTCGCTCAATACTTTGTTTGCCTTTCTCAAGAATGTGTGTCATGTTGTCTTGTTCCTTTATTATGGACTTCCCCTCACCCACCCTGCCTTGCAAACGATTAATGAAAAGAGGAAAGAGAGACCCAGAACGCTTGACAAAAGAAATGACAGCTCTCCCTCATGGCATCCCACCCACTGGTGCCATACAGGCCTTCATTGTTGTCAACATGTAACTGTGCTGGAGTGTGCTTGAGACCAGTCTTTGGCCTACAGCTCCTGCCTGTGGAAGAAAGACGGAGGCTTGCCGAGAGCAATGCAGAATGATTGATTTTTCTTTTTTTAATGCCTGTGGTTCTGTAATAATGCGTAGGTAATAACTACAAGGGGAAGGAGGAGGGACAGAAAAGCAATTAGCAGGGCGCAGTAAAGCGACTGAATGTGGAGGGATGAGATAGCCTGACGAAGGGTGTGGTAGTGATTGAAAGCTCTGACTGCATCACAAAAGCAGAAGGGTACCCAGCTGTTGGGAGAGGGCATTAATGGCCAAGGTGACTCGTGACAATGATTACCTTTAAACAAAAATGTTTAAGGCACATAATGAAAATGCTGATGACCCAATCCCGGAGGACAAAGTTTTATTTTTGTGAATTCTCTGCAGGAAATGCGACTCTTTGGACGGACTTTTGAGCCAGGGTGCCTTTCAGATGTTGGACATCGACAGACAGGTCTGGCTATTGGGCAGTATGGAAATGATATAAATAAATAAATAATTATGGACGGGTGCACATTACTTTACCTACCTCATGGCGTTGTTGTGAGGATTTGTTGTTGTTGTTCAGTCGTTCAGTCGTGTCCGACTCTTTGTGACCCCAAGGACCATAGCACGCCAGGCCTTCCTGTCCTGCGCTCTCTCCCGGAGCATGCTCAAGTTCATATTCATTGCATCGGTGATGCTATCTAGCCATCTCATCCTCTGCCGTCCCCTTCTCCTTTTGCCTTCAGTCTTTCCTAGCATCAGGATCTTTTCCAGAGAGTTTTCTCTTCGCATTAGGTGGCCAAAATATTTGAGCTTCACCTTCAGTATCTGTCCTTCCAATGAGCACTCAGGGTTGATTTCCTTTAGGATTGACTGATTGGACCTCCTTGCAGTCCAGGGAACTCGTAAGAGACTTCTCCAGCACCACAGTTCGAAAGCATCAATTCTTCGGCGCTCAGCCTTCCTTATAGTCCAGCTCTCACAGCCATACATTACTACTGGGAAAACCATAGCTTTGATTAGACGGACCTTTGTTGGCAAGGTGATGTCTCTGCTTCTTACTATGCTGTCTAGGTTTGCCATAGCTTTCCTCCCAAGGAGCAAGCGTCTTTTAATTTCATGGCTACACTCACCGTCTGCGGTGATCTTGGAGCCCAAGAAAGTAAAATCTGTCACTGCTTCCATTTCTTCCCCTTCTATATGCCAGGAAGTGATGGGGACAGCTGCCATGATCTTAGTTTTCTTAATGTTGAGTTTCAAACCAACTTTTGCACTCTCCTCTTTCACCCTCAACAAGAGGCTCTTTAGATCCTCTTCACTTTCTGCCATTAGGGTGGTATCGTCTGCATATCGGAGGTTGTTGATAATTCTCCCAGCAATCTTAATTCCGACCTGTGATTCATCCAACGAGGCATTTCTCATGATGTACTATGCATATAAGTTAAATAAGCAGGGTGACAATATGTAGCCTTGTCATACTCCTTTCCCAATTTTGAACCACTCGGTTGTTCCATGTCTGGTTCTTACTGTTGCTTCTTGACCCTCGTACAGGTTTCTCAGGAGACAGGTAAGGTGGTCTGGTACCCCCATCTCTTTCAGAATTTGCCACAGTTTGTTGTGATCCACACAATCAAAGGCTTTAGCATTGTCAATGAAGCAGAAATAGACATTTTTCTGGAATTCTCTTGCTTTCTCCATGATCCAGCAAACGTTGGCAATCTGATCTCTAGTTCCTTCTGCCTCTTCGAAACCCAGCTTGTACTTCCGGTAGTTCTTGGTTCGCATACTGCTGAAGCCTAGCTTGTAGGATTTTGAGCATAACCTTGCTGGCATGTGAAATGAGCACAATTGTGCACTAGTTTGAACACTCTTTGGCATTGCCCTTCTTTGGAATTGGAATGTAAACTGACCTTTTCCAGTCTTACGGCCATTGTTGAGTGTTCCAAATTTGTTGGCATATTGAATGCAGCACTTTAACAGCATCATCTTTTAGGATTTTAAATAGCTCAGCTGGAAGACTGTCATCTCCGCTAGCTTTGTTGTTACTAATGCTTCCTAAGGCCCACTTGACTTCACTCTCTAGGATGTCCGGCTCAAGTTCAGTGACCGCACTATCATGGCTATGAGGGACATTCAGATCTTTCCTGTATAGTTCTTCTGTGTATTCTTTCCACCTCTTCTTAATCTCATCTGCTTCTGTTAGGTCCCTGCCTTCTTTGTCCTTTATCATGCCTGTCTTGGCACAAAACGTTCCCTTGAGATCTCCGATTTTCTTGAAGAGATCTTTAGTCTTTCCCATTCTGTTGTTTTCCTCGATTTCTTTGCATTGTTCATTTAAGAAGGCCTTCTTGTCTCTCCTTGCTATTTTCTGGAACTCTGCATTCCGTTGTATATATCTTCCCCTTTCTCCCTTGCTTTTCGCTTCCCTTCTTTCCTCAGCTACTTGTAAAGCCTCATCAGACAGCCACTTGGCTTTCTTGCATTTCTTTTTCTTTGGGATGGATTTCGTTGCTGCCTCCTGAACAATGTTACGGACCTCCGTCCATAGTTCCTCAGGCACTCTGTCTATCAGGTCTAATCCCTGAAATCTATTCCTCACCTCCACTGTATATTCATAAGGGATATGATTGAGGTCATACCGGAATGGTTTAGTGGTTTTCCCTACGTTCTTCAATTTAAGCTGAAATGTTGCAAGAAGCAGCTCATGATCTGAGCCACAGTCAGCTCCAGGTCTTGTTTTGACTGACTGTATAGAGCTTCTCCATCTTTGGATGCAAAGGACATAACCAGTCTGATTTCTATATTGACCATCTGGTATTGTCCATGTGTAGAGTCGCCTCTTGTGCTGTTGGAAAAGAGTGTTTGCTATGATCAGCGTGTTCCCTTGGCAAAACTCTATTAGCTTTTGTCCTGCTTCATTTTGTACACCAAGGCCATGCCTGCCTGTTATCCCGGTGATTTCTTGACTTCCTACTTTAGCATTCCAATCCCCTATGATGAAGAGGACATCTTTTTTGGGTGTTAGTTCTAGAATGTGTTGTAGGTCTTCATAGAACCGATCAACCTCAGCTTCTTCGGCATCAGTGGTTGGGGCATAGACTTGAATTACTGTGATGTTGAATGGTTTGCCTTGGATTCGTACTGAGATCATTCTATCATTTTTGAGATTGTACCCCAGTACTGCTTTTCCCACCCTTTTGGTGACTATGAGTGCTACTCCATTTCTTCTAAGGGATTCTTGCCCACAATAGTAGATATGATGGTCACCTGAATTAAATTTGCCCATGCCTGTCCATTTTAGTTTGCTGATTCCCAAGTTGTCGATGTTCAATCTTGCCATCTCATGCTTGACCACCTCCAGCTTACCTTGATTCATTGATCTGACATTCCAGGTTCCTAAACAATATTGTTCTTTACAGCATTGGATTTTCTTTTCACCACCAGACACATCCACAGCTGAGTGTCCTTTCAGCTTTGGCCCAGCCGCTTCATTCTTTCTGGCGCTACTTGGAAATACCCTCTGCTCTTCCCCAGTAGTATATTGGACACCTTCTGACCTGAGGGTCTCATCTTCCAATGTCATATCTTTTAGCCTTGTGATACATTCCATGGGGTTTTCTTGGCAAGAATACTAGAGTGGTTTGCCATTTCCTTCTCCAGTGGACCACATTTTGTCAGAACTCTCTGCCATGACCTGTCCATCTTGGGTGGCCCTGCACGGCATAGCTTATGGCTTTACTGAGTTACGCAAGCCCCTTCGTCACAACAAGGCAGTGATCCATAAAGGGGTTGTGAGGATTAAACAGATGGAAAGAGAAGAGAACCATATACCCTGCAGAGGGGAAAAGAAGAGAACCCTAAATAAATAAAAATGCCACCTCTAACACAAGTGTTCACCCAGTGAACTTTGCACCCAAGTGGGGCTTTGAACCTAGTAGTCCTAGCCCAGTGCACTAACCACATCACCACATTGGCATATGTCTGTGGTGTTTGACCCGCGATAGCTCATTCACCCATGCAAACCTTGAAGTGATGAATCATCATGTATGAACAAGTGCAATGAAGTTTGCTGGGAAGCATTGGGGAGGCACCCCTATTGAGTGTTGCCTACTTTATAGTGTTGTGTTGAAGGTAAAATATTGGTTCGGGATCTTTGGGAGGAGATCACCCTAAGATAGATAGGACAGTTGCAGAAATACAGAAGAGCCAGTGCAGTTTTGCGCCAAAGAGTGTGAGCTGGGAAGCCCCCAGTTCAAATCTCACCCTCACCCAGAAACTTTGTAGGTGGCCCTTGGCAAGATATCATTCTCCCAGCTTCAGCCCTCTCTCTACAAAGCTGAGGATACTACCTTACAGGTTTGTTGTAAGAACTCCTGGAATAAATTTTATGTGAAGCACTACGAACACTCTGATGTGCTATACATAGGCTTAGTATTTGGATAGTGTAGACCTAATTTTGGCAGTCTATTCGCAAAAGAGTAGGAGTCTGTGCATCTGCATTATTGTCTGAGGCCTTATGCTGCTTCCTGAGACCATCTACCACTACAGAATACAAGCTTCTGAAAGCCTCCAACTAACCGGGCATGTTCCTCTGTGAAAGTTTGCTTCTAATCCTATTGCCACGATGCTTCTGCTTCTGGACTGAATCCTGCAAGCCAGAAACATTTTTAACACCAAAGTCTTTTATCTGGTGTGCAGCAGACTCTCCTCTGGCTTAGCTGCTTAAATACAGTTTGTGGCTGGATCTCTCAGTCCTGCCAAGGCCCTTCCCACCCTGCCAAAAAGAAGAAAGTTAAACAAACAAACAAACACCCCAGGCCTTCTCCCCAACCCTGATGTTGTTGCCATGCCAGGTGTGAACACCGTACTTTTGCTAAGACACGACATGAAAGTGCTTCCAACTGGACAAGCCCCAAAGTCATGAGGGATTTGTTTGTCTGCACAGTTCGCAAAGAGGGTGAGTTGGGGATTTAGCTGATGATTGTAAAAGCAGGGGCAATTGTGGCATTGCAAAGAGGCCCGGATGATGCAACTTGCATGCTAATAATAATTAGAGAAACATCAGCTGGTACGAGCCTTAAGCATTTCAGAAATGTGTATGAACTAAGCATCATCCACCTGCCAGCCCCTTTCCCAAATATAAAGCTCTCAGCTGCAGTCACGGAGAAGCAGTGTTTGTGGTTGCAGGCCAAAAGCCAAACCTGGGCTGAATTCTGTGCATACTAGCGGATTCTCACTAGGGATGGGTGAATCTGTCAGGGTTGCTTTCTCCCGCATTCATTTTTTTCAAATCAAATCTCAAGTTCTTTTTGTCCCAAATATGAAATAACTTTGCAAAGCCTTATCAGAAATGAACTGAAACACCACCACCCTTTCACCTCCATATGCCCAGCTTTGTTTTGTTTTGTTTTGTTCCCAGAATCTTACAGGAGCCAGATCTAACACATGGCTGGAAATAATCATCATCGGTTAGCTCCCCCACCACCGCCACCACCACCGCCATGCTTGCCATAGGCTGAGATGGCTATGAGGATCAGCCTAGCCTACACAACTTGTAACTCACTTCAAGGTGCACAGTCTATCACCCATTTATTTTAAACTTTCTGGCTTTTCTGCTTGCTTTGGAGTGCAAAAACAACAGGGGAGTTGACCTGGATCAATACACAGCTGGTGGGTGTCAGGAGGTACCAGGGTTAGAATGCAGAAATCATGGCTCTAGTCACAGCTACTCTGGTTGGAGCATCTCTCTATGGAACAGTGTTGCCACAAAATTGGTGTGACTTGGCCACCAGGCTGACTATTGGCTTTCTCCAACAGAAAGGGCTATAAAGGAATCCTGTTCAGTTTGGGACTTTGCATGGCCAGTGATAGCCTTCCCATGATCTTGGCTTCTTCTGACTCTTGGCTTCTTTTCTGGCTGTGACTCCTGGCTCCTATTTGATGTTCAGCTCTGACCACAGTGGTTTGAGCATCTCACTGTCTTGCCGCTTGTCCGTGGCCCTTGTTTTGCGGGACCAAGATGAAATGACATGACCATGCCAGCCCCAGTCCTGGCCTGCTTTTGTTAATGTTCTCCACTGAAAAAGGGAGATGCTTCTTGCTTTGTTTTCATGGCAACTTTGTTGTCAAAGCAAAAATAGAGAGTCTGGGCTTGGTGTAATTAAAGTTTGAACAGACAAAGGCGTTTGGTAAGGATATGCTGTGCTGCTGAATCCACAAGGGGCACAATTAACTGATAACAGTAAACTAATTGTTATTCATATTAAATTAGAGCACAGGTGATTTGGAAAATCTATAGACCCTCCCATATGTTTGGCAATTTTTTAATTCTCTCTCCTTTTTTTTTGCATCACAGATTATGGTTTTATAGGTGCTCTTCTGGGAATCAGGTTATAGAACTGGCACGCGGAGCTACCTCTAACGTGAATACTCGTTTCCCTGATTAACTACATGATAAAAGCATAAATGTGCACATCAGAGGATTTAATCTCTGGTTTTTGCATATTAATTTTTTATGATTAGCTGCTGGGGGTTTTTAGGGATGTGAAGAACATTTGCTACTTACATTAGCATCAATTGCATGGATGCAACTAAAGTAACAATGTTCTGGTACCTTCATTCTAATTGTTCGCTTGTGTATGTAGAGCTATATCAATATTGGTGGGGTCATCACACACACCCACAACTATAGCACAAAGAGATATAACAGGTTTTGGGCCAAAAAGAAGAAGAAGAAACCCTCTTTGTTACTCTGGTTGTTTCTGGTTAGACACTGGCTGAGCTTCTGTGATGTCATGGAACATTAACAAATTCTAACCACTTAGTGTGTAGTGAGAAGGAGCAGGGTGTTGATAAAAAAAGTACAGTCCCTGCAAAGAAAGTGAAAGGTCAATTTGGAAAGGAGAAAAATGTCAGACAAGACCCAGGCCAAGGAGAAGCTGTATATGTGGGGCAGAAAATGGGTGTGGGTAAAGAAAGATGGATGTGCAGCTGCAGGAAGATGGTTGAAGTCAGTGAGGCTGAAAAAAGCAGGATAAGAAAAGCCGGGGGGGGGCGTGAAGTGTGGCATTGGAAATAGAGCCTCTGATGGAACTGCAGCAGTGTAAATAGAGTTGATAGATCATTCTCCATGAATTCCTCTAATCCCCTTCTAAAGCCATCTAAGGCACTGGCCGCTACCAAGTGGCAGCAAATTCCATAAGTTAACCCTGCATAAGAAGGACTTCCTTATGGTTGTCGTGAACCTCCTGCTACTTAGCTTTATTGGATGTCCATCCCTTTAGCCCTACCCCTTAGTGTTATGACAGCAGGAGCAAAGATTTCTCTCTATTCACTTTCTCCACACTGAGCATAATTGTGTACACTTTTATCGTGTCTACTCCTGGCTGTTGTTTTTTCTTAACTAAAAAGAAACAAATGATAAAGCCTTTTCCTGATATGAAGGGTGCTCCAGACCACCTGATCATGTTGGTTGTCCAACATGATAGGAGCAGGAGTATAGTTATCAGAACCAAACATCAAAAGCAGCTACCCATCTCCAAAGGTCTCATGGAACCACCTGTGTTTTAATGAGACCTTTAAAGTTCCCAGTTTTAACCAGCTGAAAAAAGGTGAGTAAGGCAGGAGGGGAGGGGACATGCTAGAGGTGCATAAAATTATGCATGGTGTGGAGAAGAAGAAGTTTTACTCCCTTTCTCATAATAGTAGAACCCGGGCTCATCCCATGAAGCTGCTTGGTGGGAGATTGAGGACAGATAAAAGGAGAGTCAGTGTGATACAGTGGTTAGAGTGTTGGACTGGGACTCAGAAGATCCAGGTTCTAGTCTCCACTGGGCCATGAAGCTCTCTGGGTGACCTTAGGCCTGACTCTCAGCCTAACCTACCTCACAGGGCTGTTGTGAGGATAAAGTGGAGAAGAGGAGAACCATGTAAGCCACCTTGAGTTCCTTGCAAGAGGAGAAAGGGTGGGATATAAATGTAATAAATAAATAATGCTTCTTCACACAGCCCATGGTAAAACTACAGAATTCACTACCAAAAGATGCAATAATGGCCACCAGTGTGGGCAGCTTTAAAAGAAGATATGACAAATTAATGGAAGATAAGACTGAATGACTGCTAGTCATGGTAGCTATATATTCTCTCCAGGATCAGAGCAGTATGCTTCTCAATACCAGTGGGAAGGTGCTGTTCAGCTCATTACCTGCTCATAGCCTTCCTTTGGCATATGGTTGGTTGCTGTGGGAACAGAATGCTGGGCAAGGCAGGCCTTTGGTCTGACCCACCATGTCTCATCCAATGATGCCACAATCAAAAGGGCCCTGACTATTGGGGTTCCCAGATTCCAGTCAAAGGAGAGCAGGGCCTCAGATGTTGTAGTGGAGGGAGAAGGCGGGAGAAAGAGAAGGGGAGAAAGAGAGAAAGGGGGGAGAGAAAGGGGGGAGAAAGACACAGATACAGAGAAGGAGAGAGATAAGGGGAGAAAGAGAGAAAGATGGCAGAAGAAATAAAGGGGGGGAGAGAGACAGAGACAGAGAGAGAGAAGGGGGAGGGGGAGGGGGAGGGAAGGGGAGAAATAGAGAGAAAGAAGGGGGGAGGAGGAGGAAGAGGACGTGGAAGTGGGTGGCCCACTGCCAGCTCTGGCCCCAAGCCACCAGCACCTCAATTTGGGTCTGGAAATAAATAGGGAGCCAATGCAGATTACGTAAAATTGGAATCTGCTCCTGACAACCCCAGTGAACACTCTGGGGCCTGCATTTTGGACCAACTAAAATTGGATGCACCCTCCAGTTCACAGTATGTTTCCATTGCAGCCTGGACAATCATCCTGCCTCCCTTTCCAGAACAAAGGCATCCATTGCTTGCCTTGCTCCATCAGCAAGGTTGTTGGTCGAGAGCCTTTGAACGTGGTTACAGAATAAAGTGGAACGAGCCAGAACCACTGCAGTTATTACAGGCTGAAGGAAATGGGTTCCTGTTAGCCTCAATCCCTTCTTGGGCTAATGATCCATTGCGACTGGCGCTAAGTCAGGGGAACGTCTGCGAGCAAATGGTTTCCCAAGTCACTGAGAGCTGGCAGGAGTGATTCAATAACTGCTGGCTTCTCCGTCCACAGCGACAGCTTCTCTCTGATCATGAGCTTGGCCAAAGGCCAAGGCAGAGATTTCCAGAGGTTAGTGCCTCCTGCCCAGTGCTAAATCACATGCCTTTATAAAGTGTCCTCAGTGGGATTTTAATTCAGTGGACAGCGTACCTCAAAAAACAAACAGAAAACAATATGCTGGCTCACTCTGCTTTACTCTGCAGCAAAGGGCCAGTTTATTTGATCAGCAGAACTAGGTGGTGCTGCTTTTTCCTGGGCTGTGCCTCTCCAGGATGGCAGATGAGGGAAAAGCTAAAATGATATCCTGTGGAAGAGGGGGAGAGCTCCCTTTGCAGAGAAAACTAGAGTGCCAGAAAGAAAGAAAGAAAGAAAGAAAGAAAGGGAGGGAGGGAGGGAGGGAGGGAGGGAGGGAGGGAGGGAGGGAGGGAGGGAGGGACATGTTCAGGGGAAAGGCCAGAACTCAGTGGTACAGTGCAAGCTCTGTATGCAGAAGGTTCTAGGTTCAGTCCCCAGCAACTCCAAGGTGCATGATCTGTATGTAGAAGGTTCTAGGTTCCATTCCCAACAACTCTAGGGTACATGATCTGTATGTAGAAGGTTCTAGGTTCCATTCCCAACAACTCCAAGGTACATGCTCTGTTTGTAGAAGGTTCTAGGTTCCGTTCCCACAACTTCCAGGTAGGACTAGAAAAGGTCCCTGACTGAAATGCTGGAGAGCCACTGACAATCAGCGCAGACCAGTCTTCCTCAACCTGGTGCCCTCCAGATGTCTTGGATTGCAACTCCCATCATTCCCAACCAGCTGACAGGG